>NC_047039.1:92366129-92691942 GCF_011762595.2 Tursiops truncatus
CTCCCTCTCTCTCCCCAGCCCAGCCAAACCCTATTTATATTCAAGTCTTTGGCTCGAATATTAGGGCTTATAGACCAGTATCGTCACAGTGCTTTCGAGGCCCTAGTGCTTCTCCTGCAAAGCCAGGCACGTGAATAACCATCAGCGTCTCCTTGCATGAGATCCGGTCTCCCCTGCTGGAATGTCGTCTCTGTGAGGACCTGCATCCCAGCTCCTGACCGAGTGTGTAGCCTGTCGTGTGCAATTGTCAATTGTTGTTGCATGAACAAATACATGAAGGAAGAAATGAAGACAGTGTCTGTCTAGACTGCAGTTAAAGGGGACCACTGCCTTTCCTCAAACCTACTTCCTGTGTTCTCACTGGAGGGTCTGTCTCTTGTGCCTCTCTTTATGCTTCTTTTCTTTCTTTTTTTGAAATGTAGTTGATTTACAGTGTTGTTAGTTTTCACGTGTGCAGCAAAGTGATTCAGGTACCTATATCTATATGTTCTTTTTCAGATTCTTTTCCATTATAGGTTATTACAAGATATTGAGTATAGTTCCCTGTGCTATAGAGTAGATCCTGTTGGTTTATCTATTCTTTTTTTTCTCTGTCATAGAATCTTTAGTTTACATGTTTGCATCACAGCGAGAGAATCCATCCCCTACATCCCCTGAAACAAAGTGAATCAGCTATAGCTGTACATATACATGTATCTTGTTTATCTATCTTATGCTACTTTTCCTCCGTGTTTCGTTTTCACTTGTTAGTACCTCTAATCACGGTTCTTTTTTCACCATTCCCTTTTTTTTGTAAACATAATGAGGTACATTTACATAACATAAAGTTTCACACATTAAGTGTACAATAATTTCTAGTAAATTTACCAACCATCACCATAACCACAAAGATCCTCCAATAAGATCCTTATTATGTCCTATTAGTTTGTACTCCACTTCACCCCCAATCCCAAGCACTACTTTCTGTCTCTATAGGTTGCCTGTTACGGACGTTTAATGTAAATGGAATCATACAACGTGTGGTCTTTTGTGTCTGGCTTCTTTGCTTAGCATGGTGTTTTCGAGATTCATCCATGTTGTAGCCTCTATTAGTATGTCATTTCTTTAATGCCGAGTAGTATTTCATTTCACGGATATACCAGAGTTTGCTTTGTTTTCTAGTCCATTCACAAGTTTGATGGACTTTTAGGTTGTTTCCCCGTTTGGGCTATTATGAATATTCTGTTACGAATATTCACGCACGAGTCTTTGTGTGGACGTTTTCTTTTGTCGTGGATATGAACCTAGGAGTGGAATTGCTGGGTCATGTGGTAAATCTGTGTTTAACCGTTTGAAGAACTGTCAGATTGTTTTCCAGAGTAGCTGCACATGTTACACTCCCCACAGCCCGTAGGGATGGGTGGGGGAGGGTTCTGATTTTTCCACATCTTATCAATGCTTGCTGTTGTCTGTGTTTTGATTATAACCATCCTAGTGGGTGTCAAGTGGCATTTCATTGTGCTTTAGATGTGGGCGTTTCCCTGTTAACTACTGATGCTGAGTATCTTTTCATCTGCTTATTGGCCATTTGTATGCAGTTAATTTTTCATGGCTTGGTTTCCTTTATGTGCAAGAGGGTACAGGGTACATTCTGTTATTCTCTTATTGCAGAGTGTAGTCAATGTTTTCTGAGTGAGGGGCCCTCTTCTTGATGATGGGGGAAGGGGGCTCAGTTCAGTTTTCCCTCTTTAGGATCACTGCCATTCTCCCACCACTGCCCTGGGAGGGGGTAGGAGTGTCTCATCAATCTCTTTTCTTCCATTCTTTCCCTTTCTTTCTTTCTCTCTCTCTTTTCTGTCTGATTATTTTCCCCTCACATCTCAGCTTTTTTGTTTTTATCATTGTTATTAACTATCAGTGTTATATTTTTTACTGTGGGAAAATATACATAACAAAAATCACACTTTTAACCATTTTTAAGCAGCATTATGTCATTCGTATTGTTCTGCAGCCATTACCACCATCCATCTCCAGGACTTTTTCATTATCCCAAACTGTAACTCTGTCCCGATGAAATACTAACTCTCCATTCCCCTCCTCCCTTCAGCTCCTGGCAACCACTTCAGTGTCACAGTTTATATGTAATAATATCTAGCTGTCTTCTCAAGGGGATTTTAAATATATCCTATTAAGAGTAAAAAGCAAGTAAGATGGCTAAACCTCAGCCTAGCATTTTAATAACCTCTGGAACAGGGCAAGCTAGAAAGGCAGTCATTTTACATGCATTTAAGAACTTTATATTTCCAAAATAAAGTTCCTAGGAGGCTGCTACATACTAGATCTTAAAGGAGTTTGCTGGTCACAGAGCGTCCTTTCTCCTGAGGAGTAAACTGCCCAGGGCTGACATCCTGGAAGTGTCTTGCCTTATTCAGCTGGAGCGACCAACTGCACCTGTTTGGATCTGCATTGTTTTCTTGAATTGTGTTTATTTCATGACTGTACAGAACTATATCAATCCGTGTTAAAAGTACAAAGATCCATGTTAACAGAAATATCTCTTGGGCTGAAATAATGTGATTTGGCTGCCATCTTAATCAAATATACCAGCTAAGTCCCAAATGCTGTCTTTACCTTACCCTCTTGTTTTATAAACAGAGACTAAAAACTAAGTATTTGCAAAAAGAGCACAGAACATTCTAGTACACACCTTGGATTTTTTTCTCAGAAAGAAGTCGTGTACTTATTTACATGGTTAAAAGATAAACTGAGGGGCTTCCCTGGTGGTGCAGCGGTTGAGCGTCCGCCTGCCGATGCAGGGGACACGGGTTCGTGCCCTGGTCCGGGAAGATCCCACGTGCCGTGGAGCGGCTGGGCCCGTGAGCCATGGCCACTGAGCCTGCGCGTCCGGAGCCTGTGCTCCGCAACGGGAGAGGCCGCAACAGTGAGAGGCCCGCGTACCGGAAAAAAAAAGGATAACTGAGCCATAGTAAGAATTTTAAGAATGTATTTGAACAAAAACTCATTCAAATTAGGCAGCGCCAAACCGGAAGTGGTTAGCAGCACTCTGCCCACAGGGGCTGGGGAGAGACTTTTATAGAGAAAAGGTGGAAGCAATGAAAGGAAAGTAAGCAAGTGGCTGTAACTTAAAGCCTCACTGGCCGTTTGTATTGTTTCTCCTTAGTGTTTTGATTTTGTAACCTTGAGGCAATAACAGCTTAAATTTTGGTTTGCTGTTGGGGGTCTCCATGGCAGTAGAGCCACCTCTGTCTAATGACCTCCTTGTTTAATTAATTTAACCACATATACGATATTTTTCAGTCGTGCTTAGGCAAGAGGCAGGATGGGTACCAGTTAGGCAAGTTGGGGGTTCTGGCTGTAAAACCGTTTGAAAGGGGCACATTTCCTAACCAAGGACATGAGAGAGCCACATAAAAGGAGGACGTTGCCTCTGTATGTAAAACTTACTGCTGGGAGGGGGATTGTTCTCCTGGAATGGCAGATGTTCTCTGTTACAAAAGGGGAAAAGCATTTAGACTCTTCCGGTGGTGAATAGAGGCCACAGGTTACAGCTTTCTTTGCGAGCTGCCTTTAAAAAGCCGTTCTGCCGAGGACCTCCTGTTGCCGGCGGTGCTGACCAGTTGTCCTTTGTATTTGCCGATGACGACATAGAGGATTGTTTGTGCAGGGGCTCTGGACAAAAAGACACATTTGGGACCAGAAGTCCTTTCTACGTTGGGTACATACATAAAGATTGTTCTAAATTTGCTTCCTTGCCGAAGGAACTCTTTTATGGCAAGACTTTTTTAGTCCTTGCAACTATTTAGAGTGGTGGATCTCAAAGGGGGATGACAGTGGGGGTTAAGAGGCACTCCAGGACTAGCTATTGGCTAAATGTTCACCATACCCTCTTGGAGAATCACTGTCTTGATTTTTTTTAATATGCATTTTGTATTATTACAAGGAATCCGATGGAAATGCCCTGGTGGACACTATAATATGGTACATCAGCATTGGTTATCGTTAGTCCTATGTGTTGCTCCCTATGTGTCAAGTAAAGTGAAGGTCAAATAAATGAAGTCACAATTGATAACTCTCATTATATATGTATAGATAAGGAATATTCTGGCAAATGAAAGATCTCAGGTACCTTCTTCTCTGCTGTTTTATTTATTCATCATGTCCTCCTGCTGACAATAATAGCTAATATTGACTGAGCATTTGCCATGAGCTGGGTACTGTGCTCGGCCCTTACATGTACCATTTCATATAGTCCCCGAAATGGCCCTGCAAAGGAGGAACTCTTATTCACCCCCATTTTACAGATGTGGTGACTGGGGCTCAGCAAAGTGAAATGAATTATCCAAGATCTCAGAGTGAGTGTTGGAACTCAGGTGAAAAGACACTTTATAACCTCTCTACGTAGGGGTTGATGAATGCAAATTGATTTTACTATCAGCTAAAGCAGAGTAGCTCCTAGGATGGGGCAACAGTAGTGTTGCCAGATAACACACTGGACACCCAGTTAGATTTGAACTTTACATAAGCAACAAGTAATTGTTTAGTATCAGTATGTGCCAAATATTGCATGGGACATACTAAGAAATTGTGTATTTTGTTACCCAAAATTTAAATTTAACTGGCCATCCTAATTTTAATTTGCTAAGTCTTGCAGTCCCAGGCAGGGAGGGGTATTGCAAAGGAGGTAAAGGAAACAGCTAATGCATCTGATTGCTGTGCTCTGAGATTATTTGTGGTTTTGTATTTCTTTCATGACTATGACTTTATTCATTTCAGGATGACCACATATTAAGTTCATTATATTAAGCTTTAAATCAGACAGATATACAGGTTCAGTTTATACAGTAAACTAATAACCTATCAATGAATCTCTCCTGATCCACTTTTTTTTTTTTCCTAGAAATAAAGCCTTCCAAACCTGACCCATGCCAAGATACGTACCTCACTGGTTTCCCTATGAAGTGAAACCATGGGAAATTCTGCCCCCACTTTGTTTGTTTCTCTTGACTTAAAACAAACAAAAAACACGACTTTTCCTCAATCTGGGCACGTTATAATTTTTCTGAAGCCTGTTCTAGGGGTTTCATTTTTAGCTGGGCTATCAATCAGTGATTTCATTTCCTGCAGAGAGCGTCATCATCCCAGGTTTTAAAACGTCGATGAAATATTCTTGTGCTTTCACCTAGTCTATGGCTTAGTAAACTTCCCCTCTCTCTGGGTGGTCACCTCCTGAAACAGATGACAGTGGCCTGCCTATTCCCAGCAAAAGTTCTGACACATTCACGAATATTTCCTGAGTACATCAGTGCATTTCCTCCAATGCATATTTCTAGCATTCCAGGGGTGGGAGCGACTAATGATGACAAAGCTCTAGCATAGTCTCTGTCCTGTATGTCAGAGCCATTTTGCAGATAAGCCTGTCTTCTTATGAATGATCTGCCCAATCTAATGAGCTTTGAAGCAGGGCGTATCTGCAGTTACCAAAGTCTGACTTCTCATAAAACTAAGGCAAGCAAATCCAAACGCAGAACCCCACGGCGGGAACCGTCGGTCTTTTGGGCTCTTGAAAGGTTGCCAACTGGTTCCCATTAGGCGAGAGTTGCTTATCTAGTCTATTTATGAATAAATTATCCTTAGTGTCTGGGAGGGTTTGAATGGTCACAGGTTATTCCTGAAAAAACAGATTATTCACGTGGCTGTTTCCAAAAGGCTTTGTCCTGAAACAAGTCCGGTATCACAGAGGTCTCATAAACCTTTAGCATCATCCTCCGGAAGTATCTGTTGGATTCATCCACAGAAAGATCTTGCTTCATTATACAAGCACTTAAGATAGTTTAAGTGAGCATCTAGCACTCCTCTTCATAAATTATCAATGCCTTCCTTTTCTGTGTCTTTCTTTACCCATCCTCAATGACCTTCCTCCTTGCTTTTTTCTGTAGCAGTGAAACTAGTAGTTAACAGGGAAATCTGACACACATGTAGGTTGTATATAAAAGGGAGAATACGTGCTCAGGCAAGGTGATTGCTCCACTGGCTAGGAGAACAGGCTTCAAAGTGCTGAGAGATTTACACACCAGGAGTTGGGCTGTTTTGATGTTACTTGAGCTTATTACTGTTGCAACAATTGCTTCTTCCTCAGAAATGAGACAGTGGGAATGTGACATTTATTTTAGCTCAACATTATCATGTATATTCCTAAAAAGAAAAAGTACCGGTAGCCACAATCCCCACTCCCTCTCCAAAGGGATCTGGGCTAGAAGGTTAAGGTAATGGATCAGTCATCATATTCTCCATATTGCTCAGAGACTGTGAGTTTTGATCTCTAATGTGATGAATTTTCTAGTGAAATTCAGTTTAGAAAAAATGAAGAGAATAATAGCTAACATATCGAGAACTTTCCATTGTCAGGCATTGCCCACTGCTTAGGGTATTATTTAATTCTTACACAACCGTATGAGATGGGTACCATGAGTATCTCCAACTTACAGAGGAAGAAAAGGTACAGAGACACAAAGTAACTTATCCAAAAACGCACAGCAGAGTCTCAGAGCCTAGATCTAACCAGGCAGCCCTTGATCTTTTTTTTTTTTTCCAGCCCTTGTTCTTAACTCTGTCGTACTGCTTCCCCTGGTAGAACAAAATGGTGATGCTCTTATGCAAACAGATAAAGTAGGTCTCACAGCCCCTGATCAATAAGAGAGCTTTTATGTAGTTCTGTTTGTATTCGTTCTTCAAATGCAAAACTGGAGTTTAACTGGTGGGATAAGATTAGATTTTCATCCCAGAGATGTGGTTGTTTTTCAGGCTTGCCCTTGGGTTTACGTCCTATCAACATTCTGATTACATTTCATTATCATTCGACTGCAGTGATTCATGAATATGATAAAAACAGACTGGCTCTTCAATAAATAAGGGAAGCTGGGCTGACAGTGAATAAATAGACCTTTCTTTGAATCTGGAGAAATTCAGCCTACGGATGTCCTGCAATATTTATTAGGAGACCACTATACCCACCATGCCTGAGCGTGGAGCAGTTTCTTCTTTTAGTTTTTCCTAAGATATGTGTATTTCTGTTATACAGCATTTAACTTTTAGGTTAAAAAAAAAAACTTATTGAGTGTTATGTTGCATGTTCTTACATGTGGTGTACTGTATTTAAACACGTTCAAATTCTGAGGGTGATTTTTCAAATTTATGGCAATAAATCCTTTGGAAATTTTGAAAATGAAAAGCTTAAGTTGAGAAATAGACAAACATTCATCCAGTAAGAGTTATTATTTTTATTATTCTTAATGTGTTTTATATATGTTGGTTCCTACAAAGAAAATATGAAGAAAACCCAAATACGAAAAAAATTTCCAAGTTTATCCCATGAATGACATAGGAAAATCCCTCTTAAGAGAAAAGGCATTGCAAAGAGGCAAAGAATATTTTCTTTTTCAAACAAAAATATGCATCCTGTTTCTAAGCATTTTTCATAGTAGTCGACAGTTTATTAAAATAAACCTTTTTCCTCCATACGGATTTTATCAAACTTTCTTATCCTATAATAGTCTTTGACCCACCCTTCCTATTTTCTTCTTTCTCACCCTTGTTTCTTCTCTTCTTCCCTCTCTTCTTCTCTTTTTCCTTCCTCCTTCCCTTCCTTCCTTACTTCCTTCCTCATTCCTTCCCTCCCCATTCACTCCCTTTCTTTTTCCCAGCATTCACTAAGGGTCAGACACTATGTTATTTCACTTAACACTCGCAACTGCACCGTGAAAGAGGGATCCTTGTTTTGTTTATTTGAAGAGCTCCACGCTCTGAAAAGGTGATTTTCCCAAGGTCACAAAATCTGTAGGAGTGGAGACAGGAATCAGTCCTAAGTCTGTAATATTCCACAGCCCACAGTTTATTGCTTTCCATACAATGAGTATTTCTTTAATAAATGGGAGATTATTTTAATTAAAATTTAATGACAGGACTGACAAAGACATATGATATTGCTTATATGGTGGAACCTAAAAAAATAATACAAATGAAGTTATTTACAAAACAGAAATAAATTCACAGACACAGAAAACAAACTTATGGTTACCAAAGTGGAAAAGGGGGAGGGATAAATTGGGAATCTGAGATTAACAGATACACACTACTGTATATAAAATAGATAAACAACAAGGACCTACTGTATAGCACAGGGAACTATATTCAATACCTTTTTAAAATTTTTATTTATTTTATTTTTGGCTGCGTTGGGTCTTTGTTGGTGCACTCAGGCTTTTCTGTAGTTGCGGCGAGCAGGGGCTACTCTTCGTTGCAGTGTGTGGGCTTCTCATTGTGGTGTCTTATCGTTGCGGAGCACGGGCTCTAGGCGCATGGGCTTCAGTAATTGTGGCTCGCGGGCTCTAGAGTGCAGGCTCAGTAGTCATGGCGCACGGGCTTAGTTGCTCTGTGGCATGTGGGATCTTCCCGGACCAGGGCTCGAACCCATGTCCCCTGCATTGGCAGGTGAATTCTTAACCACTGAGCCACCAGGGAAGCCCTCAATATCTCATAATAGCCTATAATGGAAAAAACTCTTAAAAAAATTTTATATATATATATATATATATATATATATATATATATATAAAACTGAATCACTTTGTTATATACCTGAATCATTGTAAATCAACTCCAATAAAAAAAAAATTAATGATAGGAAAATAGCTAAATAGCTATAATCCCCCAGGAGAAGGCATTAGTCAAGAACCCTTCTGAGCTAAGACTGATCTGGCTCTTTGGACTGGCCCCAGGGCAGTTACAGAGCAGCAGACCAGCATAGATGAATAATAACAAATAGCTACCATCTACTGAGAAGCTGAATGGTGGGTTCTTTGGTCTCTGTAAGCATTAACTCAACCAGTGCTCACCACAAACCCATGATATAGATACTATGTAATTGTCTCCATTTTAAAGGCTAGGAAGCTGAAACTGAGACACAGGGAGGTAAAGTCACCTGTGAGAGGTCCCACCCAGAATCAGTGGAGGAATAAGGGTTTGGCCCCCAGAGCACATCCTCCTACCCATGACACCGGACCACCTCTTGCCTGTCATCCACACATGCTTGTCCTTTTCTCAGGTGATGCTGAGCCAGTTAACTTCACAACCAGCCATTTCCTTGGAGTTCAGATCCACAGCAAAGAAAAGGCCTGAGTCTGCTTTCCCAATCAATAACTTTCAAGCCACACATTCTTTGTGCAAGTGACGTATCTGAAAAGAGCTATTTTTACAGATAATAGCAGAAAAAAAAGAAAGGCCAGTTGAACTCACCCATGATAAATGTTAGAAATTTAAGGATCAGTGTGATCCTCGCATATGAAACACTAAATTCTTCTTGGAAATCATCTTATGGGACAATCTAGTTTGTTTAGTGTTTCAAAAGTGCAATTTTTTTACCTAAAGTTCAGGAACTACTTTACCCAATGTACTTCAGAAGTCTGTTTCGGTGAGCTGGTATTTTGTTGAAAAGAAATTTCTTAGAAAAATAATCAAATGGGGATTTTTTTTGAATTTAAAAAGAACGTTTTATTGTAATGAGAATAAGAAGTATATGCGCATGCAGCTGATAAATAGCTATTGAATGTCTTCTAAGTGCGATGCTTCCTCCATGTGCCTGGTGCATCTTCTTCTCCCAATTATGTCTAGAATCTGATTCCACCATTACTATCACCACTGTACCGTGACCATCCTAGTTTAAGCTATTGTCACCTCTTGCCAAGATTACTACAATAGCTTCTAAGTGGTCTCCTGGCTACTCCTTTTCCTGCCTGTAGTACAGACCTTATATAGTAGCAGCCACAGTGATCTTTAAAACAACTTGTCATTTATCTGCTTAAAATAAATGAGTGGCTTTACATCTTATTCAAAAAAAAAATAATCCCAAATCCTTATCAAGGCTTGTGGGGTCCTCATGATCTGGCCTGGCCTGTTTTCTTTCTGAGCTCACTCACTGCCACCCTCCCCTCATCTACCCCTCCTCAGCTGTGACGGCCTCCTGGCTGCTCTACACATGGTTGGTCAGTGTTGCCGCAGCTGCTGTTTCCTGTGCTGAAATGCTTTTCCCTTCAATACCTCATGGCTCACTCCTTTTTCCAGTTCTCTGCTCAAATGTCACCTCATTAAGGAGTCTCTTCTCGACCATACTGTATAAAATAGTACCCACTCCCAGTGGGCCATCAATGTCATCCCTTTCCCCTGCCTTATTTTTCTTTATAACAATTACCACCTCCTGACAATAATATATTTCTAATAGCTACATGGGTTAATTCAACTGACCTTTGATTTTCTATCCTGTTATCTTATTTCATATTATCTGGCATTCTTCTCCCTTGTTTTTTTTTTTTTTTTTTTTTTTTTGCGGTACGCGGGCCTCTCACTGCTGTGGCCTCTCCGGTTGCAGAGCACAGACTCCGGACGCGCAGGCTCAGCGGCCATGGCCCACAGGCCCAGCCGCTCCGCGGCATGTGGGATCTTCCCGGACTGGGGCACGAACCCGTGTCCCCTGCATTGGCAGGCGGACTCCCAACCACTGCGCCACCAGGGAAGCCCTCCCTTGTTGTTTTTTTTTTATCTTTCCCCATTCTTCACACTGTATTAGGATGTAAGCTCCATGAACACATTTTTTTCGTTTATTCAACAAATTTTAATTAGCACCTACTCTATGCCAAGCTGTGGGCATCTAGAAATTAACTAAAGAGAGTATAATCCTGTATGCATATAGGTTACTTTTTAGTAAGGGGAGATAGACAAGAAACAAAGAAACAAGCAGGTATATTATATGAAAGACAATGATAAGTGCTTTGGAGAAAAATAAATCAGAATAGTGTCAGATGGGAGTGACACGGTTGTGGCTGGAAGAATGGAGTCTGTCTTTAATCAGGTGGGCAAGACCATGGGAGGAGCAGATTTGGGGAGGAAATTAAGAATTTTCTGGGCACTTGTTAAGTTTAAGATGCCTTCTAGTCATCCAAGTGGAGAGGTCAGGTGTGAGTCTGGAGTTCAGGCAGAGGGCAGGCTGAGATAGAAATCTGGGACTCATCAGTACATAGCCACAAGACAGGATGAGATCACAGAGGGATAGAAGGAAAGAAGGAGTGGAGGCCCTAGTCCTGGATCAGCCTATATTAAAGATTTGGAAGATGAGGAAAAAAAGGAGACCAAGAATGAATGGCTAGTGAGGTCTGTGAGGAACCAGGAGAGAGGAGTATTTGGGAAGCCAAATGAAGGAAGTAGTTCAAAAAGGAGTGACCGAACATCTGTGTCAAATCCTGCTGAAAGGTCGAGTAAGATGAGTTCTGAGAAATGATCATTGGGTTTGGCAGCCTGGAGAGGTCATGTTGTCTGTGACCAATGCTCTGTCGGTGGGGCAACGAGGACAAAAGAAAGAATGGGGGTGATGGGGGCAGGAAATGGAGACAATAAGTAGAACTCTCTCTTTTAAATATGCTTGATCTAAGGGGGAATAGAAAATTGAGGTGGTAGCTGCAGAAGGCTGTAGGGTTAAGAGAAGTTTTTTTTTGGTTTTCTTGTTTGTTTGTTTGTTTCTAAAGTGGCAGAGATCACAGTAGACCTTGTGAGGTGAGAGAAAATTTATGTTGCAGGAGAGGATACAGTTGGGGGAGTGATGTCCTGGAAGGGGTAAGGAGGGACGGGATCCAGTGCAAATGGAGGAGATGGCCTTAGCTAGGGTCAGGGGCATGTGCTCATAGTCACAAGAGGGAACATGGGACATGGTTTTGAGCCCTGGCCTGGGAAGATATCACATGCCTCAGAGCGACGAAGCCCGTACACCACAACTACTGATCCTGCGAGCCACAACTACTGAAGCCCACACGCCTAGATCCCATGCTCTGCAACAAGAGAAGCCACCACAATGAGAAGCCCACACACTGCAAGGAAGAGTGGCCCCTGCTCGCCGCAACTACAGAAAGCCCCCACGCAGCAACGAAGACCCAGTGCAGCCAAAAATAAATAAATAAATTTATTAATTAAAAAAAAAAGAAAGAGTGGTGGTTAGAGAATAGGATGTTTGAAACTGAGATTAGGAAGGGTGCACGGTTATTGGTAATTACAAGGTCTAGGATGGGACCATGGAGCTGGATGGCTGAAGTAGGAAGACAATGTTATTTTTTTAAATTTATTATTTATTTATTTATTTATTTATGGATTTTTTGGGCTGCACCTCACGGCATGCAGGATCTTAGTTCCCCCACCAAGGATCGAACCCGTGCCCCGGCAGTGGAAGCTCAGAGTCTTAACCACTGGACCACCAGGGAAGTCCCAATAATAGTTATTTTTTAAAAATTAAAAAACTAAGAGGCCAGGATATTCAAAGACTTATCCACATGGATGTTATAATCATTAAGACTTATAATGAGAATGTTGGAGAGAGTGACAGATGCTAAGGTCTTCAGGTAATGAGGGAGGGGGATTGTATATTGAGAAAGGAGGACGGTAGCCTGGAAGAAGCAGTAAAGAACAAGAACACCCATCCCACCTCCAGGCCCAGTGGCTTGAGGATGAGAGAAAGCACTTGACTGTTCACTGCCGTATCCCTGGCACCTACAATGGCCTCACACATGGGAGAATCTTAATAAATATCTGTTGAGCGGATGAGTGATTGAGTGATAGGGAATCTCCATTTTGGCAAGAGGAGTCATTGGAGACTGGTTTGGGAAGCTAACTCAGATGCATTGTGAAGGGCGGTCAGGAAGGGGGAGAGGCCAAGGGCAGGGAGATCTGCTAAGAGGCCATTGAATAGTCCAGGTGGGAAAGGAGGAGTGACCTATGAAGGGGCAGTGGGGGCAGTAACAGGGGCCAGAGTAGCTTGACCACAGTGAGGAAGAGGGCGAGTGACCACAGGGACTGTGGGACCCTTGAGTCAGGAAATACAGGGCAGATGAGTGAGGGGAGGTTAGTAAGCAGTTGGGTTGGAGTGTGTGTGTTTGATGGGTGTTCAAGGGAAGATGCTGAACCCAAGGTAAGACTCTAGGCTGCCCTGGATAGAGTGCCTCTGTCAAGGGGAGGGTCAGGATAATGGCAGTGGGGAAGAAGGTTGTGGATGGAGCCCCTGGAAACAGCAGCCTTGGGGGCAGGCTTGAAGCCGGGGAGTGAAATAGGCCTTGACTGGTAAGAAGGGCTTTCTAGGTAAAGAGCAGAATGTGACTAGAATGGGCGAAATAACGGGTGGATCCAGGGCCGACTGAGTGATACCGACCCAGAGTAAATGAAAGCAGAAGGTAGAGCTAAGGCTGGAAGGGGAGGGGAGCAGTGAGGGCTCATTTCTCCCTGGCAGGGCCCTGCCCTGGGGTAAGATGGTCCCCCCATCTTGTAGGAACCAAGCACTCTGGATACAGTGCCTGGCAGGGACCCCCTCCAGAGAGTGGCCGCAAACCACAGCACACACGCATGTCGGCATGAAGGCTTTACTTCCCCTCTCTGATATTCAGGTCTGTGGCAGCACCCTCTGCCTGCAGAATATTCCAGAATATTGAGAACAGGCTGGAGACTTTAACAGAACTCAAAGTAAAACTCCAAGGCAAAAGGCTGAGAGAGAAATATTTCTAGGATATTGTGATAGAGATGGTGGGCACGTAACCATACTGACAGCACAACCATCCTGCCTATACAGATGGTAACCACTGCTTCTGCACTTGTCTGGCCAGAGGTGGGTCATAGATATGACTCTGGCCTTAAAACCAAATTAACCAGAGCTTTCACTCATCATGCCATGTAATTGTTGTTTATTGTTTTCTTTAGAAATGACAAAAATACCAAAGAAAGCAAGCTTATAGCAAAGAAACTAGCCCTGAGTGAGCAGGCCTGAGTCTGAGTCCTGACCTTGACCCAATTTTGCCTGGTGGTTTTGTGTAAGTCCCATCCCCCTTCTAGGATTCAGTTGCTTTCACTGATAACAACTAACATTGTAGCTGGCCTCGGGCTTACAGCTTTACATGGATGGTCTCATTTTATGCTCACAACAGTCATATTGTAGATGTGACACTGCAGGTAGATGTTCTCATGATCTGCCTTTTCTAGGTGAGGATTCGGAGAGATGGAGATGCTGAGCAACTTTCCCAAGGTCACACAGCTGATAAATGACAGACCAGGATTCGAACCCTGGTCTTTAGCTCCAGAGACCCTGGATTTCACTGACACTTCACTATACCGTAAAATGAGGAACGTGGCTGGGGTGACGTAATGTGCCTCCTAGCTCTAATTCTCATTTGTCTGACATTTGGATATGCCCTCACTCATCCCAAGCAAGTTAAGAAAATGCCTGATATAAAACAGAAGCGGTGGCAGCCATCTGTCTAAACGCACAGTTCTCTGTTCGTGCTGGCCTATCTTATCTCGGTCAGTCTATAAATTAATTAGCAGTCCTTCACAGGAGTCACAAACTATTTCTATAGTCTGGCTTTGGAAGGTATTTGAGTTTGCAGTGCCTGCTCCTGAAATTTACTAGGCTGTGGGCTAAAAAGAAAAGGAACTAGGAAGGAAGGGAGGAAGGAAAGCAGGGAGGGGAGGGAAGGAAGGAAGGAGGAAGGAAGGAGGCGGAAAAGAAGACAAAGGAGGGAGATTGGGATTGACATATACAAATTACGAT
Organism: Tursiops truncatus; assembly: GCF_011762595.2. NCBI lineage: Eukaryota > Metazoa > Chordata > Mammalia > Artiodactyla > Delphinidae > Tursiops > Tursiops truncatus. Next base: position 92,380,756 of record NC_047039.1, read on the forward strand.
ATATAAAAGATAACTAATAAGAACCTACTGTATACAGGGAACTCTATTCGGTGCTCTGTAATGACCTATATCGGAATGGAGTCTAGAAGAGAGTGGATGTATGTATACATATGGCTGATTCACTTCGTTGTACAGCAGAAACTAACACAACATTGTAAATCAACTATACGCCAAAACAACAATTTAAAAAAAAAGAAAAAGAAGAGAGAAAGGAGAGGGAGAAGGAAAAGAAGCAGGAGAGAAGGCAAAGGCCTTTACTTGAGGCGTCGGAGGCTCTTCACAGATTATGTGGGGTTTTATGCTTTAGTTGACTTTATCATAAGCTGTTATGGTTTCTAAAGTGATTTTACGTAGGTCATGGTCCCCTCCCAACAGAAGCTTTTAATATGCTGTAGAAGAAGCCATTATTATTCTCCGTATCTAAATGGTCTTTAACATTTTATAATCTTCATTGTTACTTAGGTAAGTAATTAACTTACTCTGTGTAGATAAACTCAGCCTGCCTTCTGAGTATTCCCCCATCATATTCAGTGAAGGTACCTTCACGCCTGGTTAAGTAATTTAATATATTCAGTATCGTAGAAGGAAAAAGCCTACTGTCTTGTTGGGTTGTTCTCAATATTAAAATACTTGACCAGTAAGTCAGAGACTGCTTACTGCAAAGGCCACCCCTCTCCGATGATCAGAATTATTAAAGTTTAAAATGTCAAGTTTCCCCGAATAGTACTGAATATCCTTATGGTTCTTTCCATAAATTAACAGCCTGTAATTAAGAGTTCTGAGGAAAACACCTGAGCATGACTGGGAAAATGTTACGGTCCCATTTTTTAAAAACTAAAAAATCATTCTCATGTTACCTAAACTGAAAAGGAATTAAGTACCACCAGAAAGAAAGGTAGTTTTGTATTTAGAACACAGATCGCTGGGAATTCCCTGGCCGTCCAGTGGTGAGAACTCAGCGCTTTCACTGCTGAGGCCCCGGGTTCCATCCCTGGTCTGGGGAACTAAGATCCCACTAGCCTCGTGGTGCAGCCAAAAATAAATAAATAAATAAAATAAAACACGGATCGCTAATGAGAAGCAAATTCACTGGATTTACTCAACAGAAACTGCCTTCCACACTGGGGGCGCTGCTCCCATGGTTGTATCTGAACAGGCTGGGTCCCTTCCCGTACATTCCAAGTATATTTAGCAGACTTCGTGTTTGTGATGCCGTGCCTTAAAAGCACCTTGTTCCATGCTGTGTCTCCATTAGGGCATGAACTCCAGAGTGTTTACTAGATTTTTTAAATGCTTCAGTTGTTAAATGAGATAAAATTCCCAGCCAGGAAACAAAGAACTTGAGCCTCCGGGCTTTGTTGTTAATTACCAAAGTATTACACCAGTACATTCTTCTCATTAACACTTAAGCTTTGAGGCCTCTGTAAAGAGGAAGGTGGAGCCCACAGTGGTCCCACGTGGCCTTCCTGTGCCTTCTTGCTTCCCTCACAGGGGGACTCTGTCCTCTGTGCTCTCTCTCCCTTCCCCACCCTGCCTTTCCCCTGCACATGTAGCTTTTTTCCTGCATCCTTTCCAACAAGCAGCTTCCATGTTGCTGCATTTCATTGATGATTTTCGTCTGGAACACTGTATGACTTGCACTTTATAATGGTACCTTTAAATGTATATTACAAGGGGCAATCTGGATGCACAATGTCCCTTTGTCAATGTAGAGAAGGCACAGTCCAGCTATAATGTGGGACGAAATGAAAGCAGTTAGATGGGCAAAAGTTGCTTGGGTTTGGGGGTGTTTCTTTGGAGTGTTTTTAAAAGTCTTTTGAAAAAAGAGTCTCAAGCATTGGGGTGAATGTCATCAGGTCACCATTTCCTTGTGTTAGAGGATTTGGCAAAGGAGAGGCCAAGTGTGAGGATGCAGGGAAAGGAAATATATGTGGAACAGGCTGGAAAGGAACTTACTCGGGCACAGGAAGCTGGAGATCCTGGAGAGGAAATGAAGGAAAGGCAGGCAGCCACAAACTAGGCCAAGAACGGGAGTAAACATGGTCCCAGAGCCAAGTGTTCTCATGTGACAGCCATCCCTGTCTCTGTGTTCACTTGCTCTCTCCTTCCCCTGCCTAAAGATAATTGTGTCCACCCCAAGTGGGTCCCAGACCAGGCTATGTCATAGAATCATGTGAGAGGCTTAAACAAATATAGATTCCTGAGCCGCAGATCTTCTAGGGAAATTAACCCAGGCTTTTTTTTTTTTTTTTTTCCCCCAGTTTTCCAGCTACTCTCAATGTGGGCTAGCTTGGGAAACACTGATATTCAAAATTTTAAGAGCTGACCATCACTCAGAAACCAGACTTGATACTAGAGAAGAGATGGTTTTGAGAAGAGTGTTTTTAATTTGATAAAACAACTATAAGTCAGAACAAACAGTCCATATCCTGTCTTATATGTTGTGCATTCATTCAGAAAGTTGGTTAAAACAGTCTATGGATGAAATATCTCTTCTATGAAAAAGCCAAGGATGTAAGCAGCATTCCTTACAATTATCTAGAGATGACATTTTTGCCCTTTTATAAAAATCAGAGATCAGTGGAGAAATGTCTTAAGTGGGAAATCCATAAACAAACAAGACATCCAGATGAATAGGGTAAAACCACAACCAGAATCAGAAAATAAGCCAAAGATCTGTGTGCATCCTAGGAGTTTGTGGGCTGGCTGTCCCAAGTCCCACAGCCTTCAGAAGAAAATTATTCCTTTTATATTTAAATTAAAATTACTTGGACCCTTACCCACAAAGTGTTAGAGGTGGTCCAGTCCCCACCCCACTATTTTTATGGATTTTTTTATGTTGTTTTTTTGTGGGTTTTTTTGCGGTACGCAGGCCTCTCACTGTGGTGGCCTCTCCCGTTGCGGAGCACAGGCTCAGCGGCCAGGAGCGGCATGTGGGATCTTCCCGGACCAGGGCACGAACCCGTGTCCCCTGCATCGGCAGGTGGACTCTCAACCACTGCGCCACCAGGGAAGCCCATTTTTATGGACTTTTAACTCAAGTGGTTAACTCCAGTGGGATGGAATTAGTTCTCCTGGTCACTTCTTGTTCTGATTTCCCATCTTGTCTGAATTCTTAATCTCACATCCTTCTTGTGTGATATCCAGTCTGCACCAGGCCATATGTTAGCCCCTTGCCTTTGGTTCTCCGAACAAATACTGTTATCAGAGGTCTAGGGGTTACCTGAAGTACTTACATCACAACATTGCACAGCAAGCAATTTTAAAAGTTTATATTAAACAGTCTCTTTATTTTGGCCATTCTGTGATCAGGAATTTCTTATTCACTGACTCCTCCCTACCACTTCAGTCTTCTTCTAACTCGCAGATCTTATAACCTTCTGAATTCCAAAAGTGAATTGCAAATTCAAGTGTATAAGCATTTTTTTTAATTTTAAGAGATATCACCAAATTGTATAACAAATTTACCAATTTATTAACATCAGTTTATATTCCCTTCAACAGTGTTCAATACTTAATTTTCATCATTCTCTCACCAATGATAGATAATATTTGTATTTTATGTATTTACTGATATAGGCAAAATATATTATTCCAGTATTTTCATTGCATTTTTTTTTTTTTTTTTTTTTTTTTTTTTTGCGGTACGCGGGCCTCTCACTGCTATGGCCTCTTCCGCTGCGGAGCACAGGCTCCGGACGCGCAGGCTCAGCGGCCATGGCTCACGGGCCCAGCCGCTCCGCGGCATGTGGGATCTTCCCGGACCAGGGCACGAACCTGTGTCCCCTGCATCGGCAGGTGGACTCTCAACCACTGTGCCACCAGGGAAGCCCTGCATTTTTTTTTTTAATGAGAAAGAGTTTCGGCATCTTTTCCTAAGTTCAATGGCCAGTTATAATTACTTATCTATAAATGACTGGTTTGTTTTTTTCAATCAGATAGTTGGTAATTTTCTTCAATTTTCATATTGATTTGTAAGAACTCTTTCCATATTAGAGATAGTAACCCGTTGTTATATGTGTTGCAAATATTTCCCCGTTTGTTTCTTTTCTTAGATTTGCAGTGGTGCATCTGGTCCCACGGGGATGCCCTTGGGATTGGGATTGTTCCTAACTTTCCAATGACTTTACCTGGTACTTGCTGGGAAAGCCCAACAGATCTAAGGCTATTGGTTTGATGGGGGCCAGCCTTCTTGGTGCTGGTTTTCTTTGTTTTTCCATCTTATTCTTACTCTTTTTTTTCTAGCAAGCCTTTATTTTCTGTAGGACACATTTAGTACGTGAGGAGTATACCCAGCTGATGCTTTTTGGCCCTTCTCCTTGCCAGAAGGAAGAAATGGCAAATTCTTTATGATTGACCAGTCTTGGCCCCTTCTTTGGGTTTTCAGATCAGCTCTCTGAGCAACTCATAGGTCTTTCTTTCAGCTTCTATTCTTCTCTAAGCTTGGGGAGGAAGAAGAGGCTTTGTCAATCTGTGTCTAGGCTGACTTCTTTCCCAGAAACCCAACCTTTACTTTTGGTGTTTCTCTAGTAAGTACATTCTATTTCTTGTGTCCCCTGGAGGCCACTCTTGCTCAGGGGCACCATTTAAAATGGGCAGGCAGCATAAGCAAAAATGTACACTTAGGCCATAGGGGAAAAAAAAATCATGACCTCCCCTCTTGCCAGGCAACATTTCCATAGAAGGCGTTGTGTCCTAAATGGTGTAGGGAGTGTTTAACATTTTCATATCCCAGCTCTGTTTGTTTGTCTTCACAGAATCAGTAGCCCTTTATTTGCTTCTTACATGGATCAAGGAGCCTATATATTTCATAAAATATTCTCAGCTCTAATAACCATTATCATGTTAAGACACATACAGTGTGATGAGCCCATAAGCATGCACTGGGTAAGAAGCCAGCCTTTCTCATCTCCAGTGTTTCTTTTTTTTTTAAATTTTTAAAATTTATTTTATTATTTATTGGGTCTTTGTTGCTGTGCATGGGCTCTCTCTAGTTGCAGTGAGCAGGGGGCTACTCTTTGTTGTGGTTCGCGGGCTTCTCACTGTGGTGGCTTCTCTTGTTGCAGAGCACGGGCTCTAGGCGCCCAGGCTTCAGGAGTTGTGGCTCGCAGGTTCTGGAGTGCAGGCTCAGTAGTTGCGGCACATGGGCTTAGTTGCTCCACGGCATGTGGGATCTTCCCGGTCCAGGGCTCGAACCCGTGTCCCCTGCATTGGCAGGCGGATTCTTAACCACTGTGCCACCAGGGAAGCCCTCCAGTGTTTCTTATACTTTCATGTTCTTAAGAATCACCTAGGAGCTGTTAAAACAGTTTCCCTGGTCCTGCCCCCAGAGATTCTGACTTAGTAGGTAAAGGTGGAGCCCAGGAATTTGCATTTTTAATAAATGCAGACATGGTCCTGATATCTGTGGTCCTTAGTCCTGGCTTTGGGTCCAGGGCAAGATATCTCAACATCGGCACTCTTGACATTTGGGACACAACGATCCTTTGTTGTTGTGGGACTGTACCATACCCTTCAGTATATTTAGCAACATCCCTGGCCTCTAACCGTTAGATGTCAGTAGCACCCCACCCCCATTATGACAATATGACAATCAAAAATGTCTTCAGACATTTCCAAAATGTCTGGGTGGGTGGCGGGGGGCGGTGGGGGGGAAGCATCAAATCACCCTTGGTTGAGAACCGCTGACCTAGGGGAGAATAAATGTTAATTGAAAACAGGTTTTACTTTCACATGCAGATGTTCATACCCTTGCATTGATTTCATTGAACAAATATTTCTGATCCCTGGTGTGTACCAAGGCTTTCATTTTAAAAAAGTGTAGCTTAATCATGGCTTCCTCTTTAATATCTTATAAGATGAAAGAAAAGGAAGTGTTCTTGTAAATTAATATCTATTGAACATGTACTTTTCCTAAATTAATATTCCCAGTAGTTTTCTGTAGAATATGCCAGAACTTTAAAAATTAACAGAAAATTAGCATTAATTAATTCATATTTAAAAATAATATTACAGTAATATTAACACTGACATTGCTTTCGGAAAGAATTCAGAATTGCTGTAATATTTCTAATAAGGAAACAAACTTGACTGGTAAATGATACATTCTAATTTAGGAATATAGGAAGAAAGTGATGATGCACTTGCCCTAATACTGTTTATAAAAATCTCACCTCTGCTGTAAGTTTAGAATTTTTCCTTGAAGAGTCTATGGTCCATATAAATAAATAAGTGTCCCCAGACATGCTCATTTCAATGTGAGTTTTCACATGCTATTAAAATGTTAAAAATAGATCACAATGTAGGGCACCCAAATATTTAACTCAGGTTAGTGCCATGAAGAACTGAAAGAAAGAGAGAAAGGAAGGAAGGAAGGAGGAAAGGAAGAAAGAAAAGAAAAGGAAAGAAAGGGATTGACTGAGGCTAAAACTCTGTAATCTCCAACCACTGGTCAGTAAATTCTGTTGAAATTCAATAGTGTAAGAGACAAACATGCAAAAAGGCTGGTGAAACAATTCCTAAATGCCAAGAAAAAGAAGCCTATAGATTTTCAGGAACCCTGAGGAGAACCGCTGAGGTCTCCATTGTAGCCTTCACTGCATCCCCACCTCCCCTTTGGTGAAGGTGTGAATAAGCCTTCAGACAGTAAAGAAGCCTTTTCCGGGGTTGATGCTATTTTTAATGTCTTTAGCTGGACAGGCTTTCTGGACAGGTCCCCGTTACCGTTTCTTGTATGGGAAATCAAGGTCCCTGGCAGTTGTCTTTCCCTGCTGTGTGTGGCAGGCAGAATTGATTCTCAGAAGAGGACCCCGGGATTTTGGTCAGCGGTTCAGAAAAAAAGCGGCCAACAGAGGATGGAAACTAGGGGAGTAAGGGGCTCTGACTTGCAGAGGTGGAGAGGGAAATGAAAACCTTGATCATGCCTAGTGGAAAGTTGAATTCAAGAAATCTGACGACATATCATGGTTATATTTCCTCCGCATAGAACACCTTGGTTTTAAAAATACTCTTTTCTGTGTGAGGTGTTTCTGTGTGTGTCCTCCCAGGATTTCTAGAAGGTCCATCTTCAGAGGGTCATTAACATTATTTAAATATTCATGGTGGGGGAGGGGATTACAAGCTGAAATTTCAGACAGCTTGGGAGTGGGGGATGGCTGGCCACCCGCCGGATCCAGCCCCACGCGGTGTATCAGCTGCCTCCTTCCCCACCGCTGGCTTTGTTAACACACGAGCTCTGACACCAAGCCACCAGCTGCCACAACAGGGAGGGCAGCATGAAGGCTCTGGAGAGCCAGTGAACCAGAAGCATCCCTGTCCCTCAGCCTCTGGACCACGTCACGGAGAGGCCCAAAACACACAAAGACGCGTCTCCCACCGGCCCCCAGCGGTCCTGCTTACCCGGACACAGCCTTGGTGCTGGTAAGGGATGGGGAGCTCGACCCCTCGAGCTCGGATAGGAACTCAGCGGTGCCGGCCTTGTGAGGGCGCACACGCAGCCACACACTTCCATATACACTCATACGCACGTATGTATACACCAACGCACACGTCCAGATGCACGCACGCCGACACGGCCACACGTGCGCTAACACAGGTCCACGTACCCAGACACAGTGCCCTCTCCCCAGTTAGGAAATACTCGTCTTCACTTGCCCCATCCCTCCATCCCTCCAGTCTATCCATTCATTCATTTCTTGGTTTCTCAGTGTGTGCCAAGATTTCGCCAAAGCCACATACAGAAGGTGCGAGTGGTTGGGGAGGGGATATAGAAGCGGAGGGCCAGACCTCTGCCCCAGGCGCTGGGAAGGGGGCGGGGAAGGGGCGGGCTCCGGGAGCAGGCGGGCGGCGCTCCCGGCCCTCCAGCGCGCAGAGCGGCCGCGGCTCTCGGCAGATGCGCTCACCCCAGCCGGGGCCTGCCGAGCGCCTTTCCGCGGAGTCTCCCCGACGCCCCGAGGAGGAGGTAGCGGCCGCGCCGCGCTAGATCGGAGGCCGAGGACAGCGCCTCCGTCCGGCGCCCAGAGGTGGGTGTCCAAGCTCAGGCGCGGCGACCCAGGAAACCAAGTCCCTGGGGCCCCCTCCTGGTGTTGGGGCCTCGGGCGCGCGGGGAGAGGGTGGCTTGAGAGGGATTGGTCTCTTGGGAGGCCCTCTGATGCACCGCGGACTTTAAAGGGCTTTTATGGTCCTTGCCTAGTGGAGCGTGTGCGGGGCGGGGGCCTGGCTGGAAAGGGCTGTGACCCTGTGGCTTTGAATTCCTAGGTTTGGGGGAGGGCCAGCTTTTGGCTGCTTTATTCAATACTTACTCACTTATATATGCTTTAAAAACTAAACTTAAGAATACCACCTCCCTCCCACCCCCTCCGCCAAACACACACAGAGTCGGGCTGTACAGGAAAAGCAGAGAAAAATCAAAGGTCGGTAACCGCCTCTCCAGGCCTGGGAGCCGCGGTAGATGGAGCCAGCGGTTCCAGCTGAAGAAGAAGGCGCGCGTCCTGACTCCTTTGATGGTAGCGCTGGGGGCGTTTTCAGAAATCAGGAGCTTTGCAGGGAGACTGAGGCCGAGGAGGGCCGGGTTCTCAGCCAGCTGGAACCTTTTGGAATGGGGTCCGGGGAGCTGCTGCAGGAGGAGGGAGCAGCCCTTCTGCGCGCGGAGGGAGGGGGAACCGAGTCCGAGCTGAGCCTGGAAGTTCGGCCTGAGGCTGGGACCCCAGCTATTAGGCTCTGGTGTTTTATCCTGGATAAAGCCGGAGGGTAGGTCTCTTTGGCCCCCTTTGTGGGGACACTGTGGGGAGTCGAGGGCGCGGATCGTGGTGGTGAGCGCTGGGGCAAGTGTTCTGAAATCGCGGTGGAGGCGACGCGCCTCCCGGGATAGGAGCTAGGAGATACTGGCGGCTCTGAGAAATTCTAGAGAATTGTAGCGGAGAACAGGGGACTGAATGGACGTCCGGGAGAGCGGGCTGTCCGGGAGCCCGCGGAGGGAGGCGAGGCGGGCTGGGGAGCGGTGGGGTTAGTGGCCGGTGAGGGCGGAAGGCGAAGCGGCGGCGGCTGCAGGCGGTGGGGAACGAGGCGGAGGGTGGGCCCGCGGGAGCGGGTCCCGCAAGCTGGTTTCTGAGTTTCCCTGGACGGATGCGAGACGGCCAGCATTGGGGATCTCTCCCTGATCCGCAGAAGGGGGCGTCTGGGAGGGAAGTGACTCGTGTAGAGAGATGGTGGATTATTTCTCCAGACCCGGTTTCCCGCGTGGGGCAGTAGTGGTTTGGCAGATGTCTGCTCTTCCCTGTAGCAGTTTTAGGCGCAGCACCTAACCCCCCCCCCCACGTATTTACACACACACACACACACACACACCACCACCACCCCCTATATAGTATATCCCTCAGTCTGCAAACAACTTCTCAGAGGAAGCGGTCTTCCGTCTTATCACCCGTCACAGGCACCTGGAGGCTGAATTAGGACAAACCCACCACTCACCAGTGTAATCCCAGGGGATTTGTTTCCTTGGCTTTGTTCTAATTGAAGAGAGTTAATTTAAGCATCACACTTTTTTCCTGGAAACGTTCGCAAGTTAATTAAACACTCTCTTTCTGCTGGCAGCCTCCTCAACTTTGATCAATAAAATTTCAGAGTAACAGGTCTAGAAATGAGGCATATTTAGTAAGGAGTTCACTGCTTCTTTAAACATAAAGCCTTTTAAGAATTGAAACTTGCCCTAAAGCACCTCTAAATGGCTGTCCGATGCCTGCGCTCTCCTCTCCAGTTTTGATATAGGCTCTTTGCTTAAAGAGCATCTTCTCCTTTGAGTGGCCACACCATGGGTCTTGTAGGCCCTGCAGTTATTTTGAGCTGCACTAATAAAATTAGTCATGAGCCAGAAGAAATGAAAGTAATATACCTTGGGTCTCCAGATACCTTACCTAATACACTGGGCAATTAAGTGTTGAGATGCTTCTCTGGCAGTGGAGTTCATTTTTAACTTCTTTCTGGGATGCCAAGATGCTAGTGTGAGACTGGGCTTTGAGATGGGACAAACATTTTGAAATACCCATTATCTCATAGTTCTGGCATGACAGTTGAAACAGTTTCCTGCCTGCGGAGTTCAGGGCAGTGTTGTCAGAATTTATTTCACTTTCATAAGTGGCTCCTTCTGCCTCACTAGCCTCAGGGTCTCTGGCTGATAAAGTGGAAGAGGTTGTCTTAATTTAGTTATCAAATGAGGGGAAAATGATCCACTGGTTGTTTTATTTCTAAACCTTTCAGCATTTCAATATAGAAATTACATATTAACTGTTGCTTCTAAAATGTTAACACCCTGGACTTTCTAATTAATTATGATAATTATGGGCTAGATCGTGCTGTCTTTATAGATTTGGTGGACTCTTAAAACACCCATGTCCTAGATTTCTATCAAGGTTGTCATCACAAGTCTCTACATATTAGGAAAATGAGAAATGTTTCAAATAAAAATGCAATTGAATTTGGACAGGGGTTGTGTTGAGGGATTTTAATGATTAAAACAGGAGCATGTTGAAAATTGACTCTGAAAACCAGTTTCATTTTTAAATTTTATACATTTCTCAGCACTGCTATGATCTGTCATGAATTAGCCTCTGGAATGGCTGTCCTTTGATCCTGAGAGACATGGGAGTCACCATTTGCTTAGATGATTGGTCAGGCATCCTGTGTAAGCTATTGGAAGTTTCAGATTGATTAATATACTTATCAGGTTCAACAATGTTAGTAAGTCTTGCTAGAAGATTGCATCATTTTTTTGGTACTGTGCAAACTTGACACCCGGAGGCAGATTTGCTGTGATGCTAAAAAAACTTAAGCTTCCGAGCCTTGCGCTAGCACCAGCCTCATCCAGGAGCACCTTGGGTGGCTTGAACCTGAGGGAGGCAGTGTGTCCATCAGCCATCAGGGGAGATAGATAGGGAGGGAGGGAGGGAGGGGGAGAGAGAGAGAGAGAGAGAAATATCTTTGTTAGATAATCACCTTCTAAGGATATATGACTGCTGTTAAGTTTTGGACATAGGCCCTTCAAACACATTTTCCAGGAAGATATTATTATAGAAAAGTTGAAATTATCTCTGTTGTAACAGGAAAATCCACTACAGGTTTCCCCCACTTTCTGAAAGTTCACATTAGTGCCACTTAGCTTTTACTCAGGATCTACATTTCGCTAACCAAAAGAAATCCAAAGAAGATTTTCCCTTCTATGAAGAAGCTGTTACCGAACTAGTGTCGTCTTTGGTAAAATGGAAGTGTCTGCTGTAACATGAAGTGGGAATGCTCTTTGCTTCATGCCAGTTCAGCTTACCAAAGGTTTCGTAGGAGTGGTCTACTTTCAGATAGTGGGACAAACCGGTATTTTGCTCAAAAAGGAAAACTATAGAGTATGTTTGTGTGATTTAAGTAGGACTTGATCAATTAGAATACTTAAGAACTAGAGTGCTCTAATAATTTCAGTAACTGAAATTTAAACTTGTCTTAAACATTTATTTCAACTGTTGTTCATGAAGATTTTCTAAGATGTAATAAATGACTACCCCGCCTCGACTACTTCTTGCCTTAGTGAGTTTACCGTGGTGAACATACTGTTGTCCTTCCCTTGACCGTTCAGGATTTTGTAGTCTCAGCGTGATGTTAGCGTAGATACAAATTATAATTTTTAGAAGTGTAGAAGTGTAATCGCCAAACCTAGTCCAGTACAGACTCTGGAGCCTGGCTTTTGAGAAAACTAAAATCCCAATATAAATGTTATTTCTGTTCTTTGCCCCAGTCTCTGAAAGATGAGCGCCAGAAAAACGAGTTAATCAAGACCTTGCCTTCTTCCTACAGTAAAACAGGATGCGCTTTCTCCAGGGTTCAGCCAGAGGTTCTTTATTCCTTTTGAAGTGAATTCAGAGATTGAGGAGGTGCAGAAGAGGACAGACAGCATGGGCGGAGGGACTGAGAGCATCCTTGGGCCCATTGACCTCTTTTTCCCTTTGGTACTTTTTTTTTTTTTTTTTTTTTTTTGCGGTACGCGGGCCTCTCACTGCCGTGGCCTCTCCCGCTGCGGAGCACAGGCTCCGGACGCGCAGGCTCAGGGGCCATGGCTCACGGGCCCGGCCACTCCGTGGCATGTGGGATCTTCCCAGACCGGGGCACGAACCCGTATCCCCTGCATCGGCAGGCGGACTCTCAACCACTGCGCCATCAGGGAAGCCCACCCTTTGGTACTTCTCTCTCAAATCCAGGAGCACCAGTGCTATCAGGCCTTGGGGGGGACACGTTTGAGTGGAATCAAGGAGCATGTAAGTGGCATTTGTTCCTTTCTTGGTTGGAGTCTCAGAAAGACTGCATGGGCCCTGCAACTGGAAAAGGTACCCTTTGGAGGTAGAATGCTGAAGGTTTCCTTATTCAGGAAGAGGATAGGGATGGGGATGAAATGATGGGGCTTCCCTCAAGTGGGTTTGTTTGTCTGTTTGTCTTGGAGGATACATGTCCGAGTTGGGGGAGTCATGGTGTGAACGCCAAGGAAGGGGAGAGAGCTGTAGAACTTGGTGGGGGTGACACTGTCCTCTGAAGCCCCCTTTTCAGGGACTTTGTGGTCGGTTGGATGCTTGATTGGAGCAGATGGGGTGAGCACAGCCAAATACACAGATACTATATCTAACGCCCCAGTTATCCAGAGCCACGGCAGGGCCCAAACTCATTAGTGCGTTGGCCAAATTCTCTATAAGATCTACAGCATGTCACATAAACTGAGTCTTAGCTCCTTCATCTATAAAAAATGGGATACGGAGAAGATTAGCATGGCCCCTGCGCAAGGATGACATGCAAATTCATGAAGTGTTCCATATTTTTTATACATACCACTATATATAAAATAGATAACTAATAGGGACCTACTGTATATCACAGGGAACTCGACTCGATACTCTGCAATGACCTATATGGGAAAAGAATCTAAAGAAGTGGATATATGTATATGTATAGCTGATTCACTTTGCTGTATAGCGGAAACTAACGCAGCACTTTAAATCAACTATACTCCAATAAAAACTTTATAAAAATAATAAATAAATAAAAATAAAAAATGGGGATACCAAAACTTACCTACTTCAGAACTTAAATGAAATAGGTATGGAAGCACCTTGAACGTGTATTCTTCCCCAAATTGGTTGTTTTCTTTAATTAACCAACATCTTCTTTCATCTTTATGGCAGATGCAAATAAGTAAACAGTTTTTAAAGTTAATTTAATTTCATTTTTTTTTTGCGGTACGCGGGCCTCTCACTGTTGTGGCCTCTCCCGGTGCGGAGCACAGGCTCCAGAGGCGCAGGCTCAGCGGCCATGGCTCTCGGGCCCAGCCGCTCCGCGGCATGTGGGATCTTCCCGGACCGGGGCACGAACCCGCGTCCCCTACATCGGCAGGCGGACTCTCAACCCCTGCGCCACCAGGGAAGCCCTAAAGTTAATTTAAAAAAATTCCAGCAATTGTGTAGCACATCAGTTGTTCATGCTTTACACTGATCAGATCCAGAAGCTTTGGGCACAGAGGTTCTCCAGGCCTGACCTCCACGCCCACCCCACAGCCCCCTTTTGACTTGGGGAACCTGGCTGACATCCTTCTCGTCCCCTTACCCCTGAACCCTGTTGTATCGAGGCTTCTTCCAGTCTTCTTTACCTGCTCTCTCTTGATGCTTCGAGTAGGTCAGAAATTGCTTCTCAATGGGAAAATGGACCCAGATTTTCAGGACCCTAATCCTGGGCTTTAAGCTCACTCAGTGACCGGCAGTAGGATGGCGGTCACTGGGATTCCCCTTCACGAACTACTGCAAGCTTCTTTGCCAGCTTTCATGAGTTTACTCTGTCATAAGGCAGGAACATAGATGAATGTATTAAGTAAAGATTTGCCACGAGTTTAAAATAAAAAAGGTTTTCAGAAGAGCCTGAGAAGCGTAGTGAAATCAGTCCTTTGTGTCTCATCATTGAACTTCTCACAGATTTGCAGTAGAGCTGGCTGCTTGGATGATGATGTAGCAGCCAGATGAGGTGGGCACACCAGAAACATTATTTTGAGTTAATTCTTAAGTGCTACACATCATTCTTCTTAACAAACACATATAAAAGGTAACCTCCACCCTTGGTCCAAACCTCGCCGCCAATTTCATGGTGCCACGCCTGTGTTAGGATGAGGCTGTGCGTTTAAGGAAGTGAGTCGGTTAGGAAAAGCAGTTGGGGATTCACAAACAGCATGACTGAAAAAGCAGAACACTGTAGCACCTAACCCAGTTTGTGATGCCCCTGTGAAGTTTTATTTTTAATCACTGTCTGCTGGAGGGAAGTCCCCCTCAGAACGTCTCCGCAGGGGAAACTGTCCAGCTCAGGGCCAGTGACTCTCCAGTGTATGTACCCTGTTTAAGGGCCTCAGCCCTGCATGAAGACCCAGTTTCCTGGGAACTTGCCTGTTCACTTGAGCAGCATATCTGGACATGTGTTGCATCACCCCAGTGTCCATAGAGTGTCCATGTGGTACAGACTGTCAGCATCACCCGTGTGGGAGGAGCCTGGATACCGCCTTTTAAACTGGTTTTGCTGGTGATGCCAAGACCAGGGGATGGTGGCAATCCTGGTGCTCTGTCAACAGGTCTGTGAATTCTACTTGCACATTCTGCCCTGTGGAGCACCCAGCGTCCTTATCTGCTACGTATGATTGGCGAGCAGTCGAGTCAGTGTATATCAATGGTGGTCCAGAACTATTAACCTCTCTTTGAACTACATAAGGATGTTTTTTCTTGCTCTGCGTATGCTTTAGCGAGGAAGCCTTGAAAAGGATTATTACTGTGCAGAGCAAGGATAAACAGTGATGCTAGAGCAGTTTTTCCTGGGTTGTCAGAGGGTGCTGGACTGGACGTTACCCCACAGGCCTTAGAGCGCCCTGGGTTGGTGAGGTTTAGAGGAGAACTTTGCCAGACCTTCCAGGGTTATTGTGTTTTGTCGGTTAGAAGGAAGAGTGTGTGCGTGGAACTGGTACCCACACCACTCCAAGTTCTGTGAAAAGAGAGCGTTTCCTTAGGTGGCCATCCTGTCCATCGCCATGGCTTTCCCCAGGGTGTTTGTGATGATCCTGGGGGCCTTGGACTGAGCTAGCGCTTCCTGCAGCAGAGACCAGCCCTGCAGACTCTGGGGCAAGCCCCGACCCTCAGATGCCTTTCTTCCCACCCAGCCTGACCAGCCTCAAATGCAGAGCTCTGCCAGGGCCGCCTGAGCCCCGCACCTGGGTGTAGGTGGAGGAAGGCCAAACCACACTTTCCAGTAGGCGATTAACTGCCGGCTTGCTGCCCCTCTCCCAGCGCAGCTGACTGTCTCGGCTTCTGTTCTCATGACGACATTTGCACAGTGGAATCATGCAGAAACTTACTTTGTTTGGAGCAATGCCTCCCATACATTTTTTCTGATACAGCCTACAAATGGAGAAAGACAACATTGTTGAGCACTTTTCGTGGGGGGGTGGGGATGGTGAGAGAGTGACTTTCCCAAAGGAATACATCGTACTTAATATTCTAGAAAAATCAAGTACTACACAACCCTGAATTCAAAAGCTCTCTCTGTATGTATGTTAAAATCAAGGTCTATGTGTCATGTGCCGTGTGATCCCAAGGCTGTATTTAGCCTGGCAAATTAGTATTTTTGCATTAGAACATTTTATCCTCGCAAAGGATAGCAAGGATTCTCCCCGTACACAATTCCAGATGAGTAGAATTCATTCATTTGGGGAGGAATATGAAGAAACTGTTTTGGAAATTGAGATCCAACCCACAGCACTTGCGATTATTCCTGTTTGAGATCATTTTTCCTTTTGAGGAAAGTTTAAATCAGTGTTAAATGCAGCATGGAGGTGGACCCAGAGAGTGGGAGGCATTGCTTTCGCATGAAATCACAATGTGTACATTGTTGAAAAATATTCTTTTCATCGTATGCTTCATTACCAAAACCATTCACAGCCTCCAGAGGACGACAGATGTTATGGTGTAAGCAACAGAGAGAGTATAAACTAGAAGAAAGGAAAGGGAAGAAATCCCTCCTTCTCCAACCACCCCTCAGAATGGAATTGAGTTTTTTTCTTCTAGGGAATTCCCTGTAATCCCCAGGGATGGCTTGACCTTGAGGTTTCTCGGCTTGGTGCTAGGAGGAGCTAAGAGGAAAAGGGGAGGGAATTAACATTTTCTGAGCGCCAGACACCAAACTGGTTGCTTTATCTTCAGTGTCTTACCTAATGCTAGCAATCACCACCATTTTTCAAATGAGGATGCTGAGGCCCTGGGAGGTTATCAGGTAACCAGCCGAGCTGCGCAGACGCCAGCCAGTTTTCTTACGCAGTTCTCCCTCTTGTTACTAAACCAGCGCTAAAGGGCCCTGGTGCTCAGAGTGTGGTTTGAGGACCGGCGGCATTAGCATCACCATTACCCAGGGGCTTTGTTGAAACTAGAGAATCCTGAGCCCCATTCCAGACCTGCGGAGTTGGAATCTGCATTTGTAACAGAATCCCTAGGGACTTGTGTGCACAGTATGGTGTGAGAAGCTCCACTACCCCGGACCTGGAGGGCGAAGGTCTGGCAGATACCACCGAGAAAACTAGCCAAACCTCAGGACTGCGACCAGCAGACTGACTTGAGGGATTGGTCTATCTGGGAGCGGGGATGGGTGCAACTATGAATAGAATCTAGCAGGATGCAGCTAAGCATCTTAAAATGCACGGGATGCCCCCCTCCCCTCGCAACAACGAACTATCTTGCCCCGAATGTCCACAGTGCTGATGCTGAGAAACCCAGATCTAGTCGTCCATATCTGGAATTCACATCCTGTAGATATGTTTCCATGGCTTCCGATGCCTGCAGCTCTCTAGCAAGTGTAACTTAGATGATACTGATTGCATTTTGCTATGCAAATGTGATTCTCTTTACTGGGACTTGGAAAGAGTAAAAGAGCTGAAATTGCAGCATGATAGATTTCTGTTAGGGTTATGAGAGTGTCTGGCTCTGGTACCCAGGATGTTGCAGAAATGTTTCTGAGCGTGGGGGTCACTCCGCCCCGTCCAGTCCTGCCTGGCAACAGTACCTTTTGTTTGTTTTACCCCCCAAACTTACCCAGGCCTCTGTTCTATTTCTCAGCCTCCAAGCAAGCTGTGTTGGGTCAGCCGTGATACCTGGAGGCTGGGGGAGGAAAGGGAATAAACGCAAGACTGGTGAAGGGAAGCAAAGCCTCTTTCCTACCACCTTGCCTCCCTGCCTGCCCCTGGGATCTACTCATCTCCCCCTTTTCTCACTCAGCTCCTCTAATTCCAGCACCTCCACTGACAAACACCTCTCCTCTCCTCTCTCCCTGCCCCTTCTCTTTCTCTCTAGATTCTGGTCCAGAACATCTGGAACTCTCTCCCCTCCATCCCCTCTGCCTCCCTCCCTCCTTTTCTCTCTGTCTTCCGTTTGTGAGCTGAAAATCAACCTGAATCACGACTGGGAAGTGAAACCAGGATGCCCAGTGTATATTAAGGGAGGGAAAAGTTTTGAACTGAAATTCTATCCGATAAAGAACCCTTGGCATTTATCTCCGTCAGAATGGCTACAAACACCTCTACCTACTTTCTTGTTCTACTCTGATTAAAACTTGCTTTTTCTCGAGCTCTAGAGTTGGAAATCAGAATTCTTTCTTGGTTCTAGTGTGTTTTCCAGCTTTCTTTCACTGTCGATGTTATAACGATCATTTTCCTATACTTTTAAATGAACATTGTCATTGAAGTAGATTGTTCTCAACAAGTTTTAGATTTATCACCGAGGCATCCCAAGGAGAAGAAAATCTCTTCGCAACTTCTGTGTACCTTCTTTTCATAACTCTCATGATCCTTTGCAAATGAAAGGGGACGCCTTGGGGAGTGACGGCAGGCTACACAGAACGTCCAGCTCCAGCATTTGGAGCCAGAGGCTGGGGCAGATGAAGCTGGAGTGCTGGGCTTCTGGCCAGAGTGGAATGAATCTTCCCAGCACTGGGAAGCCTGTGTTTTTCCAGCAGACCAGCTGATCGGCTCCAGAGGGCTTTAAATTGGGAAATGTGGAGTTCTGGGGAACAGTGGAAATCAGAGAACAGGAGATTATGGAGGATTATTGGTTATGTCACAAAAAGGGGGAGATTTGACATCTGGTAACTGATTTCTAGTAATTGTTTTGAGAAAATAATTGGGAAATCAGTATTAGAAACAATTTTGTCTTTAATATGAGTCCTAAAGGTGTATAAATGAGAGGAAGAGGACTTTCCTGGTGGTCCAGTGGTTAAAACTCTGCACTTCCACTGCAGGGGGCGCAGGTTCAATCCCTGGTGGGGGAACTAAGATCCCACATGCTGTGCATTGCGGCCAAAATAAATAAATGAGAAGAAGAAAACCTTAGAGGACTTTGTCCCCCGAGGTACCCCTCCTGTCTTCAGCCCACACCCTCTAAGTGTGTTGTCACGTCTCATGAACGCCTCAAGGGTCCTCTTGGGCTTGATAATGTATGCCATCTTTTGAAAGATCCACTAAATTCTTTGGGCCACAAATTATGCCTTTCAAAATTGTCCTGGAAGAATGCTAGTAAGAATCATTACACAATTGACTACTGCAAATCCTTGGACACATACAGAGTAACAATTACTGGGGCTTTATGAAGAATGGGTCCAAACCAAGGGCACAGTTTACATGAACAGAGGAAAACATAATTCAATATGTGTACAATTGAATAAAACCTTGAACCTTTAACATGGGCCCATTTTCATACACAAATTGGGATGAAGCTTCTTTCAAAAGAGCGTAACTTTGAAAAAGCTCAGATTTTCATATTTCTTCAGTGAGTCGAATCTTCCATAAGTGCAGATACTGGGAGATTAAAGGGGATTTAAGATGCTTCTGATAATGAATATTCATTGAAAATCAGACCCTCTTCCAAGTGCCACATATGAATCGCCATCTTTCTTTCTTTCTTTCTTTTTTTTTTTTTTTGCGGTACGCGGGCCTCTCACTGTTGTGGCCTCTCCCGCTGCGGAGCACAGGCTCCGGACGCGCAGGCTCAGTGGCCATGGCTCACGGGGCCCAGCTGCTCCGCGGCATGTAGGATCTTCCCGGACCGGGGCACGAACCCGTGTCCCCTGCATCGGCAGGCGGGCTCTCAACCACTGCGCCACCAGGGAAGCCCTATATTGCCATCTTTAACCCTCGTAACGTCCTCCTGTTGGGAAGATACCAGTATTAGAAATTTTTGTTACAGATGAAGAAACTGAGCACAGCGGTTTAAGACAAGGGCGTGTATCTAGTAGCACAGTCAGAATTTGAATCCTTGTAGTCTGGCTTTTATACACAGTCTCTTAATCTTTACCAAACTTATTCTGCCTTCTTTGTACTTAAGACAAACTAAACTTGCCGTCTCCTACTGCAGTTGAGGGTATGGGTCTCAGTCCACAAGCAAAGGCTTGCAAAAAACGTAGCATTTTATAACTTTTGTAAATTAACTATTTTGTCTCCAAGGCTTCAGTCTGTCCGGCTAATAGAAAATTTAACCTCAGTTATCTTGGGAAGACGCCCACCTTATGATTGCATCCAAGGTCTAAGGTTTTAGGAAAAGGGCCATCTAGACACCTCCCGACACCGGTTTTAGTTGTGATTTCCAGTCACGTGTCTATATTGCTTTGACTGTTTCTGTCCCCATGGGCAAGTTTGAGGCTCTCGGCTGTTCCACACAGGCATGGGATGGAGCCTGGGAA
The DNA here is from genome assembly GCF_011762595.2 of Tursiops truncatus. Lineage (NCBI taxonomy): Eukaryota > Metazoa > Chordata > Mammalia > Artiodactyla > Delphinidae > Tursiops > Tursiops truncatus. The sequence continues at coordinate 92,400,526 of NC_047039.1, forward strand.
TCCTTGGCAAATCTGGGAACCTGGAGCCTGGAGTCTTTCCTCTCTGAAGTCTTGCCAGCTCTACTGGGAGCTTCCAGGGAACAGAGCAAAACACCCAGAGGTAGAGGATGGAAGGGTGCTTTCTAGAATGCCTTGCATAATCTTGTCTATAGCTTAGATTTTTACAAAAGCTAGGAAGAACCTTGACTCCTTGACACCAGATCTCCAAAGCAAGCATCCTGCTGGCTGCCTGCCTGCCTGAGGGGGAGGAAGGAGGAGAGCACGTAAAAGGAGAAGGCATTCATTAAGATCTCAGAAATATTCATGGACTAGAGTGGTGGTTGCCAGGGGCTGGGGGGAGGGAGGAATGGGGAGTTAGTGTTAAATGGGTACAGTTTCAGTTTTGCAAAATGAAAAGAGTTCTCTGGATGGATGGTGGTGACGGTAGCAGAACAATGTGAGTATACTTGATGCCCCTGAGCTGTACACTTGAAGATGGTTAAAATGCTGAATTTTATGTTTGTATATTTTACCACGATAAAGCATAGTCATCCACACAGAAATTTTATTTCATTGGTACCAATTTTGACTTTTATTAAAAACAGTCAAAAGATAAATCCAAATGACAGAAATAGAAAATAAACATCACCATCACAAAAAAAAAAAAGTTCATGAAAAACTATCTTTGGAAAGCTAAAGGAGAGCAGTAGATTTGAATCCTCCAGTGGTGGGTGTGTTCACTTCCTTCAAGGGAAGCGCTGGTCTTGTCTGACCTCTGAGCCCAGCCTTGGTCTTGAAGACAGTGGGCCCCGAACACCCAGTGGTAAAGTGGCCTCAGAAAGTGTTTGAGGTCCAGCTGGTCCATTCCCTTGAGGAACACTCAGCAAGATGGGCCTGTGTGGTTCATGGTACCCTCTTTGGAGCCCACGGGACTGATTCGAAGAGGAGAACATGTGTTGAGCTGTGTTTTCCTACTGTCTAGGCTGCTCTCTGGCCCTGGGATGAGGGCAGCTCTATAATTACCACACCTCTGTCATCAAAGGAATCCCGAGTTGTCACATTTCTCAATATTGTTTCCTTTGCAAATTAATTCTGGTTTGTCATATTTCCAAGGTGGAAACTACCTCTCCTCGCTTTTTTTTTTCCCCACTGTAGCTCCATGATAAGGGAAATGATGGCTGCCTGGACTTGTCTTCCAGCATCCAGGGCACTGCATATCTGGGCCCTGCAGGGGCCCAAGCTCTGAAACAGGAAGAGGTGCCTGTCGAGGTCTCGAAGACACACTTTCTTAGAGTTTGCTGTCTTCTCATGCTTCCCCGGCTGTCAGAAAGGGCATGAGAGTGACCTGGGGGTTGCGAGGCTGTGGAAACACAGTGGGGGCAGCCTTGGATGGCTCTTCCCCTCTGTGGGCTTTGGTGTCACCCCAGCAGGGTGACTTCCAGGCGGAGGGCCAGCTCCCCGACACCCATGACAGCAGGGTCCCTTCTGCCTGCCGGCCCTGAGAAGCATGCTGGGGCATTTCTGTGATGGCACTGCTAGTTCTTCCCCTTGCTTGCTTGTTTGTCATTTTAATTGTGGTGAAAGACACATAACATAAAATTGACCATCTGGACCATTTTCAGTCACATTAAGTACATTCACATTGTTGTGATACCATCACCATCCATTGGTCCACAGAACTTTTCATCTTGTAAAACTGAAACCCTGTACCCATTAAATACCAACTCGCCCTTCCCCTCTCCCCTTCTAGCCCCTGGTAACCACCGTCTACTTCTGGTCTCTCTTAGTTTGGCTACTCGAGGTAACTCATCTAAGTGGAATTACATAGTATCTCTCCTTTTGTGACTGGCGTAATGTCCTCAAGGTTCCCCCATGTTTTAGCAGCTGTTAGAATTTCCATCCTTTTTCATATTGGTGAATTATATTCCAGAGTATGTCTATACCATATTTTGTTTATCCGTCATCCATCGATGGACACTTGGGCTGCTTCCACCATTTGTCCCACCCTTGTTGTTGAGAGGCATGAGCCATCTGTGAAGTCCTCTGGAGATCAGAAGAATTCCCCAGTCCCTACTTTCAAGGAGTTCACTTCTCTAGCAAGTGCCAAAGTACTCATACAGGAAAAACTAAATCACAGTAAATCATCGTATATTATGAGACATCTGTCAGGACATGTCACAAGAGGATGTGGATTTGCAAAATGCATGGCTTAGAGAGAGTACACTCTATAGTGTGGATTCCAGAGGTAGGTAGCCCAAGCCCCAATCCTGGCTTTGTCTTTAGTATCCATGTCACTTTGGGGGAATTATTGAATCTTTTCTAAGCTTCAGTTTCTTTCAGTCTGTAGAATGGGGATAATAGTACTTTCCCCATAGAGTTGTTGGGAGGTTTAAATGAGAAAACATTGATAAAGAGTTTAACAGAGAGCCTGGCATGTGGTTAGCATTCAAGACTAACATATAGAGGAAGCAACCTATTAGCCACTAAATGCCAGTCAGTTCTTTTTAATATATTGTTCTTGTTCTCTTAATCTGACTGTAAACATTAGTATCTGCATTTGCCACAATTTCGCAAATACTTGTGGTTCCTATTCTTTCCTCTTCATCTCCCTTTAAGATTATGGTAGTTTGCATGGTAATCGATTTTGGAGATTCTCAGATTATTCAGTAAGAATAAGCTGTTTTTATCAGATAATTGATAATAAAAGTGAATATGGCCTAGCTTTCTTATCCATGGGAGGATATAAAATGAGGAAGGGAATGACCGTTAGTAGATAACCTTTATCTAACTGGCGAGGGAGTTAGCTTTCCCTAACTCTGGGCCCCGTAGGGAGAGGGGGAGGCCGGGTTCCATCTCTTGGTAACGTAGGTCTGATCACATTGCCTAAGTGGCTGTTCTCTCAGTTAAAAATTTCATATTTAGATTATTTTAATCTCGATGATGGAAATACTCTCATTTTTTCTAGTAATGCTTAAGAAAACTTTAAAAAAATAAATTGATAGTTTTGCTGAATGAAATATTTTTCTCTTCAAGGGTGCCCTAAGGCATTCTAGAATGTGGGTCTAAGGCACGTCATCTGGCTGGTGCATTATTTTATTCTATTCCTGTTTGTCTGCTTGGTATTTCCAACCCAGGAGTCCACCGACTTCAAGGCAATTGAATCCATTATTACCCAGGAGAAAAAAAGTCTTGAGTCTCCCTTGCCCCAACAGTAGATTTCTCTCTAAAAAAAAAAATAAAAAAAAAAAAAAAAATAAAGGCATTTGAGAGGAGCGGGTGCAAACACAGGAACCTCCTCCTCCACCCTAGCTGTTGCTAAGCTGTAAGCTAATATTGTGAGAAAAAATATCAAGTTCTCAACTTTCTTTGCCATACCGCTTTGTATTTTTTACTAGCATTAACGAAGGTTTTCCCCCAAATGCTGGTTAAAGCTGAATGGTTTGTCCTTTAGTTTGTAGACTAGGGAGCTTTGCTTAGATTAACTCAAGGTGCCCAGGCTTCTTCCACTCCTCTTGGAGTTCTTTTTACACCTTCCCTATTATTCTGGTGGTATCTTTCAATCAGCTTTTCTGATCAAGTATTTATGGTGACGATTACTCAGTCTGCTGGGGTGGGTAAAGGAATGTTGTGGTGCCTTTAAATATATTTGTCTATTTGTCATCAAAAGTGAAAACCAAACTTGGAGATTTCTTTTCTCTATTTAAATTTGGAGACTTTTCTTTTTGCCAAAATCTCTGGAGAATGATAAGGTAGCGGTGGTTGAAATACTTCTGCGGCTTTTAGCAAGGGAGGATTTAGCAAGTGAGAGTTTCCCAGATTGGGTTTAGATTCATATTTGTTTATGTTCCAAACTTTTTTTTTTTTCTATAATACCACAGTTTTGAGTATCAGCAGAACTTGGGGCAGATGGTATTTCATGGAATGTGTGTAATCCTTTGGGGTTGTACATTTTACTCAAATAAACTTTCATGACAGGTTGGTTAACTAGGACAAAGTCTCCAGCAGACTTCACTTGACTCTTTTTGTTCTTTTCCTGTTTTCCTGATCAGACTTCTGTCCAGCCCCCTTTAAAGAGGGCAGCTGAGTAGCGTGAAAATAAGGGTTTTAGGTGGTGGTGCAGTTAAGTTACTGAGGGGTGTTGTGGGTTTGGTCTCACTTGACACTAATAGTGAAGCGATATGGGAACCCCCCACTCCATCTGCTCCAGTGGTGGGTCTGGGGAGCTCTCCAGTGATGGAGAGTAACTCCTCTCTTGGTTTTCTCACTTCTGGGTACCAGAAATAATTAGCCCTTGGTTGGCAGAGTGTAGAACTGCCCACCAACGAGGGATCTTACAGTATGGAAGCAAGAGCATAATGTAGGAAGGAAGTTGACATTTTTCAGGGTCAGCTCTACCTAATTTGCAAAATATTTTCGAAAGCCATCAAGTAATCCACAGACTCATCAAATCAAAGGGCTAGGTTGTAGGGAAAGAATCCTGTAGAATTGGGGAGTTCAGAACGACTTGATCAAGTTATTCTACCTCCCAAAGCCTTGGTTTTGTAAACTGCAAAATGGGCTAATAATACCTATGATTAGTTGTTGCCGTGCAGTAACCAATCCAGAGTGGCTGGTGTATTTTCAATAATGTATATATTTTTTAAAATAATTAATTAATTAATTTATTTTTGGCTGCATTGGGTCTTCGTTGCTGCACACGGGCTTTTTCTAGTTGCAGCCAGTGGGGGCTACTCTTCAGTGAGGTGTGCGGGCTTCTCATTGTGGTGGCTTCTCTTGTTGCGGAGCACGGGCTCTAGGCGCGTGGGCTTCAGTAGTTGTGGCACGTAGGTTCAGTAGCTGTGGCTTGCGGGCTCTAGAACGCAGGCTTAGTAGTTGTGGCGCATGGGCTTAGTTGCTCCACGGCATGTGGGATCTTCTCGGACCAGGGCTCGAACCCATGTCCGCTGCATTGCAGGTGGATTCTTAACCACTGCATCACCAGGGAAGCCCTCAATAATATATTTTTAATAAATGTAAATTTCCCTTCCTCGACCATTCAGGCTCAAGTAAGTTGCCATGTAAAAGTGTTTTGAAAACTACGGATATTAATTATTATTTGTGTTTGTCTCTTAGTTGACTTTAAAACATTTGTTTGTCCCAGGAACAGAAGAAAAATATCCCTTGATTGTGAGACAGGTGCATTTTTAGTATGTTAAGTCCACTGCCTATCTTTCCTTTTATTTTTTAAATTTATTCATTTATTAATTTTTATTGGAGTATGGTTGCTTTACAATGTTGTGTTAGCCTCCACTGCACAACAAAGTGAATCAGCCATACACATACAGATATCTCTTCCCTTTTGGACTTCCTTCCCGTTTAGGTTACAACAGTGCATTAGGCAGAGCTCCCTGTTCTATATTCCCGGTGTGTTCCCATCAGTTGTCCATTCCTCCCACCCTACCCCTCTCCCCCTTGGTATCCATATATTTGTTCTCTACATCTGGGTCTTCATTTCTGCTTTGCAAGTAAGACCATCTGTACCATTTTTCTAGATTCCACATATATGCGTTATTGTACAATATTTGCATTTCTCTTTCTGACTTCCTTCACCTGTATGGCGCTCTCCACTGCTTATCTTTCTTGCTCATTAACACGGTCGATTTCAACCCTTCAGTATTCCTGGCACAGAATCTTCAGCTGTTTGCATCAAGTATGTTCTTGGGTTGTAAGTTACCAGATGATCCTGTGGGTGGGTCTCTGTCGGCTCCAAAATTAAATGACACGTGTGAGTTTTCTTACTGACTTAACTCAAAAACCATAGGATGACTGGGAGGCACTGAGGAAATGACAGCTTCCAGATAGTCCATCGGCTTTCCAGAACCTGTGTCTTTGGGGAGCTAGAACTGCAGTTAAGTGACTCCCAGAGGCCCCTCACACTCACTGGTTTCCGCCGGGTCTGATTTAGCAGGAGTGATGGGAACATGATTCAGAGATGGTCGTATAAGTATTTTTATTCTGGTTGAATCATATCTGGTAGTTATTTCCATTTTTCTAATGTTATCTGATTACCTCAGGGATGCCCAACCTTTATTGTCCTGACTCACTGAGGGACGCTGCTTGGTCATGAATGGGGAGACGCTGGGGAGGAAGAGGGTTGGCAGGCATTCCCCCCTGGTGGGTATCCTGGCAAATTCCAGGGAGGGAAGCATGTGATCATGACTCCCAGCAAAGCCTTACTCAAACCTTGCAACACAACCCATTGTGGAATCCCTTTCATCGACGCTAATACATTCATCTTCTCCTGAAAGGAGGCTGAGCTGACATCACCCTATCCCATATTGCACACCAAGAAACTGAGTCTCAGAGAGGCTAAGGGAATGGCTTAGAGTCCCACCCTTAGATCTGGTAAAATTCCAGGTGGATACAGACCACCAAAGTTAGAGGAGAAAGGAAAGTCTAGAAAGACTTTCTCCTACTTTAAACTTGCCTGTATTGGTTGGTTAGCTTCCAAAGAGTGATGATAATTTTTTTAAAAATCATTTTTTAAAAAACTAAAAATGTATTATATTTGTGATTATTATTCAAATTCAAAGAAATGAAAAAGGAGCTCATCAATCCTCTAGTTCAGTCCTCTCATTTTTACATATCAGAAGACTAAGACAAGTGCCATTAAGTAATTTGGTCAAGGTGATACATAAGCTGGCAAGTGGTGTAAAATATATTTCAAAAACTTTATAGACTACCTGCGATTATTAAAGCTCTGTGTTCCACTAAATACACCTTTAGCTGCCTGAACTACCCCAGATGACTCTGAGCTGTACTGTTTTTTGTTTTTCGCGGTACGCGGGCCTCTCACCGCTGTGGCCTCTCCCGCTGCGGAGCACAGGCTCCGGACGCGCAGGCTCAGCGGCCATGGCTCACGGGCCCAGCCGCTCCGCGGCATGTGGGATCTTCCGGGACCGGGGCACGAACCCGTGTCCCCTGCATCGGCAGGTGGACTCTCAACCACTGCGCCACCAGGGAAGCCCTGAGCTGTACTCTTGAAAGAAAGACTCCTGACCCTTGGCTTAGGGGTCTGTGAGACTTGGGGTGAGAACTTGGTGCTTTCTGGTACTTGCATGACCTCGGGGCATGTGACGCTTCTTACTTATATCTGTTTCTTCATCTGCAAATGGGAATAATAATTCCCATCTTGCAAAGTTAGAATTAGAAATTAGAGGTAATGAATTAGGGAGAATCCATCTGAAATCGCCGTGTTTATAGATTAAGATGGTCAAGTATTGGGAATGTTGTATAGTTTAACCTAAAATATAAAGAGTCTGATAGATGCTCAGTAAATAGTAACTGTTCACGTCATAATAGGGGATACAATAGAATTTTTATGAATATTATAGTGAGGTCCCAAATGTCTGTTTTCTTTTTTCAAGGAAACGGGGAAGACCAAAATGGCTCTGCGTTTTCTTAAATTTTACAGGTGATCTCTGACTTTGGAAAGCTTCTTACTTGAGTGCCCGCCCTCCCCCCATGGCCCTTCAGGACGTGATCATTCTTTTGATGTCTTTGACGGTTCATGGCTCAGTTAACTTTCTTCCATTGCTCTTGGGGACAGGTCCTCTGTGACCCCTCCTTCCGGTTTTCTTTCATTGAAAATCAGTCATTTTTCTTTTATTTATTTATTTTTAAAATTTTTATTTTTTATTTTATTTATTTTTGGCTGTGTTGGGTCTTCGTTTCTGTGCGAGGGCTTTCTCTAGCTGTGGCAAGCGGGGGCCACTCTTCATCGCGGTGCGCGGGCCTCTCACTGTCGCGGCCTCTCTTGTTGCAGAGCACAAGCTCCAGACGCGCAGGCTCAGTAGTTGTGGCTCACGGGCCCAGTTGCCCCACGGCATGTGGGATCTTCCCAGACCAGGGCTCGAACCCGTGTCCCCTGCATTAGCAGGCAGATTCTCAACTGCTGCGCCACCAGGGAAGCCCCCGAAGATCAGTTATTTTTAGGTTAGAAACTTTTCTGCACAGTAACTGCCCTGCCTCATTAATGCATAGAAAATGGATATCCTTTCAGGATTTTTAGCACTGTTATAGTTTCTCTTCAGATAAATTTTGGCTAAAACTCTATAAAATTCACCTAGACTGAAGTAATAGCATTGAGTTATAAGAGCCTGAGGATGATTTTGGGGATTCCTGTGTTCTGGACGTCACTGTGTAATTACCTAAATGTTTTGTCTTGGGCTTCATATGACTAGTTTATAAATATACAAGATTTATAAGGTCATTCTAAGTAAAAAATTTGGTTATTTATGGTTTTTCTCGGCATTATATATTCATAGATAGTGCAGACATTGAGCATTAAGGAAACAGTGAGGGGTGAGTTATTATTAGTTCATATTATTATTTCATTTTATTGGATTTTTGAATTCTTTCTTCTCAGATTTTCTCTGAACCCGTATAACACTACATCCAGGGAAATGTGCTACTTAAGCTTGTTGGTAAAAGAAATTTAACCATGTTTCGCTATAAAACAAACCACTGACATGGGCAGAGGTGGGGGGAGAGGGGAGAAAGAAATAGAAGAAAATAATGAGAAAATCCTAAATCTTCATCATTTTCCATAGGCTTCAACCCAGTTTTCTACTCCCCAAAGTGACAGGCTAAGCCTTTTTATTTGTTGTCTTTTGAACGATTAAGAAAAAGGAAGCTGACATTCATGTAAAACTTAACTCACTCAACAACTTCAGATGCCTGGTGGTAACATCACTCTGCACACCTTTTCAAGATTTATCTTGTTTCATTAAAACTGCAGGTGTTATGTCATCTGTTTCACTTGTCTGCATAGTTTTATGACCAGGCAACTTAGTAGTCTTGCAGTCTAGGTACAAACAGGAAAGAGAAGAAATGGGAAAGTTGGAAGAATAAATTCCACCACCTCCAGTGTGGCGGTGATTGTTAGTAATGAAATAGGAAAGAATCAGGTCCCGTGCATTTAGATGCCCTATGAAGAAAGCAGATCTAAGGTAGTAACATTCAAACTTTTTACAAAGTTTTATCATTTAGTTAGATTTCCCGGGTGGCCGCTAGCGAATGGAATTGGAGGAGCTTGCAGTGGTCCAAGGCCAGTGAGGGCTTTTGAGGGCAGTGGCGGGGATAACAAGGAAGACCTGACCTTTCATGTGACCCCTCCTTGGCTCCCTTCCCAGGCTTCCTCCTTTTGTCTTTTTCTCCTCTGTAAGGGCAGGATTCCACGGCAGGCTTTGAAGATCTGGCACTTAGCTTATGCTCTGAGAATTTACCAAGTGAATTCTTGCTTCTCGTAAATAGTAACCCACCAGCCTGGGTGGCATGTAGGAGAAACAGGATGGAATGTCCAGCCATGGACCAGGTTGCCAGCGCTAACGCGGGGCTCATTGCAACATAGCACTTTCTGCCTGTGTGTGAAGGATGGAGGAATGCTGAGCTTGAATCATTGAGGGTAAAAGTAGCCTCTCAAAATACCCTGCAGCCATGCTGGGATGGATGGGATGAGGGACTCACTCTGGACCAGCTCCACGGCTTGCCTGGCAGGTGGCCAAGCAGAATGGGGCGGTCCCTGATTGATCAGAGGTCTCCAAAAACTGCCTGCTGCTAACCTTGGATCTTTCTAGAATCATGTAGATGATAGAATTTGCCTGTGGTGTCAGTTGTGGAAAAGGAAGAAAAACTGAAGGTGGACCCGAGAGCAATGAGTTGTCCTGGGTCCTCCCTGTTCTGAGAATGGCACTAAGGGTTTGAAGGAAGGGATGGGGAAGACATTGGTTGTGAGAGATTGGTAGTTAGGACACAGGCATCCTTACGTGCAGGAGTCATGTGTTGTTTGGGGAAGCAGTGTTTATATAGCATAAACGCTCTGGAAGTATATGGACCACCAGGAGGCATAATCTATCCATATGATGGCTGCCCCTACAAAGGCAGTCAGCCTGCCCAGATAACCCACTGCAGAGAGCAGCCAGCTTTTAGACTGCTCTCTAATTAAATGACTTTCTTCCCCGTACCTTGCTCTCACTTTGTGGGCTACTCAGTTCATTTCCCCTGTCTGTCGAGTTCGGCCCCAGTTCCACCTTGGTCGACACCCCAAATGACCCTATTTTTTGGGCTCACCCAGCTGGCGTTCCTCTTTCCTTCCTTACTTAACTTTATATGTCAACTTCAATGTGATTCTCTAAAGAGAACATGTTATTAAAAAAATGGAAATCTGAGACAATGAGGAAGAGGAGAAATACATCACTGTTTATTTTTAGGCCCAAGGATTCACACAGCAACAAACCCAAACTGTTAATTATTGCCTTAGGAAAGGTTTCTACGAGTGTGCTTGCCAGGTACAAGAAAGGAAAATTATAATTGATTTCTGCATTACTCTTGGAATAACCTCATCATAGATTTTCAAGCACAGACTGCCTTTTTGTAAAGCCCTGAAGCTTCTATCTGCAAGTCCATCTGAAGGACAGATTCCCTGTCCTAAGCAAGAATGTGTCATCGCTGGCCTTGTGTTTTCAGATTGACACAGAGCTTTGGGGGAAAAAATGCTTTAGTAAAAAGACTAAGGGTTGTTCTTCCATGGGAGTTCCTGGAAACTTCTCAACTGGGACATTTGAAGCAAGCCTCATGACCTGACCTGAGAATTGCCACAGCTGACATGCTTTTTATAGGATGTTCTACAAGGACCTGTTTTTGTGATCCACAGACTTGGGCCATGGTTAGCCTAGCTTGTTGTTTTATCTCAGTTAAAAGACTTTTATTAAAAGAATAAACAAGAAAGTTCAGATGAGTCAAGAATGTATTTTAATAAAGAAGATGTGGTAGAGATATACAATGGAATATTACTCAGCCATAAAAAAGAATGAAATAATGCCATTTGCAGCTACATGGATGGACCTAGAGATTATCATACTAAGTGAAGTAGGTCAGAAAGAGAAAAACAAATATCATATGATATCACTTATATGTGGAATCCAAGCAAACTAAGTCAGAAAGACAAATACCATGTGATATCACTTAGTGTGGAATCTAAAATACGACACAAATGAACATATCTACGAAACAGAAACAGACTCACAGATGTTGAGAACAGACTTGTGGTTGCCAAGGGGGAGGCAGGTGGGGGAAGGGAAGGATTGGGAGTTTGGGGTTAGCAGATGAAAACTAGTATGTATAGGATGGATAAACAACAAAGCCCTACTGTATAGCACAGGGAACTTATATTCAATATCCTGTGATAAACCATAATGGAAAAGAATATGAAAAAGAATGTATTTGCCTGGGCTGATATAACTGGCTATATAACTGAGTTACTTTGCGGTACAGCAGAAATTAACACAACATTGTAAATCAACTATACTTCAATAAAATTATAAAAAGAAAAGAATGTATTTTAGATGCCAGCTCTAAGGATGTAACTAGAGGGCAAATGATGTTAAATTTTCAGTTTCTCCTGGGACTCGGGTTTACATCCAACGTCATCACTTCTATATGGAAGATTCTACCCAAAAGTCTTTTCTCTGTGCAGGTTCTGAAAAAACTTTGGGGTGTACTATATTTCTTAAATGTAACTAGCAAATATATTATGAAGATGTGTTAGTTATTTTCTAAAGGCTGACTTGATCGCTACTTGGCATAAACTTTTAACTGTTCTTTTGTTCTGTCAGGATGTTTATATAGCTTCACGTATCTCTCCACAAAATACATATTAATTGCCGAGGGAACAGAGTAAATTTGCAGTGGAGGAACCTGGCAGACACCACCCTAGTCTGAAATTAAAAACTACCACCATCAGTAATTGGACAAATTGACATTGATCACCATCTGATGAGATGAGCAAGAGAAAAACACAGCATCACTTCTGTGATATTCCTACAAAAACTTGTAACTTGGATCTAATCATGAGAAAATATCAGATAGCCCCAAATGGAAGAGCATTCAGCAAAATAAGTGGTTTGTAATTTTTTAAAGCATCGAGATTATGAAAGACCAAGAAAGTGCCCCAAATTGAAGGAGACTAAAGAGACATGAGAATAAATGCCACATGGGACCCTGGACTGAACCATTTTTTGATAAGAACATCATTGGGATAACCGTTGAAATTTGAATGGGGTCTGTAGTTTAGATGGTGGGATTCTGTCAATGTTAATTGCGTGATTTGGAGGCGGTACTGTGGCTAGGTAAAAAAAGGGTCCTTATTTTTAGGAAATGTACATTGAAGTATTAGGAATAATGAGCCTTACATTTGCAGCTGACTCCAATGGTTTAGAAAAGAATTATATACACACATATTCTAATAAAGTTTTAAGGTAAAAGACGTTATTATAAGAGACGAATTAGAAGGATACGCTCTTTCATGCGGGGACAGTTATTTTTGCTGTCAGTTTGACAATCTTGAGAAAATTCTAGCTGATGCTTGGAGTGCCAGTGTTTTCATACACCAGTCCTGTAGTCTGCCCCTGCTCTTCTGAGATTTGAGTGGAAAGTAATTTCAAATATGTTGTGAAATTTACCAGTGTAAAATTGCTGCTGTGAACAGGATTTAATCTGTTTAGGGCTTAGACACCTTATCTTCAAATTCCTCTGACATGAAGTATTGAGGTAGCACTACATAAAAGTGTTTGAAGACTGAATCAGATGTGTGTGTGTGATTCATATAAGTGTATAATTTACCTATAATATTTATTTTTCCTGGTTATGAAAATACTACTGTAAAAACTGTAGATACACAAAGTATAAAAACAATAAAAAGAAAATAAAGTTCAAATAGAATCTCACCACTCAGAAACCACAGGCCACTGGTAATATTTAGGCTTCTTTCTAATATATATTTTTTAAACTGTCCCCATTTTTTTTTTTTTTTTTTTGCGGTGTGTGGGCCTCTCACTGTTGTGGCCTCTCCCGTTGCGGAGCACAGGCTCCGGACGCGCAGGCTCAGCGGCCATGGCTCACGGGCCCAGCCGCTCCGCGGCATGTGGGATCTTCCCGGACCGGGGCACAAACCCGTGTCCCCTGCATCGGCAGACGGACTCTCAACCACTGCCACCAGGGAAGCCCATAAACTGTCCCCATTCTTGAGACAGCATGCTGAATGTATAGTTTTTCCTATAAACTCAAAAAATATTAAATATTAAAAACATTTGTTTTGTATCCTAATGTTTTTATTCATTTTAGCATAAGCATTTTCCCAGTAAAGAAATTTCAGATATTTTTTAAGCTTTTCATTTTCACATAATTTTCAACTTAGAAAAGAGTTGCAGGAATAGTACAAAGAATTTTTGTGTTCCTTTAACCAACTGCTAACATTTCTCATAGTTGCTTTCCCTCTCTCTCTTCATATTCATGTATATGTGAATTTACATATATAATGTACGTGTATTACATATATTTAGGTATTATTTTTAATGCAGCTTTTTTCTGAACCATTTAAAAATAAGTTGCAGATATCATGCCCTTTTATGTTATAGTCATAATAAAGTTTGAAAATTCAGGAAATCTGATATTGATACAGTACTAATATCTAATATAAACAGCATTTTCATATATTGCCAGTTTTCTCCAAAATGCTCTTTATAGCAATATTTTTTTAACCCCCAAACCAGGATCCAATTCAGGATCATTTAGATGTCATGTTTCCTTAGCCTCTTTTCTTCTGGAAAAATTCTTCAGCCCTTTTCTTTTTTTTTTCTTTTAATTTTTCTTTTCTTTTTTTTTGGCTGCTTTGGGTTTTCGTTGCTGTGCGCAGGCTTTCTCTAGTTGTGGTGAGTGGGGGCTACTCTTCGTTGCGGTGCATGGGCTTCTCATTGCAGTGGCTTCTCGTTGCAGAGCACGGGCTCTAGGCATGTGGGCTTCAGTAGTTGTGGCACGCAGGCTCAGTAGTTGTGGCTCGCGAGCTCAGTTGTGGCACACGGACTTAGTTGCTTTGCGGCATGTGGGATCTTCCCAGACCAGGGATTGAACCTGTGTCCCCTGCATTGGCAGGAGGATGCTTTTTTTTTAATTAATTAATTTTTTTTACATCTTTATTGGAGTATAATTGCTTTACAATGGTGTGTTAGTTTCTGCTTTATAACAAAGTGAATCAGCTATACGTATACGTGTATCCCCATATCCCCTCCCTCTTGAGCCTCCCTCCCACCCTCCCTATCCCACCCCTCTAGGTGGTCACAAACCACCTAGCTGATCTCCCTGTGCTATGCGGCTGCTTCCCACTTGCTATCTATTTTACATTTGGTAGTGTATATATATCCATGCCACTGTCTCACTTTATCCCAGCTTAACCGCTGCACCACCAGGGAAGTCCCAGCCCTTTTCTTGATGTTGACGTTTATGAAGAGTACAGGAAATGTCCCTCCATGTAGATTACTCGGTTTTCTACACACGGTGGTAATAGCTATTAAACATTCCATTGAAATATATTTAGATAATGGTTTATGTTGGGCAGTTAGGTGGCTTCCAGATGTTTGCCTTTATAAATAATATTTCAGTGAACAGCCTTATACTTACGTTTTTGTAAGCATCCCTGATTATTTTTGTCTAAAAAAATCCTGGAAATGAAAATGCTGGGTAAATTAACCTGGGTACGACAACATATTTCCAAATTGCTTTTCAGAAGGGCGAAAAGGGCAGTGATAAAATCTCACAGGTTGCCAAATGAACCTCCATTTTTGAAAGCCAGGAATCTAAAAGAAAGACCTATGGAATATATTTTATGTTGTTACTGTTTTTAAGTTTTCTCTCATATTTTTGTTAGATGTGCTGTGTTAAGTAAAAATGCAGGGTCCAAAATTATGCACACTTCATGTTTAGAAGTGTAGAGAAGACAGAGTTGCCAAAGTGGCCTCTGAGTTGTGTAGGCACGCCAATTGTTCTGGGTTGTTTATTCATTTGAAATTGATCCTGGCACCCATCGAGGTAAGATTACTGTATCTTTGCTTGGGGCTTCTTTTCACTACCCATATAGATAAAGCTTTAATATTTATTTTATGGGCAATTTTTAACATCTAGCACATGAGTGAGGCTGTCACACAGATTGTACCCCTCCAGTGCCAGGCCCAAGCACAGCACTTGTCTCAGAAATGATACTAGTAGGCCTTTGTTCAATGAAGTGGATAGATTTGGTGGAGAGCTCTCAGTGAGTCAGAATTTGGGGAATCAGTGCTCTTGGTAGTTAACAGCATAAGCTCTGGAGTCTGACTCTTGGGTTTGAGTCTCAGCTTACCACTTACTTGCTGTGTGACAATGGGCAAATCCCTTAACCTCTCTGAGCCTTGGTTCCTTTATCTGTAAAAGGGGGATCATAATGGTACCCATCTAATAGGGTAGTTGTGAGGACTAGGTGAGATGACACATAGAAAGTCCTAACGTGGCACATTCTAAACCCACATTCAGCGTGAGCTTTCATGATTACAGTGACTGTCCATTCACTTTGAGGTTGTGCTTTTGAGGTTGTGCTTTACAGTGGCAAAATCACTTTTGCATCTTGTGAGGTGGGTAAGGCAGGTGTTAGTTCTTCCCTTTGACAGGTGGGAAACCCAGGTTCAGAGAGGAGCTGTCACCTGCCAAGGCTGTGGGGCTGGTACACGGCAAGGCCAGGCGTTCATCCCTGTTCTGTGACTCATAGGTCAGGGCTCTTGTTCCTGAGATCCGCTGCCTCTTTCATAACTCTGTACCTGGAAGTCCAAAGCTATCTGGGCAAATGTTAAATAAACACCGGGATATGTGTTGATATAGACCAGGCATCAGCAAACATTTCTGTAAAGAGCAGGCAGTAAATATTTCAGGCTCTGCCGGCGGTGTGGTGCGTGTTGGAATTACTCTGCTCTGCCTTTGGAACTTGAAAACTGCCTTAGACAGTATGTAAATAAGTGGGCGTGGGTGTGTTCCAATAAAACCATATTTACAAGAACCTGTGGCAACCAGATTTGGTTCCTGCACGGGCTGTGTTTTATCAAACCCTCATTTAGACAGTTGGTGCACTTCTGGTGGGGGGAGCATGTACATTTCATTATGTTGGCCACTCAAGAACCTTCTTTTGAATCCTTAGACATAGTGATAAATGAGCCAGTAGCTTAGGCCTGGCACTTAGTAGGTACTTGGTCACTGCTTGCCAAATACATGAGAATTTCTTCTATCAGTCTGTATTTTCCTATGGAGAACTTTTCTAAAGTTACATATTCCTAGATTTTAAAAAAGATCGTGGTTTATTTAGCACTTATGAATTTTCAACTTTGTTTTGTTTTTGTAGCATGTCATTCTGAAATGACATTAAAAGCACATTGGGAAAAGAGCTCTTATCCCCAAATGTGTATGAAAAAAATTTTTTCAGATATTTTTAGTTTTTATTATATATCAGTTTATTTGATTTTCATTCTCTTGCAGTGAGGGTAATTTTTAATAAAAACTCTCTTTGGGGATTTAGACAGTGTTTGTTTTAATTAGAAAGATATCTCATTTTGTACTCTTAGACTACTGTTGACTCAAATAATTTAGAAAATAAGGGCTGAGGACACATTTGTTCTTTCAAATTAAACAACTACCCTTTGTAACCTAGATAAAAGCCAGCCTGTGGATATGCATGCATGGGGTTTTGCTCCAAGAATATTTCTCGTGGTGTGGGAAATGGCAGTGGTGGCCTCTTGACCCTCAGGCCAAAATACATTTAGTTGTACTTCGACCATGAGAGCAATCCCATATGACAACTAATTTTAGGAGATTTGTGTAGTTAATTTGAAATATTGCCCCGGGCAGTCCATCCTTGGCTGAATAAAGATGTTTTCTCTTAAAATCAGTACTTTGTTGCCTTCAGTGATTATTCTGTATCAGTCTGCCAGGAACTATTATTTCCCATTTGTAGAATCTGATGAGGTCCCTCAGAATCTCCTGGCTGCGGTCAACATTTCATCTGAAAGGCAGCAAATATACCTTTCTGTTGTACAGCAGGGAGTGAAAACATGTAGCTTTTTCTTTCTGGCTGCGCCGCGCAACTTGCGGGATCTTAGTTCCCCGACGGGGGTTGGAACCCGTGCCCCCTGCAGTGGAAGCACGGAGTCTTAACCACTGGACTGCCAGGGAATTCCCATATGTAGCTTATTTTAATCTTCAAGCTGAGATATTAGGTTAATCGTCGGTTTGCCTTGGTTTTTCCACAAAGAATCGTATGGAAAAGACTTCGATACAATCATTGTGATCCAGCCAGTGAATGGAGCAGTACCGTCCAGTTCCATTCTAGGGGTTGCACAGCATTGCACTGTGCAGTTGTCTCTAGGTACTTGTTGCCAGCTGGGAGAGAGAGAGACTTGGGTTGGACGCTTGAGGTTCCCTGCCTCAAAAAGTATCTTTCTTCTCTGTCTCTTCATCATTCACTTTTGTGAACCTAACATTTGGCAGCTACCAAGTGCAAGGCACTGTGCTAGGTAACCCTGGGGATATAAGCATGTAACTCATCGCTACTGTTAACCTGCTGTATCCCAGAAGGGATTTGAAGGCAATTTGAAGGCTGCATCCCAGAAGGGAGACCAACGGTAGTCACTGGCAAACTGGCAGGCAAGGTCTTCAGTGTCTTCTGTTTTTCTAAAAGAAAAAAAACTTGGGAGGGAAAAAAAAGTCATATGTTCCATCAGTTTTCAACCCTGTGTTTTATGTCACTAGGAAAGATTCAATAGACGTTGCCAAGAATATTGACAGCTCTAGATAGTCAAAACCGTTGAGGTGTGATGTCAGCTAGGGTAAGAGATGGGGGAAGCCCAGTGCAGCCTGTCTGCTTAGCACACATAGTGGCTATGATTAGACGTGGAAAGCGTGTACTTAGAGCACCGTCATCCCTGGTCATTTTTCTGATCCCTCCGTCTATAAAAGCTGTGCCCACTGGTAATTTAGAAAGAATTGGATAAGCTGAATATTTAAAGTGTTTTGAGCTCAGGAAACCAATAAACAGAAAGTTGAAGAATCTGTGGTTTGTGTTAAAGTATTTTGTATCTTTCCAGAGATGGAATGAAAGGTACATATTTAAAGTGAATGCAACCGGGACTTTCCTGGTGGGCACAGCCAAATAAATAAATATTTAAAAAAATAAATAAAGTGAATGCAACCTACTGTATAGCACAAGGAACTATACTCAATATTTTATAATAACCTATAAGGGAAAAGAATCTGAAAAGTTTTATATTTATATGAATCACTCTGCTGTATACCTGAAACTAACACGACATTGTAGTGAAAGTGCGGGGTCCTAACCACTGGACTGCCAGGGAATTCCCCTAACACCACATTGTAAATCAACTATACTTCAATTTTAAAAAAGGACAAAACTTTAAAAATATATAAAAATTAAAGTGAATGCAGTAAGTAGAAAGAAGTACTGCTTCAACCTGGTAACATTGCAGAAATTGCTTTGGGAGTGCTGCAGAAAGACTATGTACCTTCTAATAAATAAGAGAAGGTGATTCTTCTGACACTCTATTTGCTTAATTTTCCAAAGCCTTCTAGAAGATGTCTATTTTGGAATGTCAACCAAACTAGCTCAAGTTGAAGGTTTTCCTCTTGATGAAAAGTAATGAAGCCAATGATATTTTTTTTCCAGGGGGAAAAATTTACAACTTGCATGAGAGCATTTCGTAGAGAATTACTGTCGTTTGGGTTTGGAAATTCACATCGTTAAAAAGAGGAATTTTGGAAAGGCAGGGGTGGACTAGAATTGTGGCTTGTATGTTGCCTGTAATCCTGTATTCCTTTTCTTAGGAAGCTATTTTTCTTAGGGGACTATGTTCTGAAAATAGAGCACACCACACTTAACCACCTGGCTTGGTGGGACACAGCATTTGGTTTACTGTTTGGGCTTATGTTCTGTGGACATGAGTATTTTCACAGACAATCCCAGGACTGAAAGGGCTCTTAAAGGTCAGCTAGTCCAGCCCCAGCATCCCCGTCCCAAGTGGTCTTTCTGCCAACAACTAGAACCTGATTTTCCAGTGGCAGTCCAGCCTGTATTTGGACAGTGCCCAGGTGACAGAAAATTCTCCCGTATATGAACTGGAATCTCACGTTGGCTTCTCTTCCTGTGCTTCCTCATTGTTGGGAGTTTCATCAAGCCTGTGTAGTTAGATATTACAGATTTGAGGAAATGTTTTCACACTCATACCATACCCCCACCCCACCCAGCCTTCCCCATCACGCCCCCATTCCTCCACCTGTATCTCATTTGATAGTTAAAGCCCTTTACCGCCAACCTCAACCTTCTTAATATGTGGAGTCAAGAAAGGAACCTGTGTTCTAGTCCAGAATATCACTTCTCTGGCTCTTAGTTTTACACTTCTGTTAATATAGCCCAAGGTAATATGGGAGGGTCAGGCTCTAAAGGGTAAGGCTTGGTGTGGCAAATAAAAGTCACCCCTGGAATCACCCATGAAGTACAATCTATAGAAAAAACACATGGTTTTGTCTCTGTAGCCCTTACAATAAGTCCTGTTATCCTAAGGTTTAGAACTACTGATCTGGCCTAAAGAATGGAATTAAAGAACAAAAAAAACTTATCTGCAAGAGACTTCTGTGTAAAGAGAGTGGATTGAACACATGCACCTTCTTTTGCTCCCAGCCAAATAAAACCTCATTAAAGTGAGGTTTAAAGGGAGGTTTCATTGGGCTTTTTTGTGGTAAAATATGTGTAACATCAAATTTACCATTTAACCATTTTGAAGTGTACAGTTTAGTAGTAAGTACGTTCTCATTGTTATACAACTATCACTACCGTCCTTCTCTAGAACTTTTTCATCTCTTCAAAGTGAAGCGCTCTACCCATTAAATACCGATTCCCCACTCCTCCCTTCCTCCAGCCCCTGGCAACCACCATCTCCTTTCTGTCTATGGATTTGACTCCTCCAAGTCCCTCCTGTAAGTGGAATCATAGGTATTTGTCCTTTTGTGGCTGGCTTCTTTCGCTTAAGGGAGTTTTCTTAAAGGCATAAACCTGCAAACACAAGGGCAACAGGAAAGGAGACGATAGGAATAAAATTTTTGGCACCAAGTTGAAGGAGATGTATGGTTAAAGTAAGGAGGACTGATCTGTTTCAAGAATGTCTAAACATTCCTGAGTCCTTTGCAGTCTTTCATATGAATCAGTTGGCTCTCAGCCTTCCCCAGTGACAGCTTAGGATCCTGTATTTTCAGGTCCTAAGAGTTTTGTGTTTTTTGTTTGTTTGTTTGTTTTGCGGTAAGCGGGCCTCTCACTGTTGTGGCCTCTCCCATGGCAGAGCACAGGCTCCGGATGCGCAGGCTCAGCGGCCATGGCTCACGGGCCCAGCCGCTCCGCGGCATGTGGAATCTTCCCGGACTGGGGCACGAACCCGTGTCCCCTGCATCGGCAGGCGAACTCTCAACCACTGTGCCACCAGGGAAGCCCTTGTTTGGTTGTTTCACTACTTATGTGTCTGCTTTCTGTCTTCCAGTTTTATTTTAAAATTTCATTGGTGGCATACTGGTTGTCTAGGTCTGGAGGGGAGGGGAGGGGAGGAAGAGAGAAGGGAGGAATGGAAAGTGACTGCTAATGGGTATGCATTTGTTTTGGGGGTGATGAGAATATTCTGAAACTGATTATCATGGTGATTGTCCAACTCTGTAAATGGCTGAATTGTATGGTATGCACATTGTCTCCCAGTAGGGCTTCCCTGGTGGCACAGTGGTTAAGAGTCCGACTGCCAATGCAGGGGACACGGGTTCGAGCCCTGGCCCGGGAGGATCCCACATGCCGCGGAGCAACTAAGCCCGTGCGCCACAACTGCTGAGCCTGTGCTCTAGAGCCCAAGAGCCACAACTACTGAAGCCCTCGCGCCCAGAGCCTGTGCTCTGCAACAAGAGAAGCCACGACAATGAGAAGCCTGCGCACAGCAACAAAGACCCCACGCAGCCAAAAATAAATAAATAAATTTATTAAAAAAAAATTGTATCCCAATAAAGATGTTATCTTAAAAAAATTCATTGGTGGCAAAGAGAAGATCCTATAAGCTTCCAGGGATTTAAAAAAAAAAAAGTTTATCACAGGCAAAGATCAGGAATCAAAATGGGTCTTGACATCTCAACACTGGCAGTTAGAAGGCAGTCGAGCAATGCCCTCAATAGTCTGGAGGAAAATGATTTTAAAGCTAGAACTTTCTATCCAGCCAAACTCTTAATAAAGTATGAGGGTAGAACAATGACATTTTCAGACATATAAGCTTTTCAGGAAGCGACTGGAGGGAGGTTGTTCACTGAAATGAGAGAGTAAACCAGGAGAGAAAACTACAAGTGATACAGGAAATAGGAGATCCAGCATGGAAGAAGCAAAGGAAGTTTCCAGGTGCTGACAGTGGGAAATCCCAGCTCTGCTCTCACAGTGTGTCAGAAGGCTCAGGAAGTGATTTCTTTCCCAAGGTGGAATTAATAGGATATTTGATGCATTTCAGTGTCATGAGAAGAGATTTAAAGATATGGTTAAAATTTAGGGCTTGAATTAGTGAGAAATATATAAACTACTGAGTAAAGGGGGCAAAGTACTGGAGAAAACAGTAAGATATTCAGAAAAGTTATCATAGTTTACCACATGGCTCATGGCTCACCTGAAAGTAGTGTTATGTAATCATAATAATACTGATCTTTAAAAGTTTTAATATAATTATATTGTGAGGATAGGGGCCATTGTGTAGTGAGGACATAGAAAAAATCATGAAATCCTCATTTTCCATACTGGGAAGTCAAAAAATAGTGCCAACCACTGAGAAACCGCAAAGAAACAATATAAAATTGTTACTAAAAATTATCTAAAAGAGGTTAAAGTACTTTCCTCTTGGGAGGAAGAATTGGAGGGGAGGGGAGTGAGGGGATGGAGTTACGGGATTGTATTCTACAAAAGCCATAGAACTCTTGGGCACTTTAAATTATGTGCCTATATAACCTTCATAAAATAGTAATTAAAATTAAAGCAGATGTGAGGCAAGGAAAAAGAAAGGTACTGGAGGATATGCTCCAGCAAAATGAAAGAGCCAATAAAAAAAGTGGGCAGCATGCAGAAAACAAGGGATCCCACAAAGTGAAGTCTAGTGATCAACCAGGCAAGACAGGAGCAGGAGGACAAAGGGCTGTGGGACAGAGCGGAGCTAATAAATTTTCTGATCAACTCAACTATTCAGAAAATGCTATCAGGAGGTTTTACAGACCTTCTAGAATTGTGGGAAGCGTTAGTAATAAACATAGAAAACTAAGAATTGGGGAGAATGAGGTACTTCTTAACTCTAGAGAAAAACCCCATAAAATTAGACAAGAAAATGTAATTATAATGTACTTCTTAGGTCAGCAGTATACAAAATTTACATGATCCTAATAATGTAAAAACTGAAGAATTACCCAAAATTTGTGAAGTACAGAGACTTCCCTGGTGATCCAGTGGTTAAGAATCCACTTTCCAATGCAGAGGACTCCGGTTCGATCCCCGGTCAGGGAACTAAGATCCCACATGCTGCAGGGCAGCTAAGCCCAAGCGCTGCAACTACTGAGCCCACGCACTCTGGAGCCCGCGCACCGCAACAAAGAGCCTGCGTGCTACAACGAAAAGATCCTGTGTGCCACAACTGAGACCCGATGCAGCCAAAAATAAATAAATAAATAAATATAAAAACAAAATTTGTGAAATACATAAAAATATCGGGATAACAAGCACAGGGGGAGTCAATGGATAATGTTTAAAACTGAAAAATAAAAAGCAACATGACATAAACATCTTATTAATTTATTTATTTTTTCTGTGTTGGGTCTTCGTTTCTGTGCGAGGGCTATCTCTAGTTGTGGCAAGCGGGGGCCACTCTTCATCGCAGTGCGCAGGCCTCTCACTGTCGCGGCCTCTCTTGTTGCGGAGCAGAGGCTCCAGATGCGCAGGCTCAGTAGTTGTGGCTCACGGGCCTAGTTGCTCTGAGGCATGTGGGATCTTCCCAGACCAGGGCTCGAACCCGTGTCCCCTGCATTAGCAGGCAGATTCTCAACCACCGCACCACCAGGGAAGCCTATAAACATCTTATTTAAAAGTCTGACTTTAAAAAAAAAAAAGTTTGGCGGTAACGTAAGAAATAACTCTGAAGAGTTGAAAGTGGTGTGAGGCTAAGGGATGGGAGGAAGTGGGACAACAGTTTTGACACTTTGACCCTTCTGTTGCCATTTGATTTTAAAAACCATGTGCATGCTCTGTGCATTTTTATCTAATGAAGATTAAAAGTAATTTAAAATATCAAAAAGGAAAACTACAGCTGTGTGGGCAGTATAAAGGATCTTTAATCTTGTTAAGAGATGGTTTATTATTGTGGTTATGGAAGGAGATCATGTTTGTAAGAGCACCTAGCATACCCGTTGGCTCTAAATAAGATAAATCCGTAAACCTAAATGGATTTATTTATCTAAATAGATGGATTTGCATCTGAAGCAAGCATGCTTGACCAGTCCCACTTAGAGACAGTCCCTTGAAAAGCTGCAGAGAGTGACTTGGCCACCATTTCCTGACCTTCCAAGATGGCGTTTCTTGCTGCGGTAGATTATCACTGTTGGACCATGGGCATTGGGCTCATGACCCCACAGGTGTGTGTGTTTGTGTGTGTGTGTGTGTGTGTGTGTGTGTGCGCGCGCGCGCATGCATTAGATTGTAAAATCAGTCCAAAGGATGTGACTGCATCAGCCTGTCTTGGCAGCCATATCGCTTCTAGCCCACTTGACACCATCAGGCTTCTGGACACACTGGCAGTATTTTCCATCCCTGTCCTACATAGTATAATTGTCTCAAGTGTTACGCTCCTTTCCAATTCCTTCACCACCAATACATCTCTAGGATCATGAAGATCATTAAAGAGCCAATAGTCATGTCATCCTTCTTCTTAAAGCCTCTTGCCCATTGCCCTAAGAATAAAATCCCCAATCCTTGGCATTCAAGGCCTGTATGAGCTCTGATTTCACCCTGCACCCATTTCTCTAGGCTTATTTCTTGCCACTCCAGACCTCACCCTTTACACACCAGTGAAACCAAAGTACTGGCAGTTCTCTGTGAATAGTTTGCCATTTCATGCCTAAGTATCTTTGCTCTTGCTATCCTTCCTGCCAGGAATAGCCATTCCCTGGCACCTTGTCCCTTCTAACCCCCAACGCATACCACTATGACAGCCCTGACTCTATCCCCCTTCAAGATGTAGGCTAATCAGCTCTTCCTCCAGGAAGCTTTCCCTGACTACCCCATGCTAAGTGAAGTGTCCCCTTTTGTGCTTTCATAGCACTGGTACAGTCCCCCTCACAGAATCTCAGAAGTAAAGCATCATCTTAGTAGTGCTAATGTGTCCATCTCTTCCAGAGGAGGTGAGCACCCACAGGGTGGGGTGTCCTGTCTGTCTTGATCACTGGCCTGTGTCCAGTACCTGACACAGCTCATTCCCACGAGGACTGGCACTAATTGTGTGGGTCCTCAGGGTTGCAGCCGTTTCTTCAGAAGTGACTCTTACCCTCCATGAGAGGAGCTTCATGTCTGTTCTTGGGGGATCCCAAGACCATGGTCTCCAACCTTGTGATCCTGGTTGGAGGCTTCTTTACCTCCTTACCACTTGAATGCATGCTCTGGATGAGCTGTGGAATGTGGTTCCCTGGGTCAGAGTTCTGATAAAGCAATTCACACTTCACTCGCCAGCTTGGGTGGACTTCCTTTTTTTTCCATTCCAGCAAGGAAACACTTGGGCCAGGTGCATTGATTGACTCATTGATCGACTCAGCAAATATTTAGAGTGTCTGCTCTATGCCAGGCACTGTTCTGGGTAGTTCTGGAGAGGCAGCAGTGAATTAGAGAGGCAAGGTTTCTGTCCTCAGCGACCTTACATTCTAAAGGAGAGACGCGAACAATACAAAGCAAACACAGGCAGGGTCATTTCAGGTGGTGCTAAGTGCTGAGAAGAGAAGAAAAGGGAGTGTGGGGTAAGGAGGCTACTTAGATGTGGTGATCAGGGGAGGGTCCCTCAGCCTTTGGGCTGAGGTCTGAACCCGGAAAAGAAGCCGCTCAAATGAAGAGCTTGTAGCGGCACTGTCTTATCTGGTTGCCACTGGCCACCTGTAGCTATTTAAATTTGCATTTAAATTAATGAAATGACATTTAAAAATCAGTTCCTCAGTCACACCGGCCACATTTCAAGTAGTTAGTAGCCGGCGTATGGCTGGTGGCTACCGTATTGGACAGTGCGGATATAGCACATTTCCGTCACCGCAGAAACATTCTATTGGGCAGAGCTGAGCTAGAGAAAAAACGTTCAGGGGAGAGGGAACAGCAAGAACAAAGGCCATGGGGCAGGAACAGATTGGGGTTGGAGGGGCCATTGTGGTCAGAGTGTCGTGAGCAGTGGCAGAGAGAGGGCATTGGTTAGGCTGATGGGAAAAGCGGGGGAGAAAGGAAAATGAGATTGCAGAAGAGCAGGTGTATCTACTTCAAAGAACTGCCTCTTTTAATTTCACATGCAGAAATTGGGGCTGAAGTCAAGACTAGATTTGTCTGATAGAATTTTTAAAAGTAGAATGAAAATGATCTCCAGAGATGATATAACGCATGTAAAAACCAATTGAGAAAAGACCTCTGCAGTATTGAAGAATACAGCATGGATCCGGTAAGTCATGACTTGGAGAGATAATACTGGTTGATTCCAGTGGCCAGTGGGTGAGGTCATGGCGCTGCCCCTCGGCCTTAGAAGGAGGTAGCCAGCCATCCTAACTGAGGCCAAGAGCATAGCTTCCTGTATCTTTCCCCCAAATCTCTTAAAAACAGGACAACAGTTTTTGTTTGTTTTGTTTGTTTTAATTCTCCTTAATATTGGGTTGGCGAAAAAGTTTGTTCAGTTAGCGAATACATTGTTCAATAAAATTCTTGGTGAAAATGAAAAACGTGTCTTTTATTTTTACTTAAAACCGAACGAACTTTTTGGCCAACCCAATAACATTTCTCGGTAAAAGTAGGATTTGGACTCTGTGCCTTAGGAGGCTAGAATTATAATCCTGTTCCATTAACAGGAGCGTCTGTGACTTCATTTCGTATCACTTTTCATGAAGGGCTTGTCCCTTTTTGCACCTGCCTCTTTGCTAAACAGGTTTTCTTCCTCTCTTTGTAAAGGTGCCTTTGTCTGAACCAATAGAGTTACTTGTCTTTACTGTAAACACAGTGTCCAGTGACTCTCCTTACTGTGGAGAGCCAGTGGTTTTGCAGGAGGGAAAGCGTCTTGAAGGTCACTTTCTGGTGTTTATTATAAAGTAAATCATCCGAACTTTAAAAAACAAAACAGGAACTGCCCACTGCCTCCCCAGGGCTCTGTTATCCCATTACCTTTGAATTCAACTCACAGCTAGCATTTGTCGAATCATAATTGATCTGATAAAATGTAATCCGATAATTAGTAGCTGTGTACAAATAAATACACTCGACTCCTGTTTCATTTGCCCTTGAAGGCTCTAACATGGTTCCAAACTGTACCTTTGAATCGGAGAAGTCGGGCCGGTTCACATTGCAGTGTGTGTGCGCTTCGTCTGGGGCAGTGTCCACCAGGTACGTGTGTGCACAGGATGCCAGCTCCGTCCCGCTTCACCTGAAACGTGGTGACCTGGCAGAGGGCTGTGTCCTTACGTCGGACATCTGACCGAGGACAGGGAAACCCGGGCGAAGCTTTAGGAGCAGCTGCTTCCCAAGATCAGGTTGTGACTGAGGGAGAGTCAAGGTCATGATTGCCGCCTGGATGTTCTTCTCTCTCTTTACGGTAGGTCTCCTGGGTTTCTTCCTTTTACTCTGGAGTTCTGCCGGGTGCCGCCCAGGGAACTTTAGTGCACCTTTAGTGCCTCAAACTCGTGAATGGACTTTTCCTGTTATTCTTTAGGGATCTTACCTTTCTGAACTCAAGGTACTGTAGTCGTCCAGAAAGAAAGATCACATCCCTGACGTTTCAGACACTGGAAAGTTCTAAATAGCTAAAGGTGTGTTTCTCTGGGTGACTCTTCTGTAAGAAAGCCAAAGCAGAACAGCTCTGAGTCTGCAAAAATGCTCTTCGGGGTCAAGTTCCGATTTTGCTGTAAATTATTTCTCTTTCCCTAGTAATTACTGTAATACCTTAGGACCTTCCATTTATATAGCACTTTTCTTCTCAGGGAGGCACAGCTTAAGTGGGAATGTTCTCTGGGCTTTTTACCTGGTGATTTAATGCTATAATTATTTCTAAACTAGTTAGTAATGATTGTGGATGCATTGTCGGAAAGCTAGGCATACAGCCCATGAACTGCAAATACATGAAAGCTATACAGGCCCTGATTTCAAATCTGATCAAATTGTTTGCCACTGACCTTGAACCTGTTGGCAAAGTAGGTCAACGTGGGGGTCGAGCTAAAGAATATCCTTCTTAGGGTTTGAAAACTATTATAGGAACTCCTTTTCAGACCCACTTCTGGCCAGGCATCCTGTCCCCAGCAGGGCTTGGGGGGCAGTTTTCGTATTTTTGTGCTTCTCCTAGCCCAAGTCAAAGAGTGGAGGGAGATAGTCTATATTACCTCTAGTGAGAGTGAAGTAGAGAAAAGAAGTGTGGATTACACACTTGAACTTTTTCAAGTTCACAAAGATCAGGTATTGTCCGTGATCAATACAGACTGAAAAAACATCCTCTTAGCTCAAGAGAGGTGACTTCACTTTCAGAACTCTTTGAAATTTGTGTGTGCTGATTTATAAAGTAATGTGTGTGATTTTTGTTGCTTTTCTGATCCCAGACAGTTTTGTGTTGTTGAGATATACTGATATATATCGTTAAAGATTTATTCACTTTTTATTTACGCACAGTAAAACTCTTTTTGCTATATAATTCTGTGAACTTGGGCAAATGCATACAGTTGCAGACAAGGGACAGAACGGTTCAATTATCTCAGTATATTTTGTTTCGAATTTCTATTTGCATGTTTTGGTATTGAGTTTACTCTTAACTTCTGAAGATGGAGCCAAACCATTTTGTAACGAATAACACAGCAGTTGTCTGATGCTTTCCAGGCTTAGGATTGAGTGAGATGTTAGAAGCAAGGTCTCATTTGCTGATTCTTTTCTCAAAGAGTTATAATAGGAAAATTGCACTATCCGATTAGTTGTTTCTTCCTGTTATCATGAACGGATTAGACTGGCATAAGGTATTGTACAATATATTAAAAATAACTGAAGAAATTTATAATCAGTACTGTAATTAGTAAAAGTAATACACTAAAAATGAAAAAAGTTGATGTTTTTGCAGTTTAGGTTGTTTTAATGTAAATTGAGTTCTGTGCAATTTTTAAGGGAAGGGAAATGCTGCTAGAAGCAAAGGACTGCATAACTTAAACTGAAGAGGATTAAAAGCTCAGATCACTGAAAAGTACAAGGATGGGTTTCGGGCATGGTGGAATCCACGGGTTCAGATGACATCATCAATGTCCCTCCATCCCCATTCAGCTGTGCTTTCCTCTGCACTGGCTCTATTCTTGGTAGGCTCTTTTCCTTACGGTATCAAGATGACAGCAGCTCTAGGCTTTTATCCCATTTTCTCAGTTCCTCTCAGTTCCAACCAGAGTCTCAGAATGGAGTCTCATTGGCTGTGATTGGTTCTCTTACCCATCATGGCTCCAGAGAGAGAGAGAGAGAGAGAGAGAACGTGGTGGGGAAGGTGCAGTGTTCTGATTGGCCAGACTTGGGTCACATGCTCACTCTTGGAACTGAAGGGGTATCAGCTCCCCTGGACCATAGGGCAGAAGGAGGTAGTGGCAGAAGGAATAGTTCTTTAAGGAGAATCCAGGGGCAGACAAATCAAGACAACACTTATATGTAATGAAGCCTCCATAAAAAACCAAAAAGACAGGGTTCACAGAGTTTCTGGGTTGGTGAACGCGTGGAGATTCAGGGGGAGTAACTCACTGGGAGAGCGCATGGAAGTGCCATGCTTTCTCCCCGTACCTTGCCCTCTGCATCCCTTCCATCTGCCTGTTCCTGAGTTATATCCTTTTATAATAAACCAGTAACCTACTGAGTAAACAGGTTTCCTGAGTTCTGTGAACTGCTTTGGCAAGTTAATGGAGCCCAAGGCAGGGGTCATGGGAACCACCGATCTGTAGCTGATTGGTAAAAAACACATATAACAACCTGGGCTTGCAATTGGCATCTGAAATGGGGCAAGGGCAGTCTCGTAGGACTGAGTCTTTAGCCTGTGGGATCTGATGCTGTCTCCAGGTAGATAGTGTCAGAACTGAGTTGAATTGCAGGTTTTCCAGCTGGTGTCTGAGAATTGCTTGTTGGTGTGTGTGGCCGGGCGGGGTGGTGGGTGGAGGGACCTCCCTACTCCCACCAAACACACACACATTGGAATTGGTGAGCAGAACTTTTTTTTAAAGTAATATGTCTTCTGGTTAGGAATGATTTAGAAATGAACAAGCTGTTCAGATAGATTTTCACAGATTTAGAATCTGAGAAATCCACAGAACACCACAACCCGGAATGGTGGGCACCTAGCATAGATTAGATGCTCACTAAATGTTTTGAATAAATTTAATCCTTATGCTTTCGTTGAGGGTTGTAGAAAATTACTCCAAAGACCCCTTCCAAATCTGTTACATTTTCTATAAAGTAATACTGACTTTGAAGTCTTATCGAGAGATGTCTCTATCTTCTTGTGCCAACTAGATGTGTGTCTGGGGCCATTTTAATGTTGTATTAATGACCTAGGTAATAATGCCAGTGTTCAGCTCCTGTAGCACAAGAAATAAAATCTATGTGACTCCATATAAAATCTACATGGACATAAACGTTTTGGAGAAATAAAACTGGGTGAATTTTTACTTCTTCAGATGAGATCATTTTGTGAATTCTTGGAGTGATAACTCAGATGTGGTTTGGCTCCTGAGGCATCAGATGCCTGGTGGGGTGTGCGTTGTAAACTGATACAGCATTAACTTAACAACCATTCTACTGCATAAGTGGTTAGTTTGGCAGATATCTGTGAAGTTGCCACCTCTGAGCTGGAGTGTACTAGGTGCTGGAGATACAAAGATGGCTAAGACAGAATCTCGGCTTCTGAGAGTCTTACTGTCTAATTTTTTTTTTTAATTGTGGCAAAATATATAAACATAAAATTTTTATCATTTTAAACCACTCACAATGTTATGCAGCCATTGCCACTATCTATTTCCAAACCTTTTTCATCATCCCAAACAGAATCAAACAATATTTGTTCTTTTCTGCCTGGCTTCTTCCATATAGCATAATGTTTTCAAATTTGCCATATTGTAGCAGGTATTGGAATTTCATAACTTTTCATGGCTGAATAATATTCGTGTGTGTGTTTACCACATTTTGTTTATCCATTCATCCATTGATGGACACTTGGGATTTTTCTGCCTTTTGGCTACTCTGAATAGTGCTATGAACATTCATGTACAAATATCTGTTTGGGTCTTCCCTCTCAATCCTTTTGAGTAACCAGTTTTACATCTTGCCTGGCCAAATCCTTTAGCTACTTCTGGCCAAGATTTCTACTGATTGTCACCCTCACTTCTGACCATTACACTTTTCGCTACCATATGTGTGGGGATCTGGATTGGTGAAAATCAATGGGAAAGAAGAGAAATCAGAAAGTAACAATTCCGAGAACAGAAATAGTGAATCTTCTGTGTTCTGGCTGCTGGCTTTTTTCTTCTTGTGCCAAGCATCATTGTAAGGTAGCAGCTCCCCTTTTCCCTGGAACTTATGCCTGGGGGCAAGGACTGTCAGGAAGCCTCAGAAAATTTTCTTGGAGACCTCACTGAAAACCATGTAAATGGGGGACATTGTCTGAGTGGGTCATCCTGAATAGATGATGCAGACGGAAACCTAGTTATTAAAGACTGCAGACCTAGAGGACGCTGACTGTCTTTCTTTGCACAATCTTGCTAGCTGTGAGTTCCGTCATTGGGGAGAATCCTGTGGGGAGGGCTGCTTTTAACTCCAGCTGCTGTGTTTGGGTTGGTGGCTTGCCTTAGAAACAGAAAGGGGTCAGCTCTCCCATCAGCCAGCCACCCAGGCTTCCGGCTGAGTTTCCTTTTAACCCTGGGATTTCTTACGGACCCTGAGCTCTGAAAGCAGATCACATACGGCCAGCCGTCCTCCACAAGAATAGCCTTTTGTTCTTGGGGAGCTTCGCAAAGCAAGTGGGAGAGGGGGAAGAAAACCTTTTTTTAAGCATGGAAATACATTACTGAAATTCCTCCCCTCCATTGCCCCCTCCCCATTTTGTGCTGTTCACTGGCATCAGGGCTTTTGCTTTTTTCCTAAGGCTGAATCACAACATTTGGCCACAGCGATGGCAAAGTGATGGCGGTTAGAGTCTTAGAAGGAAGGAGAATTGAGCTCCTGGAGTAGGACCACCATGGGCTGGGCATGGCATTCAACTAGCACATCTCTGAGTCTCCCCCTCCCCCCAGCCAGCTTAAATGTACAAGATTATTCAAACAAGCCCCACAAATCAGTGAGCCTGTGAGTCCGAAATCACATGCTCAAATCTGATTTTCAATTAGAGTGGAGAGGGCTGGGCAGTTTCATGCTGCTGCTTCTGTGTATGAAGGGTGATGCGTTTTCTCCTTGGTTTATCCAGACCGATTCATCCTTACTGCTCCCAGAAACCCACAGAAACAAAGCAAAAAATCCCTGCAGCATTAATGCAAATTTCAGGACCAAGGGACTCTGGCACCAGCTGGTGATGGCTGATGTGATTTGCATCTGGTTATTAAGCCTGCCATAGGCACCTGGCCCATCGTCCTTCAGGCTAGTCTAAATGGAGATTTCTAGGTGGTCCATGTATAATGCATGGCAGGCACAGTTCTTTACCTATCTGTCAGTCATTTACTGAGATTCCACTAAGTGCCAGGTGCTAGGGACCTCAAAATGAGTCAGATGCATCCCTGTATCAAGGGGTGTACAGTCTAGCCATCTTCCTGCTTCTTCCTGGGAAAGAGACATTTTTTGGTTCAGGACAGCAGATTTGTCATGGACATGAAAAGAAAGGCTGTTATTTTTATTTATAGCATTAATGATGTAATAAATGAAGAACTTCACTATGTCAGACTCTTTTAATAGAATCACAGAATTTTCAAACTGGTTAAGAATGCTGGCTCTGCAGCTGGACTGCCTGGGCACAGATCTCAGTTGACTTTACTATAAAGTGGGGGTCATAGTAGGACGAGTTTCATAGATTGGGTGGGGAGATTAGGTAAATTATTTTACAAAATGTGCTCAGAATACAGCCTGGCACTTAAAGCCATGTTACCTTTAAACTTCTGATTCATTCGTTGATCAAAAAATGAGTAGTAGTGATGGTTGCATAAGTCTGTGAATATACTAAAGCCCCCTGAATTGTAGACTTTAAAAGAGTGAATTTTATGGTATGTGAATTGTATCTCAATGAAGCTGTTATAAAAAGAAAATTAATTGAGTACCTATTATGTGCAGGCACTGCCTTTTAAAACTGAGCAGGTCAGTGACTTGCTGAAGGTGAGCAGCAGAGATGGTTCTAGAGCTCAAGTTCCCAGCACACAAGCCAAGCTCTTTTGCAAACTGTCAGGGATGAAATGAAGATCACAATTCAGATTGGAAGCTGAATTTCTGTCCAGATGCAGAACCAGACCTTCAGTTAAGAAAGAAAAAATATTTTGAAAAATGTGTGTGTATATATATATATCTGAATCACTTTGCTGTACAGCAGAAATTAACACATTGTAAATCAACTGTACTTTCATTAAAAAAGAAGAAAGAAGAGTAGTGTGACCTTAGACCCTCTACAGTCACTAGCTCTTTCCAGCAATTCCCCTCACCTGCTGCACACCTCTGTGCTTTCCAAGACTTAAGCCAAATATAAATTCCTATATAAATACACTATGGAAAAGGTGTCAACAATTCTCCCCACCCCAGCTCTGGACATAGAATGGAGACTTTTCAGTTAGGTTTTTCAGTGAGCTATTGCTTTCATAACCAATTTTTGACATTTAAGAATTAGACCTTCTTTAAAAAAAAAAAAAAAGGAAAGGAAGAAAGAGAAAAAAGAGAGGAAGGAAGGAAGGGAGGGAGGGAGGAAGGAAGAAAGAAAAGAGAATGTTTCCTATTGCAAGACAAGGACAGCATTTAAAAATCAACCCCCTTATCACCACTACCAAAAACTAATAACAAATTTTGTCCCCATGGTGAAGAAAATTTTACTCATTCTTGAGATTTCCCCACTAATGTATAAGAAGAAAAAGAGTGTTTTAGAAATAAAATGGTTTTGGTTTTTCCTGCAGAATCCATTTATATAGTAATAGAAACCATTTTAGATCCAGAATTGCCTCACAGCTGATTTCCCATCAGCCTCCTGCTTTTTCTGCCATATGCTTTGTTCTGGGATTTCTTCCTTCTCCTGACATGTGGTTTTCAGGATAAGGGAAAGCCACTTCCCCTGAACTAATGAAATGACTTCCAGGGAAAAATGGCTCAAGTTTCCAGGCAGCTGTGAATGAGATGTTTTTCTGAGAGTCCCGAGCAACTATCTTGAGGAAGGAAACCTAAGAAGGTACAAGCCTTCAGACCCTCCATTTCCCCAGGATGGTCTTGAAGCACTTTTTCCTTTAGTGGCTGAGAAGGGCACCCAGCTTTCCCTAGCAGATGGGCGGCATTACCTCACCCCACATTTAATGAATAGGTTTGCCCCCAGGGGGTGGAATTGTCCCAGAGTCTATTATGAAATCTCATTTGCTTTGCATGAATCAGTTCAGGAGTCCCGAGAAAACAAAATCTGAAAAATGAAAAATGGGAAAAGAGGCCTGTCACTTAGAGCTACCCGTCTAAATCAGGTTTGCCCTGAAACCGCTCTGACTTGGCAAGTGATAAGCATAGTAATTTTGCACTTTTGTGATGGAGAGGGCTTTTAATTGAATTCCATTTCTTGTGGGAAGGAGCAAAACCAGTTGTAAACACCTTTCACCTTCCCCTTTCCCTTCTCTTTTTTTTTCTAGGACTGTAGTCTCTGAGGCATATAATTTCGCTCTGAAAGCAGACAGCTGGAGGAAAAGAGTGGAGGGGGAGGGGATGGTAGCTGAGAATCATACAAATAACACACAAAGCACGCTTTTTTTTTTTTTTTTAATCTTAAGCACTTTATCAAGAAAGGTACTAAGAACTGAGTTTCCTCGGCCAACAACCTCAGGCCTTTTACAAATCTGACTTTCGAAGGGTTAGACATTTGACCTTGACGCAAGCTGAAGTTTGAAAGAGCAGGCTCCGTATCATAGGGCCCAGAGGGAGGCAGAGGTTGCCTTCCTGCTATTTTGGAAAGATGAGACGGTGGTGGACAAGGCTGGGCAGCACCCCACTGCCCATCCAGAAGGAAGCTGATAATTGTCCACTCGCCCCTGTGTTTGTCTCTGGATCTGTCTCTTCTCAGTCACAGGAGGAAACTGAGGCAGCTTATCATAAGATTCTGCAGAATCATTAAATAAGAAATGGATTGAGGTCTTGGTTCAGATACTAGGGTGATTCCCCTCAAGACCTCTGTTTACATGGGTGGGGGTGGCGGCCTGAGAAAGGCCATCGGAAATGGGTGGCCTTAATTGTCACTCTTTTACTGTGTCCCACATATGAAGCTCCTTGTGCCAAAGACAGGCAGAAGACCTTGTCCCCTAGCCCCTGATATGTAGACGGCCCACATTGCTCCCTGGCCCGTCGAAGGCTACCTGGCACTCTTGCAAAAGAGGTATGGTTTTTAGGATTTGTCTCAAGGAGCTTTTTAAGAAATCCTTCTGAATAACTAAGGATTCCTGCAATGTTCTTTTTTTTTTTTTTTTTCGTGGTACGCGGGCCTCTCACTGCTGCGGCCCCTCCCGCCGCGGAGCACAGGCTCCGGTCGCGCAGGCCCAGCGGCCATGGCTCACGGGCCCAGCCGCTCCGCGGCATGTGGGATCTTCCCGACCAGGGCACGAACCCTTGCCTCCTGCATCGGTAGGCGGACTCCCAACCACTGCGCCACCAGGAAAGCCCCCTGCAATGTTCTTATACTGGACACTCAACCAGAATATGTGAGGCTGGCCCAGGCCCTCCTCAGCCTAGAAAAGGAGCGGATTCTCACAGGTGACTTGAAGATTCTGGTCTGAGGATTTTCCACGAGGCTGGAGGCCTCTGCTGAGTGAGCCCAGGGTAGCTTCTGGGGAGGCGAGTGCCCGGAGACTGTGCCCGGAAACCAGGTCATGAAGCCTCCTGACGTCAAAGTGATGCTCTATCAGACCTTTTCCCGAAATCTAGAATAGAAGAAATAGAAGTAGAGGTTATGAAGAACATCTTAAAGGAGTTGAAGCTTTTGAAAGCCTACAAGACTCTTGTCATGCAGCTGAGGTCCTTAATGTAGACTGGGTGGCTTTCCAGGCTTTTCTATCAAATTAGGGATCACACCTTGCTAAAGCAGAGATCTTAAAAACCAGGCACGCAGGTTGCAGGGTTGCCCCTGGGAGTCTTATCAGCAAGTTCACAGTCCTGCACCCGACGCCCCACTCCCTAAGCACCCCAAGGGACAAGGCTCTATGTGCAGAAATGGAGTCTTCTCCCCATCTCACTGCATCTGGAATATTTGCTGGAGCGAATCCTCTCTCACTGTCATTTTCTGGATCTGATTGAAAGATAAATCGTGGGGGGGGGGCGGTGTAGAAAAATCTACCAGTGCCTTTCAAGGTTATGGGCCAGGGCAAGGCAGACTGAGGCAGCCACGCTTGCACTTGGCCGCTTTTAGATGTGGAGGGCTACTGCCTCTCTCCAGACGAAACCCCGGGCAGCTGCTGTGATCATTCCCACTGGCCTCCCCTGAGAGGGAACATGGCTGGCTTTGCAGGCCTGCCTGAAATCATCTGCAGCTGCTTGCATGATTTCAAGATGAGAATGAAGGGGTTTAGGCAGAGGTTAAGCTGGGAAGTCCTCTGTATGAAATATTTTCCTTTCACGGTTCCCTTTGGGATGTAATGTACAAGCCACTTACTAGGCAGCCCGGTGAGCCACTGGCCCACAGGGAGCTGTGGCTGTCTCCTCCAGTTTACTCCTACTGCGACCACCCTTCCTACCACCGTGAGAGTCCCTGTGCGCGGGGCGCCCCCTCTGCATGTTAGATATAGGATCTCCTTTGATACAACAGCACTCTAAGGACCATATCCCATTTTCAGATAAGGAAACCAAGGCTCAGAGAGGTCCACTGGCTTGTCCTCCAGCTAGCAGGTACAGAGCCAGGATCCAAAAGACTTTGTTTGATGCTGAACCCCACACTCTTTCTACCTCTGCAGTGCAGTTTGCTTCATATCGGCACTTTCAGCCTCAACTGCTAACTAGCACCATCTGAGAGCAGGAATATCCTTATTAGCAGGGTGGTGCCTAAAGGGATCAGGCTTACTTCTATAATCTAGCCAATGTTTACTGAACTGTTAGGAACATGCAGTGTGTTTGGAAATAATACAGACATTTATTATTATGTATTAGAGTATAAACTTTATCAAACAGAGAGTAAATTTGCCATCCGGTGTTACTGGCATCACATATTTTTTGTTTGTGTTATCTCCAGGGCTGGATCAGAAAGATTAAGTTAAGAAAAAAAGATCAGACATTCAACAGTAAATACATTACTTCAGGCCTGGCTTCAAATTCACTGGGTTTATGGAGCTATTGAATTGAAATCCCAAAGTCCTTGGACCACAGCCTCTAGGAAGCCCAGGGCAGCATGGCCACTGCTGGGATTCCATTCCCTGACCAGACTCCTAGCTTTGTTGGGCATTAGCCAGAAAGCAGGCCATTATCAGGACAGAAAACTGAGACTGGCAAAGCAAATGGTATGTCATTCCCCACTCCTACCCTTCGTGCATTTATCCTTTCAATGGCACCTGAAATTAAGACCCAAATCCTGTATGGTCTGGCCAATCCACCTCTCCAGACATCTTTTCCATCATGATCCCTTTATTCCATCCCAACGTTGGGAAGGGGAAAAACAGCCCATTTTCCTCTACCCAACTTAGGTTCCTTGGCTGGGGCCTTGCAAATTAGACTGAGAAAAGACAGAGTAACAAGAGAAAAGCAAACAAGTTTTTTTTGTTTTGTTTTTTTGCGGTACGCGGGCCTCTCACCGCCGTGGCCTCTCCCGCTGTGGAGCACAGGCTCCAGATGCGCAGGTCCAGCGGCCACGGCTCACGGCCCCAGCTGCTCTGCAGCACGTGGGATCCTCCCGGACCAGGGCACGAACCCGCATCCCCTGCATCGGCAGGCGGACTCCCAACCACCGTGCCAACAGGGAAGCCCCCAAAACGAGTTTTTTAATGCATGCATTCCATGTCCATACACACGGGAGTACTCAGTTATGAGTACCTCAAAGGGGTGGTTAGAACTTGAATTTCTGTAGCATCTTAGCAAAGAACAAAAATTTTGTAGAGAAGTGACAAGACAAAGGAAAAGGACTTTGAGCTTCTAGGTTTGGCAAATTGTGGGAATGCAAATATATGGGGAGACTATAGATAAGGCTACTTTTAGTGAGGATTGTCACATAGACTCCTGGGGCCATCTCTGGGCTGACGAGGGTCTGGAGTTGTCACTGGTGATTACCTTCTGTGCTTTCTGGTAGAGAGAGGAAGGGGGGACACCTTTATGAATCTATCATGCTTCTAGACAAATAAGGGGAAGGCAGAGATCTTTTCTTGCATCTACTTCTTCGCAGTTGCATTCAGCTCAAAATAATCCTATGCCAAAGGGGCATACTTAGGGGTGGCAGTCCTGATACCTTTCACCAGCTACCGAAGCTATCTGCCATTTCTTGTCCCCTTGTTTCTCTCACCCGTACCCCAGGGCCTTTCACACCAGCCTGGAACAGTCTTCTGTCCCCACCATGGCTTATTTAACTCCTCAGCTTTCAGATGGCAGCCCAACTGTCACTTCCTCACAGAAGCCTCCCCTGACGTCCCTGACTAGCTCACATTCCCCTGTTAGAGGGTGTCAACGGACCCAGTGCCTTTCTTCCCAAGCACTTACTACAGGTGCAACTTCACATGTGTTTGTGATTGAAAAACGTCTTGTTTTCCCACTCCCATAAATTTCCAGAGGGCAGCTCCATGCCTGGTTCTCCCCATGTGTCACAGTGCCCAGCCCAGTGCCTGAGACGCAGGAGGTACCCACTTGCCAAAGCAAATGAATGGATGCAGCTAAGCCCAGCCCAGTATCCAGATTTCCTGCTCACAGCCACTGGATAGTCTGTGCTCAAGTTGCAACCAGGGAGACACGAAGCAAGTGAACAGCTCTCATGTCTTAATGGTGGTGTTAAATTTAGAAAGAGAGCTTCAGCCATAAAAAAGAATGAAATAATCCCATTTGCAGCAAGATGGATGGACCTAGAGATTATCCTACTAAATGAAGTCAGTGAGACAGAGAAAGACAAATACCATCTGATATCAATTATATGATATCTTAAAAAAATGATACAAATGAAGTAATTTACAAAACAGAAACAGACTCACAGGCATGGAAAACAAACTTATGGTTTCCAAAGAGGAAAGGGGGCAGCGGAGGGACAAATTAGGAGTTGAAGATTAGCAGATACAAAACTATTATGTATAAAATAGATAAACGACAAGGTCCTACTGTATAGCGCAAGGAACTGTATTCAATATCCTGTGATAAATCATAATGGAAAAGAATGTAAAAGGAGAGCTAGCCACTTCTCACTTCAAGTTTCCACACTTCTAAACCATTCTTAGTTTAAATATCTCTTCGAGGGGAGGACGGAATTCCAAAGATGCAGCTTTTGATAAAGCCTTGATCTTTGACCTCTTGCAAATTCTGCTTAGGAATTAACCTGGAGTACGGCTGCTGCAGAGAATCTTCTTTGCAGTTTTCCCTCTAGCTTATTTCTCCACTTTTTCTTGAATTTTTATCTCGAGGGCAGATGTCCCTTACGAATTCATGTGGTGTACGTAAGTTGCCCAAACCGGTTTATTTTTATTTGAAATTTGGTCTGCTATCTATAGAGGCACTGGAACCGAGACCTCTGGGGTTACAGCTGGGCCCTTGTTCCCAGAGCCCCTTTGAACTGAGAGAAATTATTTGCCTTTTTGGCAAAAGTTGCACTTTTCATTTTTCTTTCTTTCTTGCTCAGATTTCTCTTTTGGCCTCATGAACTTAGATCCATCTGTTCCCCTCTCCTTTCTGGCTGTGTCGTGATCCCTCAAACATCTGAAGGGGTGCCATCTTGTAGGATTACTCAAGAGTCTCCATCCTGAATCAGTAGAACCTCTTGAATTGCCCCCCCCCCCAGAAGCTCCCATGTTACTCTGTGTTTGTCAGTTGTACACAGTTCTCCTTTTTCCTCCTTGCCTGTAATCTAAATGCACCCTAGGAAATTTACAAGAGTTCTACCTTTTTTTCTTTTCTTTTTTTTTTTTTAAGAGCAAGGTGTCATGTCTTGAGTTCCGTTCAGTCTCAAACTGTATTCTGTCCAGACCTTTTGTTTGGGTTTCATATGTTTAGCCCCAAACAAATTGAGATTTAAATTGAAACAGGTCCAGATCTGGTAATGTTTGAGATTCTTCCCAGAGCACAAACGGTCCCTTACTTGAAGCTCCCCTAAGTGCAGTTCTTGAATCTTCAATCTCTCTGTTCCTAGTAAACACTCACGGAAGAAACCGTTAACAATCTGCTTGTGTTCCAGTGACTTGAAAAATAAGCATCAGCTCTTCCGAGGCCTCATTTTATCAAGTTCTGAAGGCTGGTTTTCAGAGCTGTTGTTAGGCCTTCATTTATCAGCTCCAATGGCCTGGAAACACGCCTTAGACCTGAATATTTGGGATGAGCAGAGTGGACTCAGCTTAGGAATTCCAAGAAGGCAGAATCGAGATAGAGAGTGGCTGAGGCTCCCAGGTGTGGAACGAACCCAGTTTCTAAACCTGATTCTTCTGCTCAGTTGTAATGTTTATAACTTGGACTCCCTTGAGATTTTTGTACCTGCTTAGAATGTTTTAAACCTTGGAATGATGCTTCTTTGTGGATTTATCTGTGCAACATGGCAATCATAGTTCCAAGCTATCTCATAAGGCTGCTGTTGAGATCTTCAGAGTGTTGATTCTATCTTCCTGGTGCCTCAGAAGTGTGAAATGGTAGCAGGCGTGTGGTATGTGTCCTGAGACTATCTGGGCCCTTTCTCTCTACTGAGCTTTGTTTATTTTTTATTCAAGTATAGTTGATTTACAATGTTGTATTAGTTTCTGCTGTACAGCAGTGACTCAGTTATACACATATATACATTCTTTTTTTATATTCTTTTCCATTATGGTTTATCACAGGATATTGAGTATAGTTCCCTGTGCTATCCATTAGGACCTTGTTGTTTATCCATTCTAAATGTAATAGTTTGCATCTACCAACCCCAAACTCCCAGTCCATCCCTCTCCCTCCCCTCTGTCCCCTTGGCAACTACAAGTCTGTTCTCTATGCCTCTGAGTCTGTTTCTGTTTTGTAGATAGGTTCAGTTGTGCCGTATTTTAGATTCCACATATAAGTGCTATCATAAGGTATTTGTCTTTCTCTTTCTGACTTACTTCACTTAGTATGATAATCTCAAGTTGCATCCATGTTGCTGCAAATGGCATTATTTTGTTCTTTTTTATGGCTGAATAGTATTCCATTGTATATATGTACCACATCTACTTAATCCATTCATCTGTTGATGGACATTTAGGTTGTTTCCATGTTTTGACTATTGTGAACAGTGCTGCTATGAACATAGGGGTGCATGTATCTTTTTGAGTTATAGTTTTGTGTGATATATTCCCAGGAGTGGGATTGCTGGATCATATGGCAATTCTATTTTTAGTTTTCTGAGGAACCTCCGTACTGTTTTCCATAGTGGCTGTACCAACTTACATTCCCACCAACAATGTAGGAGGGTTCCCTTTTCTCCACACCGTCTCCAACCTTTGTTATTTGTAGACTTTTAATGATGGCCTTTCTGACCAGTGTGAGGTGGTGCCTCATTGTAGGTTTGATTTGCATTTCTCTAATATCTGTTGAGATCTTAGTTGACAGATTGATCAACTTGCTCAAGTTAGTGATATTATCTCTTAGGTGATGTACTGTGTCATCCTACACAGCATCCCCATTTTACAGGAGGAGAAGTAAAGACGGCAGAAGGAGCAAGGCTAGAACCCCTTCCTTCTACACTGTAAATTCAGGCAGGGGTCTGTATACCTCTTAATGGTTAGTTTTCTGAAGAGCTTCACCTTGAAGGATAATCAATCAGAAGCTTAAATATGCATGTATCCTGTGGCTTCTTTTGAGATTGGCTTGCAGTAAAGCCCTTGGGTTACTTATACCAGAAAAAGGCACACAAAATGAATGTGTGATGTAAATGCTCACATTGTAGTTCCCATGCAATAGCAAAAGTCTATGCTTGTGGTTCCATTATAGCATCTAAATGTTTATACGATTGCAACTTAAAATTGGGTTGCTTCGCAGCTCCTACATGGGAGTTGAATTAACTTCAACGCACTTGACCAAAGCTGCTTCTTTTTCTACAGTTTTTGGGAGGTTTTGTTATTGACATTAACCACGTAGGTGGTAGTTGGTTTTTGTTTTTTTTTTTCCGGTACGCGGGCCTCTCACTCTTGTGGCCTCTCCCGCTGCGGAGCACAGGCTCCGGACGCGCAGGCTCAGCGGCCATGGCTCACGGGCCCAGCCGCTCCGTGGCATGTGGGATCCTCCCGGACCGGGACACGAACCCGCGTCCGCTGCATCGGCAGGCAGACTCTCAACCTCTGTGCCACCAGGGAAGCCCCGGTGGTAGTTGTTTTAAAGGATTCTTAGCC
Organism: Tursiops truncatus; assembly: GCF_011762595.2. Taxonomy (NCBI): domain Eukaryota; kingdom Metazoa; phylum Chordata; class Mammalia; order Artiodactyla; family Delphinidae; genus Tursiops; species Tursiops truncatus. The sequence continues at coordinate 92,442,379 of NC_047039.1, forward strand.
ACACATACTGTATAGGTCATTAAAAAAATAATTAGGAGTTAATTTTTAATAATGTCCGTTTGGTGGCTACAAATTAACATGTTTTAAAGCCCCTGTGATTTGACCCCTGTTCATCATATCCTGCTGTTCATTGGTGGTGACCAGCAGAGCGAATGAGATTCCTAAGTACTGCTGTGTTTCACAGCTCGTTACTCTAGGGGAGTTGGTCTCACTTTTTTTTTTTTTCAAAACATGTGGGTGGACATAAAATTTATCAGCAGGCAAATCCGCAAGGAACTAACTTTATTACAAGTATCCTTTTAGACTTGAAAGATCCCTCAACTAGTTAATTAACTTTGCACATCGTATGTGTGGTTTTCATTCCAAAGCTTTTTGCGTAATGCTGTGAGAAGGCTCTGCTTGATGAAGCAAAGTAGTCCAGGTTGTTTTATTTATGTATATCCCCCTCTAGTCTAATGCTTTTGTTTTCCTCTCCACATTCTTTCAAACTCCCTCCCCTTCTTATGCACAATGTAAATATGCAAATTATTACTTGTCACCAGCAGCCTTAGTGATTTTAGAAATGATCGTGTGGCTACATTGCATATTTTTGCATTGATGAGTGTGCTTCTTTGGCAAACATGGTTGAGATTTTTTGAAGAGGAAAACCTCAGGTCCATCAGGTTGGTTTTTTCTGTGGTGGAGATGCGGGTGGAATCTTCTGGGTCTCAGCAGGCTCGCAGCTCTGACCCCCAGATGATGAGACTTTGTGACTAAGGTCTGAGAGAGTTGACCACAAAGGAGGCCAGAAGACCTGAGAGCTGGGTCCAGAGGTGGCTGGCAGGAAGAAGATTCTAACCCAGAAAAGCAGCTTCTGGGAGTGCGAAGTGAGGTACTGGCGTAAAGGGGAGGGACCACACATCTAACTGCCTCAAGGCTCCTGCTAGCATCATTGCTGGGGGACATGTAAGGCTGCAGCCTCTCTTAGGTGGGGAGAAGAGAAGCCTCCCTTGGTGGGCATGTGCTGAAGAAGGGTGTTACTGTGAAGAGAGAGGTGATGGGTGCTCAGTGATTTTTCTGTCCCAGCGCAGGTGTGCCAAGGACCACTGTGCTGGTCACAGGTGCGGCAAGATAGGAGGCTAGGGAAGGGGGAGAATGCTGGCCGGGAGTGGATTTGAGAGGTTGGGAGGACAAAGGCTTGTGTTGCTCTGTATGTGAGCACAAGCATGTGTGCTCTTAGACATCCATCAACAGCCCAGAAATTGGTTGCCATTCGGTTCTCAAACAAATGGCTAGTTTATTAAGCTGCAAACTGCTATCTCTGTTAGGAAATATTCAATTCCAGCTATTAGCCCTGAGGGTTAAAGAGGCCCCCTCCTTCCTGTCTGCTTTGCTCTGTCCCCAAACAATGCTTTGATGTGCATGGTGCTCCTAATGGAAGATAAGTCATCAATTAACCCAACCGGAAGGTTCAACTGAAAACAGACTTTTCAAAGAGGGGATTATCTCTGAGTTGTTAACCACTGATTGACGTTATCTGTCTGGGATATATTCTTATACCAAGGCTTAATCTCCACCTATATAACAAAGGTGCAAAAGTATTCTAGTTATTCGGTTTGTTTTTAAAGTCACTCTAGAAATTGGGCCTTAGATCACTGAGGCTGGGGTAGAGGTGACCATATTTTCCTTTCCAAACAAGTTACCATTTTAATTCCTTCAAGAATTGGTCCTGATACCATTAAATTGCTAGGGCTTTTTCTTTTTGTTTGTTTTCTTTTTTACAAAATAGAAGCAGAACCATCTATTTTTATAATAATATTAGCAATATTGTGAATTTAAACATAATACAGATGAAGCATATCTGTAATTGTGGTTGGGATTTGCAAGTCAAAACAGTATCTCCCCCAGATACTTTCAAATTCTGACAAACTCTGGTGTTAATTTACATACAGCTTTTCAGGAAAGTATCAACTGAATAAAATTAATCTATTTCACTCTTATTTTTCATTGTGGCTTTAGTTTTCTAGCATGCTTATGAGACCAAAAAGGGGCTATAAAAAATTAATTATCAAATATTTAGAAAGTACAATAGGGCAGTCACGGCCACTATCCTGATACAATCAATAATTATTTTATTCTCTTCTAGTCTTTTTTCTCGTATGTTTGCTACAAAGATATAATCCATCTACCTAGAATCTGCTTTCAACTTCATTAGCCTCACAGAATGTTTCAAAAATTATACCCCCTACTGCTTGGTGGGTACAGAGTTTCTGTTTGAGGTGATGAAAAAATTTTAGAAATAGATTGTGGTGATGTTTGCACAACATTGTGAATGTAATTAACGGCCACTGCCTTGTACCCTTAAAATGGTAAAAAATGGCAACTTTTATGTTATATATATTTTACCACAATAAAAAAAAAGTATATGAAAGATATGCCCCCGATTGCTTTTTTTTTTTTCCTTTTTGAGAACTAAAGCATTGACAGATTTCAGAGTTTATAATGCTGGGAGAAAATTTGAGTGTGGAGTTTATTTTTCACAGACGTCAAAAACTACAACTTTTCAGTACTACTTAGGGTTTGCCATAAGCCTGTAATTTGGAGGAAAATTTTCAGCAGTGAGGTGGCACGTTATTATAACACCAGAAATCTTGGAGGTTGAGAGGTCTTGTTTCAGGCTGAGGTAGTTAAAGCCCTCCCAGGGACACAAAGCCTCTGAGGGCGGTGCTGACAGCCCTTGATTGACACGGACTGAGTGTGAGGTTCACAGACTCAGGTGAGGGGAGCCCTGCCCTCGGGGAGCTCCAACGATGACAGGGCAAGTCCTCTAGAAGGATGTGGAGATGTGACAGAGCAGTTCATTCTGCTGGGCTGTTTCTCTCACCCGGAGACTTGGGATGGAGTGGGGAGCAGGTTGGACCTGGACTTTGGGGGAAGCTGAGGGAGGGAGGGAAGGGCCAGGGAGGAGAGGCCAGCGAGGGGATAGACTTAGGAAAGTAGGTCAGGCTTGGGCAGGGCGGCAGATCCTTAATTCCGGATTCATGAGTGTCTATTAGAAAATCGTCCAAGCGACATTTATTGAAGGCCTAGTTGTGCTGAGCTTTGGTGGAGGAAGGGAGACCCAGAGCAAACCATAGGGGCACGCATGATCTGGAGCACCCATTGGGTGGGGTTCAGATCACAGACTGGGGACATCTTTCTGGACCACACACCTGACTTCCTCTGCCCCTGGGACCTACGTTCCCAGCAGTGGTTGTTGTGGTGCATTTATATTCCTGAATCCTTAAAGATTGCAAAGATAGATCCAGGCTTACAAAGAGGAAGGCAAGCTGGATGTGTGAACCTAACCGGGCTCAATGTTTTAAACATGTCATATTCTCTCAGCTTATTCTTTTGTGTTCATATCCCACCTCTGAAATTAATTGGCCTAATACATGATTTGTTAAACATGAATTAGTGAAATCGAGAAGTGATTTTATTTTATTTTTTTTTATTTTAAAGCGTTAATTTTTAAAATTAATTTATTTCATTTTATTTATTTTTGGCTGTGTTGGGTCTTCATTGCTGTGTGTGGGCTTTCTCTAGTTGTGGCGAGCAGGGGCTACTCTTCGTCGCGGTGCACAGGCTTCTCATTGTGGTGGCCTCTCTTGTTGCGGAGCATGGGCTCTAGGCGTGCAGGCTTCAGTAGTTGTGGCACCTGGGCTTCAGTAGTTGTGGCTTGCGGGCTCTAGAGCGCAGGCTCAGTAGTTGTGGCGCACAGGCTTAAGTTGCTCTGCGGCACGTGGGATCTTCCCAGACCAGGGCCCGAACCCATGTCCCCTGCATTGGCAGGCGGATTCTTAACCACTGTGCCATCAGGGAAGCCCCAAGAAGTGATTTTAAAGAATGCTTTTCATAACACAGGCTCAACCAGGTTCCTGAAAGGAATATATGCTCCCTTAGTGATTTCAGCATTACATGGTGACATTGAGGGAGGCTGACTTGGTGGGGAACCCTTGGCGCCACCGCAGTTTTTGCAAGTAAAACCTTGCCCCCTTCTCCCTTCCCAATCCCCTTAATGGCCACGTGCCTTGCCAAGATGAGATACAGGAGTTTTAACCCCTGCACCGATTCTGAGGTTCAGCTTGAAATCGCCAACACGGGAGCATGGCTTGGCGTTACATTTTTTCACTTTGCATAGGATATGCTCAGAAAAACTAAGGGGAAAAAAATGGGAGATTGAGTGTTTTAGAATACAACAAAGCAACATCTTGGCTCAAGGCAACCTTTTTGTTCCAGGAGCTTTCTAGCGCCTCACGGCTTGAGATGTTTGTTGGTTGTGTTTCCTCCGCATTGAACCTCCCCCCAACCCCAAACCCAGCCCCTGTTATTTCCTTTTCTTGGATCCCCACCTTCTGCCCTGCTTGCTTGGGGAGGGGTCCATGTCCGGAGTGGACTGGCTGCTCTCAGATCCCTGCTATTGTTGTCCAGACTGTGTACAAGACAAAGAGACATTCTTGGGAGTAGCCAGACATTATCTAGAGAATTCCAACCACTCTGCTGAAGAGAAAGTCACTCACCTTGAGCCTTTAGAGGAGAAACCCAGGCATCTGAAGTAGGGGCAGAGGGCAGACACAGCTTGTTAAGACTATAGCTGAGAGGCTTCCCTGGTGGTCCAGTGGTTAAGAATCCACCTGCCAACGCAGGGGACACGGGTTCGAGTCCTGGTCTGGGAAGATCCCACATGCTGTGGAGCAACTAAGCCCGTGTGCCACAACTAGTGAGCCTGCGAGCCACAACTACTGAAGCCCACGTGCTTAGAGCCCATGCTCCAAAACAAGAGAAGCCACCACAATGAGAAGCCCGTGCACGGCAACAAAGAGTAGCCCCCGCTCTCTGCAACTAGAGAAAGCCCACGCGCAGCAACGAAGACCCAACGCAGCCAAAAATAAATAAATACATTTATAAATAAATAAATTTATAAAAAATTATTTTAAAAAAAGGCTATATCTGAGACATACCTAAGAACCCAAAGTGAATTCTTAGATTCAGTGAGCTGTGGCACATCCTATATCTTGGGAAAGCAAAAAGGATGTCAATATTTGCTTCTTTATAGTGGACTTAGGAGAGGCTGACAAGCCAGGGCTTAGATCTCAGCTCTGTTACTTACTTGCTTTGTGTCTTTGGGCAAATTATTTAAGCTCTGAGCCTCAATCAATGTCTTTATCTGCAAAATAGGGATTATACCCTACTTCAGGGTATTGCTGCGTGGATCTATTGAGATAACGTGGATCTATTGAGATAACGTATATAGAGGGCATAGTGGAATGCCTAGACATTGTAATGTTCAATGAATAATTGTGACATTGTCATCCATATCATCTCTATTTCCTGTAAAGGAAACTGACACACAGCTAAGGCAGAGAGCTCATGGGAAGGTTCTAGGATTCATTTAGAGAATGTGGTAAGGTAGAAAAAGAATCTCGGGGCTAATCTTTCTCTCTTTTTTTAAGATTAAAAAAAAATTATTTATTAATTTATTTATTTTTGGCTGCGTTGGGTCTTCGTTGCTGCCCGTGGGCTTTCTCTAGTCGTGGCGAGCGGGGGCTACTCTTCATTGCGGTGCGCAGGCTTCTCACTGCGGTGGCTTCTCTTGTTGCAGAGCACAGGCTCTAGGACCACGGGCTTCAGTAGTTGTGACTCGCAGGCTCAGTAGTTGTGGCTTGCGGGCTCTAGAGCTCAGGCTCAGTAGTTGTGGCGCATGGGCTTAGTTGCTCCATGGCATGTAGGATCTTCCCGGACCAGGGCTCGAACCCATGTCTCCCGCATTGGCAGGCGGATTCTTAACCACTGCGCCACCAGGTAAGCCCCAAGGGGCTAATATTTCTTGTTCGATAAGTCCAGTTGTTCCAGCTTCTACAAGAGGCAAGATGGTAGTTAAAGGCCCTGAGACAGGCAGCTTCACCATTTACTGCTGCATGTCTTGGGGCAAGTCACTTAAAAGTCTCTGAGTCTCAGTTTTCTGAGCAGTATAATAGAGCTGTCAAGAGCCCTGGCCTCTTAGGTGGGTTTTGAGGAATAACTCTGTATGCATTCAGATTGCTTAGTCCCATGCCTGGCATATCATAAATGCTCAGTATAGGGCTATGGTCATTTGATCATCAACCTCAGCCGCCACCAGAGGTCTCTGGGCCCCCACGTGCCTTCCCCTGTTTGACAGGTGCATACGCATTGCCAGCTCCAGGACTCTGCAGCTTCAGTCTTTGCAAACTGGCTTCACTGGTCACCAGCATCCACGTGTGCTTCTGCCTCGCAGCCGTGCTGCCTGGGGATGCCCTGATGCCACACGTATCCCTTTGTTCTCCCCGGTTTGTCCATGAGTTTTCAAAAGCGCAAATACCATGTGGCCACCTACTTGATAAAGCTTGAAAATCCTATTATTAGCCTTTTGCCAGAGGACAGAGCAAGAATGACCTGCCTTCTGTTGAGGGTCTCCCCTGCCCCGGGCAGGAAACTAGCTGCTTTCACGTGTTGTCTCTTAGGCAATCTTCATAACAGCCTTAGAAGGGAGGTGTGTTTGTTTCCCTTTGCTGCCGTCACCGATTACCATGAATTTAATGGCTTAAAACAGTAGAAATTTATTCTCTCACAGTTCAGGAGGCCAGAAATCCAAAATCAGGGATGGCAGGGTTGATTCCTTCTGGAGGCTCTGAGTGACAATCTGGTTCATGTCTCCGCCTGGCTTCTGGGGTCGCCAGCAATCCTTGGCACCTCTTAGCTTGTAGATGAATCACTCCACTTTCCGTCTCTGTCTTCACGCGGAGTTCTCCTTTGTATGCATCTCTGTGTGACCTTTCTTCTTATCAGGACACCACACCTGTCATTGGACTGAGGGCTCACCCTCATCCCATATGATCTCATCTTAACAATTACATCTACAAAGACCCGATTTCCGGATAAGGTCATCTTCTGAGGTTCCCGGTGGATGTGGATTCTGGAGGCGAGACTATTCAGCCCACTACGATAGTGATTATACCCCTTTAACATATGAGTGACCTGAGTTTCAGAGAGGAGAAAATCCCTTACGTAGCATCACACGGTCACTTTGTGACACCAGAGGATTCAAACCCTGACCTTCTTTTCTCTAGACTCGAGTTCTTCCCATTAGATCACCTTACCACTCATAAATAAATGGAGAATAAAAGAAGGGTCTAAAAACCATGGCAGCAAACTGGTGAGCAGCAGTCAGCCACCAGATCAAAGGGGGCCTCGGGAGGGTAAACAGGATGAACAGAGGCTATGCAAGTGAATGGTGCCCCCCCCCCCCGCCCCCCCCCCCGCTTCTTCTTTTGTTGCTGGTTCTCAGACTTTATCCTGTTTCCATAATCAGTATAACTTGTTGGTTTTCAACCACAGTGCTTGCTCCTGGGATTCCACAACCCAGCAGAGAGATTCCTCAGAAATGAGATCTGAAGTGGTGGTCGGGTTCCCTTGGCATTAAGCAAAAGGAAGGAGCACATTTCTTTGTGCAAAGCCAAGTGCCCTCCGTGACTCCCCGTGGCCTGTTTTACTGCCGGCTGTTTATCATGCATCCCCTTGCAGAGGTTCCTTCCTGGCATTCAGAGCCACAAAAGCAGTGGCCAGAAGCAGGTGACCGGCCCTTAGCTGCCCTCATATCCAGGCCGCCCAAAGCTGTGGTCCAGCAGAGCTGGCCCGGGGCCAGACTGGGAAAGCACAGAGCTGTGGGCAAAAGAGGGGTCATATCACATGCTCTCCCTGTTTCTGGCTAAAGCACAAGACTAGAGCAGAATCAGAACCAGGTCAGGGTCAGGTCCTCCGTGTCAAGGGCAAGTTTCTCTTGGTTTAAACCTCAAACGCGACGCTGTCTGCAACCAGGCTCAGAATCCCATGAAGTCAGTGGCATCAGATTGCTGCATGAGGTGGGGGTCAGAAGATTTGAGTGGGTCTGGCTTGAGCTTTTCAAAGTGCTCCTTGGCTGCCTGCTGCACCCTGCTCTTCATCAGGCCAGTGTCCCCAGCCCATGTCCTGATCCCTTAGTCCTGGCAGAGCAGGACACTCAGGTCAATCATCTGGACTTACCTGGGGTCCTCTCTTCCTGCCCGTGCAAGTCAGAGTGAATTGGATCAGAGGTCTGTTTGCTGCACAGTCTGCCTTCACATAGGACTTTGTGCTTTTGAAGAAATTTAAGAAAGGCTGTTCGTGAGTTTTCAGGGTGACCGGCAGTTCACAGTGATGCTGATATGCATGATATGATGAGACCTGTTGTGTGGATGGAAGTCTAAACCTTCTCGAGCCTTCCACTGGTTCCCCTGCAATCCATAGGTACTGATTCAATAGGATCAGACCTCTTTCCCGTTGGTAAGTGGTAAATCCTTTTGTTAAGTTTTCTTAGCGCTCACCAGGTATTTCATGGAAAGAGAACCTTTGATTGTTGGGTTTTCCTTTCTTCTTCAGAATTGTGAGTGTTGTCTTGGGGAAGCGAAGCCTGGCTGTATAACACCTCTTGCCTTTGCGCAGAGAAGAGCTTGGTGGGTGAACTGTAAGAGGACCTGGCTCCATGCTAAGTCCTCGTGCTGACCTCAGATGCTCAGGCCCGGCCTGAGGGCTGGGAACTGGGTGACGGGGAGTGAGGTAGGGAGGATCCCAAGGCAGAAATGGCACTTGGGCCCAGGGTTTAGGATTGCCTCCCAGAGTTATCATGCGTCCCCACCCTCCCAGCGCTCAACTGAAACATTAATGAGATGTGTGCTTTTGCTTACAGAGGACTAGATTTAGCAAACCCAAAATACTGTCTTTAAAACTCGACTCAAAGCTTTAAAATAACTACTAGAATACAAAATTGATTAAAATTCAATGAGTCCCTGTTTGTGTATGTGTCCACCTGTCTGTCTGTCTTACAGGTGGATGGGGAGGCATCTAGGTTGACTCCACTGCACAATTAAATTGAATGGAGCAAAAAAAAAAAAAAAAAAGACTTGTTTAGAATAATAAATCAAGTCAGCCTCCAATTCTTGTTCTCTGCTTGACTAATCAGAGCTTGGAAAACGTTTTAATGGGGTTTTCCTATGACATATCCTGTCTGTGACATAGTTCATGAAATTCTGTGACATTTGACTCCCAAAGAGGAATTTGGTTACTCACAGAGTGTTTCACAACATTTCTGGGAATAGGCAGCTCATGGAAGGAAAATATTCATCTGTAACAGTGAGTCAATTACATATCTTTGATGAAAAAGGAAGATTGTGTCATCTCACAATTGTGTAGTATGGTCGGCTCCTTAAAAGTATGATATTACAGCAAGAAAGCACAACTTCCTTGAGGGAAGGTCATATTTGAAACACTTGTTCATCATGGCTGAGTAAAGGATTCCCTACTCACCATGGAGACGGAAATTGGAGATTGAGAGGTGTTGCAATACCTAACAAGTAGACAAGATGGTCTTTTTTAAGTCTGTGTATTTAAAGCTCAAATTTGTAACATTTATTGATGCGTGCTTACTTTCAAAGATTACTTTTCCAATTATAAAAGTAATACATGCTCAATAATACATACCTTTGTAAAATAAAAGTGATACGTTCCACGTCAGCTTTTCATTCTGCCTTCAGCATTGAGTTCCCCCATTCTCTAGGGTTAACCCGTTAATATATTAATGTGATCCTTGGCTTTGAGACAGTGATTTAATCTTCTCTAATCTCTCGTGATGCCATATTTCCTTTTAGTTCTTGCCCATCTCACTTTTCATATTTTTATGTACTTAATTTTTTTTCACAAGTTAATACATGCACATGGTTGAAAATTCAAAAGGTGGAGAAAGGAACACAGTGAAGAGAAGTTTAGTACCTCATACGTCCAGTCCACCCCATTCCAGAGAAAACCATTGTTGTCAGTTTCACATTTATCCTTTCAGGCGTAGTCTATGGATATTGTGTGTGTGTGTGTGTGTGTGTGTGTAATATATATTGTATATATGTGTGTGTATATGTGTGTATATATATATACACACATATACACACACATATATACAATATATATTACATACACATTATACACACCTAGAAACTAATAAAAAATTATGTATATAAGACTAGATATTCACATTCATTTTTTGTTAACAACTGAAGTAGCATGGTGTATATACTGTCCTGTACCACTTGTCACTTAACAGTAGATCTTTGAGATTGTCCTATACCAGTTCTCATAGAGCTGGGAGCTGTACTATCCTCTTAAAGGTTGCATATACTATTGCATTTTATGAATAGTCCAGTCCACTAATAGGTTATTTGTAGTCTTTTATTATTGCAAGCAATGTGGCATTAGAGACCTTTCGATACAGGTCATTTTATACACGTGCCACTATACCTGAGAATAAATTCTTGGAAGTAGAATTACTGGGTCAAAGGCATTGCATATTTTAAAGTTGGATACATATGCCTAATTGCCATGCAACTTCATGGAGTTGGATAAGGGTACCTCTTTCCTCCCATTCTGATAACTAATTTTCTTGGTGGAAAACTTATCTCATAATTTAGTTTTGCTTTTCTTTTATATGAGTGGGATTGGGAATCTTTTTGTATGTCCAAGAATAATTTATGTATTTTGTGTGTGTCAACTGTTTTCCATGTCTTTTGTCCATTTTTGTGTTTGGTTTGTTGGTCTTTTTCCTACTGGTTTGTAAGAGTTCTATATATACCATGAATATTAACCTTTGTGATATGAGTTACAAATATATTCTGTCTATTTCTATTTTAGCCACCATTCACTGAGTCCTTTTACTGTAGGACAAATCCCCCTACTGGTCATTGTACTTCACGTCAGCTCCCTGAGGCAGTAGTCGTTTTATATCCTTTTTACAGAGAGGGAGAGGTCCAGGTCTGTTGGATACCAAAGCCCCTTCTTAACCAGAACTCTGTACCCCTGTATACACAATATATTAATATAGCATCATTCCAGGTTGCCATGCAATTTTGAAAATATGCTTTCTAAAGGTTCCATAGCATTCCATCAGTTCAGCCAGTTGCAGTTTTCAGGTGCTGATTTTTATGACGACACATTTTCATTGGCTGCAGGTTTTTACTGTTCTAGACAAGATTGCAATCAGTGCATTTCTTAAAGCTTTGTGTCCGTGATGCACCATAATGGCACCAGTATTCCTGCAGAAGATAAGGGTATAGTGTCTGAGGCAGCAAGCAGAGGGACCTTTTGAGTCTATGATCCTCGATGGAGGGACCCACAACAGACTCAGAGTGGAGATGGGGTGCGTGTCAGGCCCTGCATCGGGGCCCTGTATTGGCAATCAGACCCTGTCCCTTACAGGGTCACCACCAGCTTCATCTGGTTCTGGAATGAAGCATACCATATATTACGATTCCAGATTCTCCTCCCTTCTAAAGCCTTCTTTTTGAGCAGTATCAGAGGCAGAGGGTACACTGGGAGACTGCAGGGTACAGTGAGAAGGGAAGGGCTTGGAAGTTGGTGAACAATTTCTTTTTCTGTAGAATAATGTTTCTTACAGGAATAAATGCGATCGTGGTGTGTGACATAGCTGGGGGGTCCAAACATCCTCGTGTGTTCTTCCCATCCCTGCTCTTTGGCTTTCAGGGTCCTGAGCACCTGGGAGGTGCTGCTGAGTCTAGATTTCCTGCAGCCTTTTAAGGGAAGTCACTATTCTCTTCCCTTCTCATCCATTTTCCCTCAATAAATTAAGGGCTGGTTATGTCTTAGTTTCCCACACTTCACTCCAATTGGAGATTCTTTCAGGTAAACAAGCTCTTATTTTATTTTATCTTTTTTTTTTTTTTTTTTTTTTTTTTTTTGCGGTACGCGGGCCTCTCACTGTTGTGGCCTCTCCCGCCGTGGAGCACAGGCTCCGGATGCGCAGGCTCAGTGGCCATGGCTCATGGGCCCAGCCGCTCCGCGGCACATGGGATCTTCCCGGACCGGGGCACGAACCCGCGTCCCCTGCATCGGCAGGCGGACTCTCAACCACTGCGCCACCAGGGAAGCCCTGGGTAGGACCATTTTAGAAGGCAGTCCCTCCACCGTGCCTGCTTGCATTTAGTTCCTTGTGATCTCAGCAGATCCATTTTGGAACGTTCTATCACGCTAATGGTACATAAATGGGATGGCTCCATTTAGCACAATAAACTCCTTCCACTAAAGAGATAAAGTTCTGACAAGGGGAATGTCTAAGACGGAGTGGAGTTCCTTCCCGGAACCCTTGAAATGTCTCTTGGCAAAAACATCAAGCAATTTCAAAGGAAGCAGCTGTCCCCATTTGCTGGCTGGCTTTTTCTCAACTCTGCCCGCATCGTTACCAGACTCAGAACTACCCTGGGCTTCCCCTCTGCCCAAGGTTCATGCTAACATCACGGAAAGACAAAGGTCAGGAGCAGAAAGCAGGTGCATTTGGGGGGTTCACCTAGTTTGGCTCTCTTATTTTACAGACCAGAAAACTAAGACCCCCCAAAAAAGCCTGGCCTTCCCAGGGTCAGGGAGAAACAGGCACGTGGTTTCACAGACAGTCTGTCGCTGCCTGGCATTTGCTTTTTAATTTTTCCCTTTTGATCCTTCGCATACTTCCTGGATCTGCTCTGTCCTAAACTGCCCAGGATGCCTTCCAGGGGCAGAGCCCTGCCCTGTGGGTGGGATTCCTGGCTTCCAGCCAGACCTCTGTTCCTGACCAGCTGTGTGACCCTGAAGAGGCTCCTTAGGCTGGGGCCCGCCCCTCGGTGGCATGGGTGAGAATCCCCACCTTGCAGCTGGTGAAGGGAGCACAGAGAGAAGGCATGTGAGGGTGTGTGACCCAGACTGGCCCCCAGGAGGCGGGCAGTGGACCTTCACTGAGGGATGATCATAGTAGCACTGATGACCTTCCCACCCCAGCTGCTAGGTCCTCACAAACTGCACTTTGCTTCCCAGCCAAGCAAGTTTCCCAATGACTTCCTTTCTCCCAGTGCAAGGCACCCTCAGAAACCAAAGCAGATCAGGCTACAGCAGCCCGAGAATTAAACTGGCAGTACACAGTTGTTTTCGTAAACTCCGAAAAACACCCCAAGCTCAGAGCCAAGAGGGAGGAGGAAGGATGCACAGCCTCGACGTATAGGTGCTGCCGCATTCCGCTCTGCTCCTGACCGTAGGGAGACCCCCCACCGCCAGCCAATGCGGGTGGCTCAGTTCATGCTTTTGCAGCCTCCGTCTAGCTGACCAGTTGAATTTCTCCCTCTGCCTCTGAGGATAAACCACTGTTCTGGGGCAAGTCACTGTGACTTTGCCACAGAGCGTTCTTCCTAATTCCATCATATTTTTGCAGCCGGAGGGAGGGGGGCGTGTGCGTACGCATATGAGTGATGAGTATGCATGTGTGTGTGTGCACGTGTGTGTCCGTGTGTATGTGTGAGCGTGTGTATTGGTTTGCTAGGCCTGCCGTGGCAGCGTCCCACAAATTGGGTGGCTTAAGCAACAGAACTTTATTGTCGCACGGTTTGGAAGCAAGACGTGTCAAACCAAGGTGTCGTCGGTGGAGTTGGCTCCGTCCGAGGGCCGTAGGAAGGGACGTTCCAGCCCCTCTTCTTAGCTGATGGACCCCTGACTTCTCTCGCGGCCTTTTCACGTTCCTTCTAGGTACGCCTCTGTGTCTATATCTCCCCTTTTTATAAGGACATTAGTCACATTGGATTAGGACCCACCTGAATGACATCACTTGACTTGATGACCTCTCCTCTGTAGAGACCTTATCTCCAAACAAGGTCCCCTTCTGAGGTACTGTGTGTTAGGACTTCAACTTATGAAGTTGGGGTGGGGGGGACCCAACTCACCTCATAACCATGTGCACGTATGTATAGGTGTGTGTGTGCGTGTATGTGTAGTAAACTGTGACACCTCGGACTCCAGTCAGAAGTGTGCCTATTGCTTAGATAATAGTACTTTAAGAGCACATACAATTTCCTCTTTTGCGAACAGGGCAGATTTAAGACAAGTTTTTACACACCTCCTCATGGGGGCAGAGGGGCAGGTGTGATCATATAGCAGGTCCTGGGTACCACTCTTGCCTCTTGGTTTGAAAGCACCTTTTCATGGAGGGCCCTGCTCGCTTTATCATTCCTGAGCAGAGCAGTGCCACCCTGGGTGTGTGATTTCCCCTCCTCATTTTACTTTAGACCGTTAAGTAGTATCTTGAAATGCCTTTGGCCCTACAGCAGAACATTCCGATTATTCCAAAGGGCGGCGTAACTTAAGAGTTTCCGTAGTGTAACGCTCCCTGGTGACTTGGTGTCACCCAGTCACTGAGAAACTCCTGGATATTTCTAAATAAATTTCAGCTCGTTAACAATGTCGCTTGGATGTTGTAAATAGTTGTAAAGTATAGTATACATTTAACTTCCTTTTCAAAAGAGCCTGCCTGGGCTCCATCCACTCTGATGACTCCTTCCCAGACTTGTGTTTCCGGGAGAGTCACAGGGGGTCTGCGACGCTGGGCTGCCACCGTCTTTGAGCTGCTCGCCTGCTTCACCAGGATAAACTGGTCCCAAACTGACCCCAAATAGATTGGCCCACAGGACCATGGTTGGCATTTGTCCTTCTCCTTCTATTCAGTTTACTGTGAATCTCAGTTCTCTTTGTCCTTTCTAAAATCTTCCTGAAGAAAATGAGTTCTGCATGGCCTTGGAATTCTGATTGGCTTTCCATTCAGCCAAAATCCTAAATTATGCCCAAGACTTTCCAGGTCAACCTAGAGTTCCGGGGGATCAGGTGGGTGGAGCCTCGTCCACCCTGGGACAGCTCTGGGAACCAGTCATCAACACGCCGTGACCCTTAGTGTGTGGTGCTGGGGGTCTGATTCTATGACGAAAGAGTGAGGGATATATTTGTGGCGTTTATGTCTCCCCAGGGCACATGGGGGTCTGTTTTCTTTGTGGCAGAAGATACTAGTTAGCCCTGAGAAAGGAAAAACCACTTCCCCCAGAGATTCCTTGAAATTAGAGCACTCATCCCTGTCTTCAAATTCTGTCCCACTTCAGCGTGGGACACAATGTAACCATTTAAAATATATCTGACCACCACCATCAAAGGACATAAAAAGTGCTTGTGAGATAATGTGAAGTGAAAAAAGTTGGCTACAAATTGCATATAGTGTGGTCTCAACTCTGTTAAATACATGTTTCCAAAAAGGAGACTGCATGAATGCAGTAAACCATTAGCTGCTTTC
Organism: Tursiops truncatus; assembly: GCF_011762595.2. Classification (NCBI taxonomy): domain Eukaryota; kingdom Metazoa; phylum Chordata; class Mammalia; order Artiodactyla; family Delphinidae; genus Tursiops; species Tursiops truncatus. The sequence goes on from NC_047039.1 coordinate 92,457,563, forward strand.
CTCTGTGTGGAGTGAGGATGAGTAACTTTTATTTTCCAGATTTTCTACAGTGAGCATTTATTATTTTACACACACATACAGAAGCTGTCCTAAAAAGTTCACTTAACTGGATGAAGTCCATTTAACTGGATCTTCGGGATCCGTCAGGTTTTTCTTGCTGCTTTTAGCATCACCAGGATATTAATTCCCTACCTGCCCAAGGCCCATCTCTGACTTTCCAAGAAGACAGCCCTAACTGGTTCATCTCAGCACCACTAAGCTCCCACCTGCCCACGCAGCCCTGGGCGCCAGGCGTGAACGAGAGCTGTTTCTGGCTGGCCGGCTGCTGCCCTCCAGGCTCGGGCCAGCTAGGGAGGGGCCAGGTCTCTTTGAAGGGGGTTAAAGTCCTTCTCTGTGTGAGTGGCCTTTGAGGGAGCAGAAGGAGGGCCAGCTGTGACTCCACAGTCTTCTGTCAGGAGGCTCAGAAGGAATTTGTCCAGCTTGAGCCGGGGCGCAGGGTACTGCCTGGAAAAAGAGGCGATTCTGACCGGGGACATGTGAAGTGGGCACTCCGGGCAGGGTAAGCCGAGTCTGCTGACCTAGCTTATGGTCCTTTGCTTTCTAATCTGGAAGGAGAGGGTTCCCTTGTGAGGCCAGAGTCTTTGTGGAGGAGGGACTCAGAGTGGGGACTTCGGGGCTACGCTGTGGATGCCTTTCCTGCTGGAGAGTGTGGGCAGCTGGGCTCAGACTGGAGACTTGCTTCTCTTCTTGCTAATCTTGTCAGACTCCCAGCTTTCATGCTAAAGGGCAGAGTGGGAGCTCCCCACCACACATACAGTGCAGGCAAAGATGCAAAGATGCAGGCTCCGGATGCGCAGGCCCAGCGGCCATGGCTCACGGGCCCAGCCGCTCTGCGGCCTGTGGGATCTTCCCGGACCAGGGCACGAACCCATGTCCCCTGCATCAGCAGGCGGACTCTCAACCACTGCGCCACCAGAGAAGTCCGCACACATCATCTTTGCCAGATAATGCTTTGAAGATGGTGCATGAGTGTGTGTGTGTGTGTGTGTGTGTGTGTGTGTGTGTGTGTCCTTTTCCGCAGCAGAACCAAGTGACGTAGCTGTTCTGGTGACGGGTTTTCTTGTTATCACCTTGTATGTAGTTAATCTACAAGCCCTTGTTGTAGAACTTGCCACGTTCATGGAGTGGCCTGGGGCTTCTGGGGGAACGTGTGTGCCTGTCTCCTGTGGGACCCAGGGCCATAGGAAGAGAAGCTCGTCAGCTCTGTTCCTAAGTACAGACTCATCTGTGGACGAAGAGTTAATCTCAAAAGCCTCTGGCACGGTTTTCTCTTTTCTCCTGGCTCTGCCTCCACATAGTGGATTTTTCCCGGGTCCACGGTGGAGCCCAGCTTTTGCTCTCTGCCATTACTGGTTGTCCGGGCATGAATCCAAGATCCTGAACTATTTTAAAACCAAGAAGGACACAGCTAAGTTATAAAGAACTGAAGCCAGGCTTGCTTTTGCTTTCAGCAGAATCAGTTACCCCAGAAATTTCAGGCTGCGGGAGCCAGAGTTCCCTCTGTGGCCTTGACCTTGGTTTATTCAGGAGGTGGGGACTGTCCCGTAAAATAGCTTCACAGTGAAAAGGGCCTTTGGTGGGAAGAGCATCTTAGGACTCCTTGACAGAGCCTGGGGTGTACTGCATCGAGGAAGAAGCGAAACTTGCCTTTCTTGGACCTGAAATGAGGCATCTCTCCTCATCTAGGGGAAACCCTGAAATCTCCCAGTGGTTCTCAATCCCTTTGGTAGGGAACGGATCTCCAAGTGACTGAAAGAAACAAGCTTTTCACCAGCGGCTGCAGAAAAGGCAGCAGCTTCCTTCCTCACCTCCTCCCATCACACCTCCATCATACACACCCTCTTTAGTTTCTTTCAGAGAGAGCCTAAGCTGTAAACGTGTTCATCAGACCACACCTTAAGTTTCCACATGTGCAGCCTCACATCTGAGCCACTGGCTTTTCAGTGGATGCTTTTAATAGGGCAGGCTGTGGTGCTGGGGAGTCTCCCTTATGTTACAAAGGGACCACTTATTCACCAGGATCGTGAGTGAGTCAAGACATAGGGCCAGCCTTGTTTCCAGTGGAAGGGCTTTCCGGAAGTGTTTTCACCCCATCGTCAGCAAGCCTGTACCTGAGGCCTAAGCCAGAGGGAATGGCAGGAGGGTGATTGCTGTGTTGACCAATACCACAGAAGCTCTCAGAAAGAAGGGCTGGGCCTGTAAGAAGAACAGGAAGGTCTTTTTAAACTTTTTCAATAATCTTTTTTAAAATTTATTTATTTTATTTTTGGCTGTGTTGGGTCTTCGTTGCTGCTCGCGGGGTGTCTCTAGTTGAGGCGAGCGGGGGCTACTCTTCCCTGCGGTGCGCGGGCTTCTCATTGCGGTGGCTTCTCTTGTTGTGAGCCACAGGCTCTAGGTGTGTGGGCTTCAGTAGTCGTGGCTCACGGGCTCAGTAGTTGTGGCTCGCCGGCTCTCGAGCGCAGGCTCAGTAGTTGTGGCGCACGGGCTTAGTTGCTCCGTGGCATGTGGGATCTTCCCGGACCAGGGCGCGAACCTGTGTCCCCTGCATTGGCAGGCGGACTCCCAGCCACTGCACCACCAGGGAAGCCCAGGAAGCTCTTTTTAGAACCGTCTGAGTCACATTTAGTGGTAATGGCTTCATGGCAGGAGGAAGGAAACCCCAGAGATGTTGTTAGTGTTACCCCCTTTATTGAGGGTCATGTCATTATCCCTGAGCCCGTCTGGTCTAATTTTAGCTTTAACTACCCCAGAGTGCTGGGGGTTTTAGGTCTGCCTCTCATCAGCCAGGAGGGGTCTCTGGCCTCCTTGGGGAGTGGCCCACCTCCCTGCTTCCCACGATCAACACCAGCCTTTGGTTCTGCAGGCCGGAAGAAGCTCTGCTGGGGAGGGGGAAGGAAGTTCTGCCTGGGGCTGGAATGTGGCCCAGGTTATCACTGGGGTCACTCCCCTCCACTTCCTGGCCCAGAGGCCCAAAGCCCAACAAAGGAAGCAAGCCATCCTCGGACATTCCCACTCTCTGTGCCTTCACAGGGGTGGGTGGAAGGGACCACTCAGAGTCCCAGCGGCTTCTCTAGTAGGGGTGGGGGGGGGAGCCACAGGCCAGCTGCTGAGGAACGCTGGCGCTCCCAGCCTCCTTCATACAGTCTTTTCAGCCTACACCATCTGCCACCCTGAACAGGGTGGGAAATTTCTTTCCAGTTATGTTGTATTAGTCCGTCTGCCTGTGCTGTATGCTATCTTTATGTGAATCTGTCTTCTCTCCTTCCAAGGCTGTAAGTCCCTTGCTGCAGTGTGGGGACCACCCCAGAGTCCTAGGGACCTCCCATGGCCCCGGCATAGGGCTTGTCACTCTACAGGTTCTCAGGACACCCCTCTCCTTGCAGGAATGCACTTTGACCTTTTCAGCCTCTGTGCTCCCTTTCCACACTCCTCGGGTTCCCTTGGTCTGGGGAGTCCATCTCGCCCAGACCTCCCGACTGTGGCTTTACCCCATCCCTCCAAGGCTGGTGAAGTTCAGCAGACCCGTGCGGGCATCTTGCAGGTGTCTAAGCATCACCCCCCTGCCAGGTTGCACCTTCTCCTCCCATCTGCCTTCATGATGGAAACTTCAGCCAGAAAGTAGAGTCCTGCACGAACCTTCCTAGAGACAGCCATGCGTGGCCTGTGGAACACAGCAGTTGTGCCCTAAAAACTCGAGTTAGGAAAGAGAGGGAGAACAAGAAAGAAAAACAGAGATACCCTCTGGTTTGACAGCTACAAGGATGTTTTCTTTCATAGCCGTGCCCCTGTTCGTAGGCCAAGGATGAGTTTGTATTTTTGGTGGAACTTAAAAATAACTGGATTAAAGGGTCAGGTCACCTGTTACCTAGGGAGACGCATTTCTAATTTAAATATTGTGGCTTTAGTGGGAAGTAATCTGGGTTATTCAGAGCAGAGAAACCTGCTCGTGCAGCAGGCGCCTGACGTTTGAATCATTTGGGTCACACGGTGCATTTAGGCTAGGAGACTGGGAAGTTGGTGACAGACATTGTCAAGAGCAGGGTAGGGAGGTTGGGAAGAGGCAAACGGCAGACACGTGAAGTGAGCAGAAGCTTCTGCTTCTCGCTTGACCTTGTAGCGAAGGACACCTTTCTGGAGTCTCCCTGGGCCCAGCCAGACCTGCTAAGGAGAATGCATTTCCTTCCAGTTCTTTCTATGCGTGGTGCACCTAGCTGCAGGCCCAGGTACCGCACACTGCCGTCCATGACCTAAGCCGGGCAGGCGTCAGGGCCCTGATGTGTTTTCTGGGCAAATCAAACAGGCTTCTAGAATCCCACCTGTGCTGCTGACTCTGGTGCTGGGGAGGAGTGGCAGCCTTGTCCATTGCCATGACTGGGATGTGAGATTTAGTATTTTGCCTCTGGGGTGTCACCAGAGGAAGAAGAGGCCCCCCCTTCAGAGGCCAAATTCCCAGAATGAGCAAGAGGCCAGCACCTCCATTTCTAGCCGGAGGGTCCTGCAGGTGGAGCAGAAGGTAGGAACTGAAGTTACGTCTCCAGGGAATCTGTCTCTTGTCCATTCTGAATAAGGAGGGAAAGGGGTCCTCGACTTCTGAAGCCAAATTGTGAATCGTACGTGACTTCTACAGATTGAAGTGTGCAAACCATCAGCCAGAAAGCCGAGTAAATGCTCTTCAGATCCATCCACCTTCTTAAGACTTCCCTTGTCGTTCTGGAAGCTTCCAGTCATTGAGAATACCTTTTGAGATACTGGGATAGAATTAGGAAGAACTGGCCTTCAAGTCCTGGCTGTGCCACTTACTAGCTAGGGGACCCTGGGAAGTCTCTCGAGTTCTCTGAACCTTTTATTCTCACCTTAATTATGCCCATTAGCAAAAGCCTCAGGGGCCCTTGGGAGTTAGAGCTAAACTCCGGGAGGAAGGCGGGCTCCTGTGGAAGGTGGGATTTCTGATTAGATCCTGGATGAACACTCCTGGCGTATATACTCCGGATTAGGATGGCTGTCTGCTCCTGGAATGTAATTTAAACTAATTTCAGACACACACAGCTATCTTACATTGTGTCTGCTTGAGTATTTTAAAGTAAATGGTAGACATCCTGACCAGCTGTTAGCTATTCTGGGAAGCCAGGAGGCCGGCAGGTATTACGTGCCAGATTGTTAGGGCTCCACGTGGAGGGTTAGCTGGGGCCATCCAAGGATCTCCCACCCGCCCCTTAGCACCCTGGTTTTTCTCTGACCTTTGAAAACCCAGTTTGCTGGTTCTTTCATTATCTTCCTGCTTTTTGCATTGGGGCCTAGTCTATTTCAGAAAAGACTTAAAAATCCATTTAATGAATGCATTTTGTCTGAATCTGGAATCAAGCTTACCTTATCTGAAACACAGAGAAAATTCTGGTCTTTCTTCTCTTCAGAGGGAGCAATAAGTATTTGTTGGTTTAAACGTGACATCATTTAATGACGTCAAACGCAGACTCTTGCCAGATCCTCGCACGGTGGGGATCCCGGCCCACTTTCATTCGCCTGGTATAGTTACAGCGACTTTGATCACATCAGGTCATCCTGCACGAAGGTAAATTCTTCCTGCTGAGACAGAACTCAGGAATTTGCTCGTTGGTTATAATTGTTCCCTAACTTTACAAAAACTCAGGAACTCTGAGGCAGGACTGGAAGTCAGCAATGGGGAGTTGTTTAGCTCTGTAAGGACTTCTACCCTGATGAGGGTTCAGAGCTGCTGCTTCCCGAGGTGGATGGAACCGAGAGTCAGTAAGAATTTTCTGAATTAGTGGAAAGGAGCTGGGGCCCCACGTAACTAACAGGAAGGAGAGCCTCTTTCCTGTTTATACCCTCCAGTGTCTAGATTTTTTTTTTTTAAGGTATTGGAAAGGAATCGCCTCAGATTACACTGGGACTCTAAACTTTGCCTGTAATTAGCATTTTTAAAATATTTGACACATCGCACACACAACTCATCATTTCTGACTCAGGGATAAAGTTAGTTTTCTTGACACTGCAAAAATGCACCATCAAATGCTCTTCTCAGATATTTAAACTTTTGAATTGGGACAGTTGTTGCTAGTTCAGAAAGTATCCTTGGAAAAAGTTGATACCGTTTTTTCAGTTCTTAAAAAAAGAGCTGTAGGGCATCAGCTCCTCCAGCGTCCAACACTGGGACTGTGAAGCATCCAGGAGAAAGGGACAGTGCTGACAAAGTGTTCTCCGGGATGCTGTGGCGATAGGCTCAGTTACTCCAATCTCTGTGATCAGCAACAAGACATTAACATAGGCAAGTTTTTCGCTTCACCTGACCAGACTAAGTAAACCCCAAAATAGCCTTACAGCTTCCTAGGAAGTATGGGAAATCCAGTGTTTGTTAAGAAAAAGGGTGTTGTCTCCTGGAATTTATTGTTGCCGTTAATTGCGCCATGCCCTACAGAACAAGCCTCCTGCATTTTTAATGAATGAATCAATGACTAAATGATCTATAGAATTAATTATTTGCCTTTTAGCTTCTTTTAACGTTACATTGCCCTCTTTCCTCTCATGTCAACTATTGAAAAGTGTTCTCCATTTCAGTAGAGCAATGATTTTTAACCATATTTCAATCTCAGCAGCTTCCTACTGTTTTCCTGTTCCACCCCCATCCCCCCCCAAAAAAGCCAAAAGAGATAGAAGGAAAGCTCTATTATTCCCATGAAGAATATTAGCAGAGAATCATTGGCCAAATGAGGCCGGGGGTTGGGGAGTGGTTCAGTAGTCTGACTTCACCATAGCAATACCGTGTCTCTTTTTGTTGGTCAGCTTATTCCATTAATAACTTTCCATGGAGTAGGCTAATTTTGACTTAGGTTTTCTTGAAGACTGAATGACAGCCAGTAAGTTTTAGGCATTCAAATTTCCTGTAATTCTTTTTTTTTTTTTTTTTTTTTTTTTTGCGGTACGCGGGCCTCTCACCGTTGTGGCCTCTCCCGTTGTGGAGCACAGACTCCGGACGTGCAGGCTCAGCGGCCATGGCTCACGGGCCCAGCCGCTCCGCGGCATGTGGGATCTTCCCGGACTGGGGCACGAACCCGTGTCCCCTGCATCGGCAGGCGGACTCTCAACCACTGCGCCACCAGGGAAGCCCTCCTGTAATTCTTGAATGACATAGAAGTTACTGAAGTTACTGAATCTCCTTACGAAAAGAAAGTTTAGTTAACTTTTTTTAAAGGACAGTAGCAACATTTTTGCCTTGCCTCTTTAGTTCATTCTGAAGACAAAAGAGCCACTAGTTAACACTGGTCAAAAATGAAGTAAAAACAAAATAAAGAGAGTGGAAGTTATAAATATTAAGTACCAGACTTTGACAAAGGCCAGATCAAGGCTGGAAGATCCTTTGAGACCAGAAGGTGCTGACAAAGAAGTACTATTCATTACTGTTGCCTAGTTCTAAGGAAGGAATTTATATTACTTGATTGATTTTAAGTCTAAAGAGGAATGTGGGGAACACAGTGAAGGAAACCCCAGTTCCTGGGTAACCTTCCAGTTCACGGATGACCATGAGAGTTTTCCAACATTCTGACAGCAATGCAGAGCACATAGCGTGAACTTCCACATTTTTCTAGATATTATGAACGAATCCTTAACTGTTCACTTTCCTTGAAAGGATTTTTAAATTAATCCCCTGAGAATCATCCTAAGGTGGTGTTTTAATATTATATTCTAAGCCTTTAACAATGTTTAAATTTAAATAAAGGAAAATTATACCGTATTGCAGTTTTGCATTGTGTTAAGTCAGTAATACCAGGCACCCTCTAGACCTGAGACTTGAAACAGAGCTGATAAAAGTGTTAGTGAAATCCTTGAGGGGAACTCAAATGAAGCTCACAGCCTACCGCTGAATTATCTGAGACAAACCGGAGTCCTTTGGTCTGAGAAAAAAAAATATATCCTGGAGTTTGAAAATTAATCTTAACTAATGCCAAATAAAGTGACATGGGATTGATAACTGATGAAAAATATGATGCAATTTAAAACATTAAGAAAATACAGTTTTTTATTTAAACACAAAATTGGAGCTGTCACATACAGAGCATTTTAGGAACTAGATGGGAGGGGCCACCATCCACTAGCTCTTCACTCCTTAACCAAGGAGCATTGTTTTGAGAACAGAACTGTGTGGTCAGTGGCTTTGGTTCTGTGTTTATAATGCACGTGGTCAATTACAGCCATGGCAGTGTGGCACTGAAGCTCTTAAGGGGCCGATGAAGAGATCTACTGTTTTCCAATATTTTATTTTGGAAAAAATTTTCAAAAAGTTTCCTGTCTACAGAATAATTGCATTACATCTTTCTGAGAATCATGTTTTCAAGATTTGTTCCTGCCAAACGACCTTCTTTTTATAGCTGGGGACATACAAATAATTCTCTTACATTTCTGCAGAAATTTGCTATGAAATTTTTTGAAAAATTCGGATACAATTGCTATATAATCTCTTCCACTTTAGAAATTATTGTTTTTTTTTTTTTTGGCAGTACGTGGGCCTCTCACTGTTGTGGCCTCTCCTGTTGCGGAGCACAGGCTCTGGACGCGCAGGCTTAGCGGCCATGGCTCATGGGCCTAGCTGCTCTGCGGCGTGTGGGATCTTCCCGGGCTGGGGCACGAACTCGTGTCCCCTGCATTGGCAGGTGGACTCTCAACCACTGTGCCACCAGGGAAGCCCCACTTTAGAAATTATTTGAGCAATATCATCAGATGATCCAAATCCTAATTTACTTTAAAAAATATTTATTTATTTTATTTATTATTTATTTAGGCTGCACTGGGTCTTAGTCGCGGCACTCGGGATCTTTGTTGCGGCATGTTTAGTTGCAGCATGTGGGATTTTTAGTTGCGGCATGCATGTGTGATATAGTTCCCCAACCAGGGATAGAACCCAGGCCCCCTGCATTGGGAGTGCAGAGTCTTCCCCACTGGACCACCAGGGAAGTCCCCCTAATTTAATTTTAAATGTAAAAACGGGACTAGCATTTATTGAAAGTTCTCTGGACACCAGGTAAGCAAAATGGAATCTGTAAAATTGATTTAGGTACCCATTACTGCAACAAAATGAATATATAAAGGATTTTTTTTTTAATAATAGTGTTTATTTATTTTTACTTGTTGACAGTTTGCTTTATTTATTTATTTATGGCTGTGTTGGGTCTTCGTTTCCGTGCGAGGGCTTTCTCTAGTTGTGGCAAGCGGGGGCCACTCTTCATCGCGGTGCGCGGGCCTCTCACTATCGCGGCCTCTCTCGTTGCGGAGCACAGACTCCAGACGCGCAGGCTCCAGATGCGCAGGCTCAGTAATTGTGGCTCACGGGCCCAGTTGCTCCGCGGCATGTGGGATCTTCTCATACCAGGGCTCGAATCCGTGTCCCCTGCATTGGCAGGCAGATTCTCAACCACTGCGCCACCAGGGAAGCCCTAAAGGATTTTTTAGAAGAGAAACTTGTATTCAAAAGATCTTGTCATTGTGTTTTCAGTTTTCCTTCCAGTTAGTTATCAGCTAATGTCTGAAGTTCCTATCCATAAGCGATGTGGTCTCTAACCCTGACTTCTGTTTTTTCTCTTTTTCCCAGAAGGCTCCCGAGCTTTCCGAGGATGATATCCGGCTAAAAAACGAGAAAGACAACTGTAGTGGCAATCCCCTGGAGCCTGCCACCAGCCCTCTTCCCCCAGATCACAAAAACATGGAAATTGAGGTCTCTGTTGCAGAATGTAAGAGTGTTCCCGGAATCACCTCGACTCCACATTCCATGGACCACCCCTCCCCCTTCTACTCACCCCCCCACAATGGCCTCCTCGCTGATCACCATGAATCTCTGGATAATGATGTGGCCAGAGAGATCCGATATCTAGACGAGGTGTTGGAGGCCAGCTGCTGTGATTCTGCTGTGGACGGAACCTACAACGGCACGTCTTCCCCAGAGCCTGGAGCAGCCATCTTGGTGGGGAGCCCAAGCCCACCTGCCCACACGGCCGTCCAGCCGGAACCCACCGAGAGAGTGGCTGGCAGGCAGGCTCCCCCTCCCCTGGAGCTCCATCAGAGCACCTCTGACACCATGGCAGAGGGTGAAAGAGCCAACGGCCGCCCCCCCGACCAGCCCAGAGACCTGCTGGGGAACAGCCTGCAGGTGCCCGTGAGCCCCAGCTCCTCCACCAGCTCGCGGTGTTCCTCCCGAGACGGAGAGTTCACGCTCACCACGCTGAAGAAGGAAGCCAAGTTCGAGCTGCGTGCCTTCCACGAGGACAAGAAGCCCTCCAAGCTCTTTGAGGACGACGAGAGTGAAAAAGAACAGTACTGCGTCAGGAAAGTGAGGCCTTCAGAAGAGATGCTGGAGCTGGAAAAGGAGAGGCGAGAACTCATCCGGAGTCAGGCCGTGAAAAAGAATCCTGGCATCGCCGCCAAATGGTGGAACCCTCCGCAGGAAAAGACCATCGAGGAGCAGCTGAACGAGGAACATCTGGAGTCGCACAAGAAGTACAAGGAGCGCAAGGAGAGGAGGGCGCAGCAAGAGCAGCTGCTGATCCGGCGGCAGCCGGCCGCGCCGCAGCTCGGCGCGGCCCCTGCGTCCTCTCGAGAACGTTCCAGCGTGACTGACAGCGCGAAGGAGGACATCGTCACGGAGCAGATAGACTTCTCCGCGGCTCGCAAACAGTTCCAGCTGATGGAGAATTCCAGGCAAACAGTGGCCAAGGGCCAGAGTACACCCAGGCTCTTCTCCATCAAGCCCTTCTACAGACCTCTGGGACCAGTCAACTCAGACAAGACACTGACCATCTCGAGACCAGCTTCTGTTGGGGGACCTCCCGAAGACTCTTCAGCAGCCAAGGGACAGAAAGCCCACTGTGCCCTGGAGAGCCAGTCTTCTGGAGGAGGGGGCCAGGGCAGCACAGCTCCTCAGGGGAAGGAAGGGCCGTACAGTGAGCCGTCCAAACGCGGGCCCTTATCCAAACTGTGGGCAGAGGACGGCGAGTTTACAAGTGCCCGGGCTGTCCTCACCGTGGTCAAGGATGACGAACCTGGGATTTTGGATCAGTTTTCAAGGTCAGTCAATGTCTCTTTGACTCCAGAGGAACTTGACTCCGGCTTGGATGAGCTGTCGGTGAGGTCCCAGGATACCACCGTCCTGGAGACCCTGTCCAATGACTTCAGCATGGACAACATCAGTGACAGTGGGGCCTCCAACGAGACAACCAATGCCCTCCAGGAAAATTTGCTCGCTGATTTTTCTCTGCCCCAGACTCCCCAAACTGACAACCCCTCGGAGGGCCGAGGAGAAGGTGTCTCCAAGTCATTCAGTGATCATGGTTTCTATTCCCCTTCGTCCACGCTGGGAGACTCTCCATCGGTTGATGACCCCTTGGAATATCAGGCTGGTCTCCTGGTGCAGAATGCCATTCAACAAGCCATAGCTGAGCAAGTGGACAGAGCTGTGTCTGAAACCAACAAGGGTGGAGCCGAACAGCAGGGACCTCAAGCAAGTCTGGAGGAAGCTGAAACTGGGGCTTCCAGCTCAGAGAAGCCGCAGAGCATGTTTGAACCACCTCAGGTGTCCTCCCCTGTTCAAGAGAAAAGGGATGTGTTGCCAAAGATTCTGCCTACTGAAGACAGGGCGCTCAGGGAAAGGGGGCCCTCCCAGCCACTGCCGGCAGTGCAGACCAGTGGCCCAATAAACATGGAGGAGACCAGACTGGAAGGGAGCTACTTCAGCAAGTACTCAGAGGCAGCTGAGTTGAGAAGCACAGCCTCACTCTTGGCCACTCAAGAGTCCGATGTGATGGTTGGGCCCTTCAAGCTGAGGTCCAGGAAGCAGCGGACTTTGTCCATGATCGAAGAAGAGATCCGAGCAGCCCAGGAAAGGGAAGAGGAGCTGAAGAGGCAGAGACAAGTCTTGCAGAGTACCCAGAGCCCCAAGGCAAAGAATGCCCCATCACTGCCCTCCCGAACATCGTGCTACAAAACTGCTCCAGGTAAGTGGAGTGCCGCGGACCAGCGACAGATGCTGCAGAAATCGGTGTTGCCGATTCCAGCTTTCAGGGTTGTATATATGTGGACCCTCCTCTGTGTGTGGCTGGAATTGGTGTCAGGGGGACACTGGAACGGGGATTTCAGTGTTCGGAGACACACATTGGGAGTGTCAGTGTCCTCTGGAAGAACCCTGAGCCTAGATGGTGTTTGCCATTTCCCAAAGGATGTAATAGCTCCTTTCTTGTCCTTCTGCTGTGGTCTTGGTTTACTGTGGAGAATTGTTCTCTCTTGTCTGAGGGAGAGGCTGTGTGTGGCACAGACCCAGAGTCGGCCCTTGGGGGGACTGTATTGATGTCAGTATCTGCAGTTAAATCAAACCTGTCTGATTTGGGGATGTTTTCTCCTAACCCCTTCTGAATGCTGAGTGTCTTCCCAGCAATGACAGTTATGGGTTGGTGTTGCAGATCGACCCATAGAAGATGTTTTGGTCCATCTTCTGTATAATTGATCTTTATGGATTTGTCTTTCTTTACATCTTTCTTTAAGTCACCATAAAACAATTACTTTGGAATCAAGGTGGTCTCCTCTATTTGTGTCCTGTGACCCTTTTGGAGAAGTTGAGTTCCTATATGTAAAGGCAGTCCTCTAATCTTCTCCCATTGCCTGGACAGTCCCTATCTTGAATACTTTGTATAGATGGTTGACGTTAATTACAGTGGGAATTATTGTTGCTACTATTATGCATAACACTGTGACGAGTAATTTTTATTTCTCATTTGGACATGACGGCACTTGGGGAACCACACATCCTACCAAAGAGAAGAGCTGCTCACGGTGTGGTCCAAGCTAGTTCATGACTCTTCCTGATCCAAGCTAAGTACAGGCACAGGGAGTGAGCATTTGAAAACTCTTGGAGCAATTTGATAGCGTCCTCAAATGAAAGTGTGGGATTTTGTATTTTTTTAATGGATGGTCCATAATAGATTGGGCAGAAAAACTGTTCCTTCACTAGAGATAATTTAAGAAGTCTTGCCTTAACATATAATTACTGGCATTTCTCTTGGTCCATCCAGATCTTAAGCCCATTGACACTTGGCTTCCATCAAATCTATAATAACACAAGTGAACTCTTCCCATTATTAACTTTTAAATTTGAAATAATCTCAAAGCCAAAGGGAAGTTCCCTAGTTAAATACAAATATCTTTTTTATTCTGAATTAAGAGTAAATTGCCAACATGATGCTTGCTCACCCCCAATTTTGTAGAATGTCCCTCAGTTTGGGTTTGCCTGATGTTTTCACATGATTACGTTCAGGTTATGCATGTTTGGTAGGAATACCACAGAACTGATGCTTATTCTTCTTACAGCATCCAGTCAGGTAGTACGTGGTGTCAGTTTGTCCCATTACAGGGACAGATGTTAACTTTTTTCACATGATGCTAATTTTGATCGCTTGATTGAGGGTTTCTGTACAATAGTTACTTTTTCCCTTTGTAATTAACAGATATTTTGTGGTGAGATGCTTTGGTACCACGTAATCTTTATCTCACTCCTCTTCAGACTTTAAATCTATCTGTCTATCTATCTATGTATCTATCTATGACAGATGGTCTCATGGATTCCTATTATATTTAGTGGGTTATAATCCATTTCTATTGTTATTTTTATCCTGAATTGTTCAAATATAGTTCACAGGAGCCTTTCAGGCTAACTTCAGTGTCCTTTTGACATGTCCCTATTTTTTTTTGGGCATATCTTTACTTTCTGGTGCCACAAGATGTTCCAATCTCATCTTATACTTTCCTAACCCTGAAATCAGCCTTTTCAACAAAGAGCACTAGTTCCTTTCAGTGGAGAGTGGTATTTAGAAACCAAAGTCTGAGTGTTTGATGTGCTCGTTGCTGTTGGATAGGCACTGCTCTCAGGCACTCTCAGTGGTCAGAATTAGAGAATATATACACATTCTATCTATCTGTCAGTTGATTGATTGATTAATCAATCTATCTACCTACCTATCTTGAAAACCATGAGCTCACCCTGATACCTTTAATTCTACTCTAATACCACTGGGTTCATTTTCTCTCTTTCCATATTTGTAACCTCCTCCTTGACAACAAGGTACCTGGTTCCTATTATCCTCAATATATTTATTATTTGATCAAACCCCTCCCCCCTTATGGAACCAATCTACTATTTTCCTCACCAAACATGGGTTCAAGTGTCACTTTCTGGGTGGCAACTGCTGTTTCCTGTCACCAACACCCTCTTCACCCAGCTTGTGCTCCAACATCCTGTGCTGGGTCACCCGTGTCCCTTCCCACCCTGCTCTGGCTCCAGCACACCACTCTGGGCCACTGGGGTTCCTCCCACCCTCCCTGCAGACACTCATCTTGTTCAGCCCCACCTAATAGCTTTTGGACTAAATTATTCAGGAAGGAAAGGGAAGGGAGCAGGAAGAGGGAGAGCATGGTGACTTTCTTGATATGTTGTTTTTTTTTTGTTTTGCGGTACACGGGCCTCTCACTGTTGTGGCCTCTCCCATCGTGGAGCACAGCCTCTGGACGCACAGGCTCAGCGGCCATGGCTCACGGGCCCAGCCGCTCCGTGGCATGTGGGATCCTCCCAGACCGGGGCACGAACCCATGTCCCCTGCATCGGCAGGCGGACTCTCAACCACTGCGCCACCAGGGAAGCCCCTCTAGATATGTTTTTTAATGCCTTCAGGTCATGGAGCAATGGCCAGCTGAGTGTTTGAGGCAAAGAAAACTTTCAGAAGAGGCTCTTTGTCTATGCTTAACAGTGACTGGTTGGCTTTTCCCAAAGATCCTTACTTGTTGAGTTCACTTTAAAGTCTTGTTGTGGGATGGCTTGGCACAGAGATGCCAGCTGGGCTTTCTATATGGGATCCTAAAAAAAATTTTGGTACCACTTGAATTCAGCCCAGTCTGGGGAGCCTGCTTCACCAGTAAGTGATTGCAAAGGGCCTGCATAAGAACCTGCAGCCTCACTGGTGGAGGAAGTTTCTGCAGGCATCTCAGCAACTTCTGCTCACGTGGCAGGCAGATTCCATGGCTCTCTTATCAGTTACAGCTGGCTCCACTTACCTAGCCCTCCCTTTATATGATTTCATTATAAAACCTTCTCTACACTGCATATGCTCAGTGGTATTTTCAGCTTTCTTCACTCCCTCTCTAATTAAACCCCTTACCTTATGGCTCCATACTTGACTTCTAACACACAAACAAAAATTAAGACATCTCCACAGTTTCCTCTAGTTCCCTGACCTGCTGTGGTCCGTCATGCTTCCCGCCAGGCTTAAAACAGGACAGAGTCCTAATGTCTGCTTTCAGCATCCCAGTAGCCCCATACCGATTTCTCCCGTACTTCCTCCTGTGCTAATGCTGATCTCCTCCCCCATAGCCCATCCGCATAGGCTTGGTTTCTGCTCCTTTAGCAAGATGGTAGTTCATCCATGCAAGTCTGCACCCTGCTTGGGTCTGGTTGTCACACTGACCACAGTCATGATAGATAACGTGTGTGCAGCTCGCTTCTTCACATTTACCTCTAGAACATTGAAAGTAGGTGGCAGGGCTTCCCAGAATTACAACCTGGATTGAAAGAAGCTGAATGCAAAAGGTAATTTTTTTCTATCCATACCTGGAAACGTTTAGAGTAATGCTTAGCCAGCCAGCTTCCAAGTTCGTGATCAGGAAGGAGGCCGACATATCACTCTTAGCAGCCAAACCGGACCTTTCATGGCCAGGGTCAGAACCGCTGGCTCCAACTCTGGTTTTGTGAATGGAGATGTTGCTGAGTTCCTACCGTACTACTCCCCATTTCATGCCGGTAGAGGTGACTCAGCTGGGTCACTGCATGACACAGAGTGACAATTTGATATTAGGTGATGAAAAATATAATTTTTAACATCTCCTCTGGTAGAAATTATGCTGGTGACATGATGGAATCCTGAAATCTTAAGGCAAGTAAAAGCCACTGAGAGCCAAGATGTGATAAGGAAAGAGAAGTGCTTTCCAACCATTTCCCAGGTGTTGAAAAGATACTTGTTTTTTGCTTTTGGTTCCCTTGCCTTTCGAGATGGAAGATGATGAGATTTCTATTTTTAAAAGGATGTAATCATTTTCAAAGACCGTTTATTAGGAAAAATTATATGGAAATTGAATCTTGTTGGTTCTTGCATGACTTTTAACAGAAGAAGGTCCACTTAAATAGGGCTTGTGTGGCATTTGTTCATACAGAAGTGAACAAGGCAGATAAAGTCCCCGCCCTCAGGGAACTTATAGTTCAGTAACAGAAACATCAAAGAAAGGTGGAAGTTTCATAACAGAGAAGCGTGGAGACCTGTGGAAGATCAGAGCAAGGAAGACCGCCTCACTGGGGGGATAAGGAAAGTCTTCCTTTCTTGGGAAACTGTCGTCTAAGTTTTGAATTGAAGGAGTTGGGTTGGGTTCAGGGGGTGGGGGAGATCGTTCCAGTTAGAAGGAAGGGCACCTACAGAGGAAGAGAACTTGGCATGTTTGAGGTGCCTAAATAAAGTTAGGGTGGGTTAAAGGAAGAGATTTAAAACAAAACAAAAGACAGTTGATTTGGAGCCAGTGAAGAGCTATGTAAATCATGTCAAAGGTTTTAGATTTTAGACTTTATCCTGCGGTCAGTGGGAAGCCAGTGAGGATTTTCCAAGGGGTAATTATCTCCACAAATCTCCAAGCTGTCCTGCCTTCAGCCATGAATTGATGAATTAAAAGTCTTCCTGCTTTCCTGAGTCCATTCTACCGGCTTTTTTTCTATGTACGTCTAAAGGCCGGCCGCCATCTTGACGAGTGCCCTGGGTTATGGGAGAGGCCATGCTCCCAAGAATGAACACATGTGGGCCTCCTCTTGATGGTACTTAGAAGTAGAGAATAAAGGAAGCACTTAGGCAGGTGCACAAGCCCGATTTGAAGGTGTAACCCACGCACTTTTGTAAAACGCCCTTGAGGAATGAGTTTGGGAGGAAAACCCAAACATTTCACCGAAGTTACACTTTAGACCTGTTAAAATGTCTTTTCATAGGAGGGGTAGCAGCAGACAGTTCTCTCTTTAGTGCCTGTGTCTATTATTAGATATCCTGGTTTCACTTCCAAGTTCTAGGCAGGCCGGAGAAACCCAGTTAGTTAGGTGATGATTAGCTTAGGTTTTGGAACTAGTTTGCATTTTCATGCCAGGTGTCAAGTTGATTTACCAAGTCAGACAGTTTGCCCAGTGGGACATTCTGGAGAGCTGTCAAGGAAAAGATGTGGGTATTGAGTCCCATAACCTGTCTGTTTAGGTCTTTTAATATGTGGAAAGATACGTTAGTTATACCTCTTATAAAAATAAGATTTCCAAGGTGTTTTGACTTCTGTTGTCAGTTTGAATTGAATGCACATGTGATGTTCATTACATTATTATAAAGCTTATTGACTGGGTCATTTTCCCTTCATTATCTCCCAATATCACAAAGAAAACTCCTAGATAGAAAAAAAATGTTTATATCAGCACAATATTCAGAGCTTGGTGCCTTTGTTCCATGCTGAATTAGAGCTGAATGAGGCCAAGTCTCACTTGAGATAGCCTCAGTCCTCCACAGTAGAAGACCTTGGTGTGGGTGACTGACGGAAGGATTCCCTCCCAGGCCCAGGTGAGAGAGAGCGCTTCTTCAGGAGTGTACAGTGTTTCCCTTTGCTGCAGGCAGGTACAAATTGCGTATCTTGTAGGGGCACAGCTGGCTGTGTGAAGATTCTAAAGCAGAACGTGGAGTATCCTACAGATGATTACGTATACCGCCAAGTTCCTTGAACATTCTCTGGTGACCGAAGTATAATCACAGTAGCTGCAACTCACCGAGACCTTAAAGCCCAGTACTGTAATTCACACACAGTTATTTCTCATTTTCTCATGTAACCCTCCCAACAGCTATCTAGGATAGAATCCAAATGACCCAAACTCTTGAGACCAGATATATTCCACATTTTTCTGATTTTAGAAAGGCCGTGAAGTGTCCATACCATTATTTAGAAAAGCAATGCAACGCATGTACTATTGTTGAACACACCCAGTGGAGTCTGGGGCTGCACCTGTCATCAAATTCGATTTCTGCTGTGAAACTTAGAGTTTGTTCTATTAAGTGGGATCAATAAAGACCAAGAAGAACCTCATGCTGGTTCACCTCGGGTTTTGCTGCCAAGTAAGTTATGATAAAACTTAGTTTTAATGGTTCCTCTGTGCTTTCAGAACTTAATTTCAGTGCTCCAAACTACAACAGTCAAATTGCTGGTGCTGTCCAAAGATCTGGGCAGATGGCGAGGGACTAGCATCGTCCATGTTAGCCATCTAGCCTGGCTGCTTTTGTGAATTCTTTCTGAAAGTTCATGCCCCAGGAGGAAGCTCAGTCATTCACTCTGGAGACAGGCTCATTGCCTGAAAACGTTGAAAGGACTGGGAGCTCAAGCAAGGAATCCATTTCTTAATTTGAAGAGGCGCAGGGATAAGCGTTCACTCCACTACCTGACTAGGTTTGGCGGAGTAGGGCCAACGCTGGCCAAATTCATTTACTGGTGGTCATTGAACACCACGTCTGCTCTCTGCTGTTCTCCTTTGCTCTTTAAGATTGTTCCTTCTACCTTGGATCAGAAACTCCCTGTATTTTTATTTATCTGAACCCAGCGAATATGTTCATTTTTAAAAACACATGCCATTTGGGAAGGAATTGGTAAGAAAAGGTTAGGTCGAAGTAGGGTTCGGCAAGGGGTGAAGGTTGAAGGTGTTCAGTGAGGTCAGAACTTCTCAAGTTACAGAATTCAAAGTTCTTTTTGGACATTGCCTTCAGCGGTTTGAAAAGGGCAACTGTCATGGTTAAACCCATCACCTTCACTCCTGACAAGATACAGACTGTGGTCTTTCTTCTGTGACAAGCCTATGGTCATGACTTCTGGGACGTAGAACTTTGGAGAAGAACAACACTTCCTACCTTTCCGTTTTGTAACAGCTTCTGCTGTCACTGCTGATTGTGCTGGGTCTTCTGGTACACACAGCGTCTGGGTTGTCCCTTGCTTTGCTGGGGACATCACATGGTGGCCTGGTTACTTGCCCTTTACCGATGCCTGGTTACCCCATGCTCCAAGTTAGGAGAGCTGCTTCCAAAAATTCAGACTCAACTGCACCACTGTGTGAACCTACATACAAAGAAACATGCAGTCTTGAGCTGAGAACGAAAAGGTGATCAAAGGACCTAATTCTTGTAAGATCCCTGCTCTGCGCCCGGTAAGAAATGCGAGCTAATCTAAACCAGGCCTGGGAGCAGGATGGCCCCCGTGACTGCTGGAGTTTAGGGCAGGATATGACAGTCTCTTACTAACCATGGCAGCTTGCCGTGAGCTCCCCTAGGGAGATTGATGTTTCAGAGCCATTTCATCTTTGTAAATAAGCTACTTGCTACTTACGGGGGGAGGACTAGGGGTGGTGGTGGGAAGAGGGTGCAGGACAGGCCATTAGAGCACCAAAGAACACATTCATGTTACATGTAATGGTATTTTATTTCTCATGACCTTGAATGTAAAGGTCAAAGGTTTCCCCAAAAGTTGTATGCATCTGACATCACAGGTATTCTCAGTCTCTCTGTCTTTATTTCTCATTACTCAAATATAAATTCATACCAAAGCTGGTCAAGGAGAATTAAACATATGCTTAAATGTGACAGTCATTTTTCTGGATTCATATCTGAAGTTCGAATCCTGATTCCACTGCTTGTTAGCTGTGTAACTAACTTACTTCACCTCTCTAAACCTCAGTTTCTTCATCAGTAAAACGGGAATAAAATAGTACCAACCTCATCAGTAAGTTAGTACACTCAGTGCCTGGTGCACAAAAGGCTTCCAATACGAGTTGTTTTTATTGCAGGTTTTTTTAAAATTAATTAATTTATTTTTGGCTGCATTGGGTCTTTGTTGCTGTGCACGGGCTTTCTCTAAGTTGCGGCAAGTGGGGCCTACTCTTCCTTGCGGTGCGCGGGCTTCTCATTGCGGTGGCGTCTCTTTGTTGTGGAGCACGGGCTCTAGGCGCGCGGGCTTCAGTAGTTGTGGCACGAGGGCTCAGTAGTTGTGCCTCACAGGCTGTAGAGCGCAGGCTTAGTAGTGGTGGTGCACGGGCTTAGTTGCTCCACAGCATGTGGGATCTTCCCGGACCAGGGCTAGAACCTATGTCCCTTGCATTAGCAGGCAGATTCTTAACCACTGCTCCACCAGGGAAGTCCCGTTACTGCAGTTTTTGTTCTAAGAAAAGACCTAGAAAACCTTAGCAGAGTTACTTATGAGTTATTCTTCTGCAGCTACTGGAGCCCTGATGTAAATGATACAACATGCTTTTATAAAATTGCTTTCTAGTCCTAGCTGAGATTTATTCATAGTTACTTCTTTAGAATTAAAGTTTCTCATATAAAATCAGAGTTCAAGAATTAGCTTTCAGTAGTCAGCTGTGATTTCAAAAAACAAAGGCCATTATTAAGCATGTTGGGTGACAGTGAAATTACAAATTACCGTGAAAATATTTTCTCTTTTGGGGAGGGGGGTGATAATGTTCATAGAGCTAAGCTCACTGTGTTGGTAGAAATGTGTTTAACCAAAAGATCTTCGTGGGGCAATTGCTACTTACCATGATTTTTATCCTTACTGTTTTAATTAAATATTTTTCTTTTTTTGGTCTTAAACTATGCTTCCCCTGCAGATGCAAAACTCTTTCCTTCTCCAGTTTTCATTTTCCAGTTCTGTTCAGAGGAATGATCCAATATCGACAACTCATCCAACATCCCACCGTACCTTGAAGTAATAATATTTGGAAGTTTCTCAGACTTGTGTCGCCAGGCAGGGGTGTTTCTCATTTCTGAGCTAGGCTTATAATCTGAAGATTCGTATCATTGCATTCTCCCACCCCTGGGGCCTTCAAAGGAGGAGATGAAAGGACCAGGGACTAGCTCTTGGTGTGTGGGTCATAGCTGGAACCATACAAGCCCATGGACTCCGGATCTGGCAGGCAGGATATTCCCTTGTATTAGGAGGAAATGGAATTTAAAATGCAAGTCTGAGCCCCTTTCTTTCTGGTGATCTGCGAGTCGTTTAGATGTTTGCAAGCTCACCCCAAGGCTCCATGAAGAAAGGAGATCATTGAGGGGGCTTGGGCCAAATGTTATCTGGTGGGCGTCTTTGTTCAGTTTGGTTTTTAAATGAGAGTGGGTGATGGCTTTTTCCTTTCTTTTGAGAAATGTAGAAACAAAGGATCTTTGATTTTTAAGACGTCAGATGCCATGTGTATAGAATATAATAATCACCAAAATCCTAATGTTTGACCAAAATAATTTTCTTAACTTTGGGAATCCACCCTCTTGACTTTTTAGAAGTTACTCCTCTTCTTATAGAGGGAGGGTGTGGGCTGTCATGGATGGCAGCAGCTGTGTACTGAGGACATGCAGCCCTAGCTCTAGTTTCCCTTGGGTGGGAAGAATTGCGGGTTTTTCTCTCTGCCCCCATCAGCACAGGGAAATCCATCTTGTTTGGAGGATCCAGAAACGCAGTCAAGGCGTGGCTTTTTCTCTCTGGACAAGGCGTGGCTTAACTACTTAAAATAAACAAACAGGAAACACAAATTCATGTTTCCTAGTTTTTTCTTCCACTCATCATGGGAGACAGCATTTACTAATTTGGAGTGAAATTCTGCTTCCCCCACTCTTCTCCTTAGTCTGCCTGTGAGAGTCACCAGTGAATGTGACCAGTGCTTCTCTAAGGCCCCAGGAGGTGTCAGCTCAGTAGCTCCCCTGGGCCTGTGTGTGCTGCCTGGTGAGTCAGAAAGGCTTCCGGATCTGCCTGGCCCATGAAGGTTAAAGCCCCAGCTTTATCTGCTTTCATTAGCATGTGTGGTAATACTTAAAAGAAAAAAATTCTGGTTTGTTTTATAATTTAAAATTAATTCATGCTTATTGTAGAAAAAAACTTGGAAAGTAAAGAATAAAGATAAAAGGCAAAGTGATTCATAATCCTAACTACTCCCTGCCTAGTTTTTCTCATGCACACATGTGCCTGGAAGATAACATTGGGTCTACATGTGTATTAGTTTCATATTGCTGCTGTAACAAATCACCACAAATATAGTGGCTTAAAGCAACACAAATTTATTATCTTATAGTTTTTGAGGTCAGAAATCTGAAATGTGTCAGCTATGGACTGAATTGTGTCCCCTTCCAAATTCAGTATGTTGTTGAATGCCTAACCCCCAATGTGATGGTATTTGGAGATGAGGCCTTTGGGAGATAGTAAGGGTTAGATGAGGTCATGAGAGTGGGGCCCTCATGATGGGATTAGTGCCCTTATAAGAAAAGGCACCAGAGACCTCGTTCTCTCTCTGTGATGTGTGGACACAGCAGGAAGGTAGCCATCTGCATGATAGGAAGAAAGCTCTCGCCAGAACCTGACCATGCTGGTACCCATGCTGATCTGACACTTCCAGCCTCCAGAACTGTGAGAAAATAATTTCTGTTTTTTAAGCCACCCAATCCATGGTATTTTGTTATGACAGTTCAAACACACTAAAATAGTGTCCTTCTGTGCTAAAATCAAGATCTTGGCAGGGCTGTGTTTCTTCTGGAGGCTCTTGGGGAGAATCCATTTCCCTCCCTTTTCCAGTTCTAGAGGCCATCTACGTTCCTTGGCTTGTGGCCCCTTCCTCCATATCCAAAGCCAACAGTATAGTATCTTCAAATCTCTCTCTCTCTCTCTCTCTCTGACCCTCCTGCATCTCTTTTATGAGGACCCTTGTGATTACACCAAGCCCAACTGGATAATCTTGGATAGTGTTCCCATCTCACAGTCTTTAACTTAATCATACCCGCAAAGTCCTTTTGCCATGTAAGGTAAATATTCACAGGTTTGGGGGATTAGGGTTTGGACATCTTTGTGGAAGCCATTATTCTGCCAACCACAAGACTGTTCATCTTATCCTGACTAGGTTTTACCATGTGTCATGTGTGCACTTTTGTTTTCTTTTACACAGCTAATAAGTAGTGAGTTAGGATTTGAACCCAAGCAGTCCAACTCCGGAGCCTGCACTCCTAAACCCCTGCAGTATTTCTGCTTTTGTAACCTGCTTTTTCTCTTAATGTATTTTGAATATTTTCCCATGTCCGTAACTATTCCTCTAAATTTGAGAGACTAAAACATGACTTACAATGGCTAAATAATACTCCATCATCTGAATAAGCCACAACTAATTTAACCATTCTCTTATAGTCAGATGCCTTTGTTGTTTCCACATATGTAATTATAAGCAAACAAACGAACAATGGTGAAAGTTCTTGTACATAAGCTTTGTGCCCATACTTATTAGTTGAACTTGTGCCCATAAGTTAGTAGTTAGTGGTTAACTAGTATACACTAGAGAATAGTATTTTCCAAATTGTTTTCCTCAAGATATTAATAGGGATTCTATGAAATCAGGTTCTGTGGTTAAATAAATTTGAGAAACGCTGCACCCCCATTCCTAAACTAGAGATCCACAATCATATTAGCACTAAAACCTTAGAGAAGTCCCCTGGTAAGGAAATCTATCTCGTTTTATCGTTAAAGCTTTCTTTAGTCGAGTGTTTCTCAAACTTATTTGACCAATGACCTTTTGACCGTTTGCAGTGTTGAGTAGTATCCTTACAAAGCTAAGGTAATAGGATGTGATTTTAGAAATATGGCTTTGGAATCCTCCCAGCCAAGTGAAGCTGCTTATCCTCAAACATCTTTAAATGCTTAAGTCTAAAATGACTCTAGATGGAATAGTTTGGACAAAATCATATGTATGAAGTAAACTCGAGTATGTTTTCTGCCGTCCACTTTGAATTCCAGTCTAGCTTTCTTCTGTTGGTTCCTGTGTCAGTTAAGCTCATGTTGCCCCTGCTCCCTGCTGTGTAAATGTCAGGGACCAGGCCTTGGCCAAGACCCCCACAGGTCTGCCTTGAGGTCTGCGTGATGACACTTACTGTTCATGTTGTTTCTGGGATCCTTCAAGAGAGCTATTTTGTAGAGTGTTCAGCCCAGGTGAGAAACTAGATAGCAGGATGTTTATCATTGAAAATAGAGGCCACTTTCAGCTGCCGTCAGCTCTTCAGTCATTCACCAGGTGAATAGACTTATATGAGAACAAGTTTTGATGGGACAAGTGGGAATGGGACCTGGAGGTACTGGGGAAGTGCTGGATGCACCCAAAGATAACCATCATTGTTTGGGGATTCTAATGAGATTTGCCCTCAGGGCCAAGGAACTTCAAAGTGCTTTCCAAGGCCATAAAAGATGAGACAGACTTCCCAAGCTTCGCATCACATTTATGTCATGATCCCCATGGCCCGAACAGTGCTGGTGTCTGCAGTGTCTGTTACTGGTGGAAGAGCACGAGAAGTTTTTTCACCATCCTAATCAAAGAGAAAACTTGATTAGCCTGCAAGCTAGGTCCCTCTCCAGCTTTTTGATGGCCTGTGTGGTTCCTAAGATTGCGTGAGAATTCCAGTCATGGTTGGAACCGTGCTGGAGGCAGGGTGCTTGGAGATCACGGTAGAGAAGGCCAGCCAAGCCGACTTCCCCAGATGTCAACCAGCCCAGAAGTCCGGGGTTGGGGCTCCCTTTCTCTGGAGACCTGTGACAGCTTCTCCTGAGGCTCTGATGTGGCCTTGGTTATCTGAACTCTTCTGTTCTCTCCAGGACCTCTCAGCCACCTTCTCTTTGGAAGACACTGCTCCAGACCCGCTAAGCTGGTCTTTGGTTCCTGTTACTCATGTGACCTCTAGTGGCTGTAACCGGCAAAACTTGCTCCGGGGATGGGTTTCATTTTGCTGGCATACTAAGAAATGAGCAGGAAATGTCCACTTCTTTATAGTAACTTTTCACGCTCTTTACGATTCTCTTTCAGCACACATCCAATTATATAATTTAGCAACAGTCAACACAATTTGGGTTCCAGACCTGACTCTGATTGTTACTAACTAATGTAATTTGGATTGATGTTAAGCATCTGAGCCTCCATGGTCTAAATTGTTCAGAGATGTCATGACATTCACCCTGACTACATCCCAGGGTGGTTGTAAGGATCAAATGACATGAAGCCTATCAATGAAATGCCATATAAACGTGTTTGTTATTACTCCAGAGCCATCGCGTCTGTGGTTCTGTAGACCAAGATGGTTTTATTTCATGTGCTTTGGTGAAGGCGTTTAAACACTTTGCTCAGGTTCTGTATTGGGAATTCTGTCCCAATCCACAAGCATTTAATAAGTGGCTGCTCTGTATATTTCATAATGGACTTGCTGATTCATTCAACAGCCTGAACTCCTGCCTTGCGGGATTCAGCATTGACCAGGACAGACAAGGTCCTCCTCTAATGGAGTTTACATTCAGATGAGTTAGGGGGATTCATAGACCGATTGAAATGGTCCCTATCTTCAGGTGACTTTACAGCTTTATTGAGAAGAAAAGCTTAAACAACCCGATTGATACAGTCAGTATGTGAAAAAGGCTTTCCCAGAAGTATAAACAAAGTATTATGAGGCAGGGGTGGTATATGTGAAAGGGTGAAGTTAGAGGCACTGAATATGTACTATGCTTTCTAGAAGTTTAATGCTGGAGGGTTGGCTGGTGGGAGATGATTTGGACACTTGAGAGGTCAATTAGAAAGTGACCAACCTGGTCATGTGGTATCTATATCTAGTTTTAGAAGAGTTGTGAAACTTTTATGCAGAATTTCCCATGAAATTGCTCATTCTTACTCCATAGACATATTGTTCTTTGAGATTCCAAATAAATACTAACTAGACTCATTGGATGCTTGCCATTCTAAATATTAACTTTATAAATATTAATTTAGTTCTTGTACCAACCGTATGAGGTAGGTACTTCTATCAACATACCAATTTTACAGATTAGGAAACTGAGATAGAAAAACTTCAAAAAAAAGGCAAGTAACTTGCCCTAAGGGTATTTGGCTGCTAACTAATGAGCTCAAACCCAAGCAGGCTGGCTCTAGAACTGCATGCTCACCACTGGGCTGTATTGTTTCCTCAAAGCTTCATTTTAAAAGTCAATCAGGGACTTCCCTGGTGGTGCAGTGGTTAAGAATCCACCTGCCAATGTAGGGGACACAGGTTCGAGCCCTGGTCTGGGAAGATCCCACATTCCGCAGAGCAACTCAGCCTGTGCGCCACGACTACTGAGCCTGCGCTCTAGGGCCCCTGCTCCGCAACGAGAAGCCCAAGCACACCTCAGCGAAGAGTAACCCCCGCTCACCGCAACTAGAGAAAGCCCATGTGCAGCAATGAAGACCCAACGCAACCAATAAATAAATAAATAAATAAAAGTTAAAAATAAAATAAAAGTCAATCAGAATTTTTAGAGATACACACTACGTATTCAGGGGTAATATTGCCTGAGGTCTGAGATTGCTTTAAATATTTTAGTACAGGAGGGTGGGAGGAAGGCAGGCAGGCAGGACAGATGGAGCAAGGGTGGTAAAATCTTGATAAATGTTTAATATAGTTGATGGGTCCATAGGTGTCATGATAGCATTCCCCGATTTCCATAATAAAAAATAGAAACCGTTTCTAGAGAATTTGAAGATTGAAGACCTTAAAATATTTGTAACCTTACTGTTAATATCAAAAGACTTTTTATCGATGATCTGGGTAATTGAGGTCAAAGCAATGAGTTTCACTAAGTTCACTAATGTAATGGTGGGTGTCTGTGTATTAAATGGAGTGTCTGTGTATTAAAAACCACTTCCCCACCTAACTGCCAAATGTGCTGGCCATATATATGTATTTTTTAATCAATAAAGGTTGATCTTCTTGCCAAATGTATTTGGTAGAATAGCAAAATGTTTGAGTTAGAATGGACTTCCAAGACAACTTCTCCCCAAATTCTCATTTTCTAGCTAGGGAAGTTGAAACTTGGAGAACTTAAGTGATCAGCTCAAGATTAAAGGGGGAACATTACATGATTGTCTACAGCCAACCTCATGGCTGGTTCATGGAAGAGCAGAAATTAAAACTCGGGCTTCCTGAACTCCGGGGGGCTTCCCAACTCCCATCAAAGGACCTATGCCCAGTAAAGTCCTATAGCCACCCACACAGAGACATGGACCCCAGGCTTCACTTGTGATTCCAGCTCCATCAGGCAGTCTTGGGGGGAGTGAGGCAAAGAAAGATGAGCTGTCTTCATCTTGGGTCTGGAGGAGGTCAAATGGGTCTTTACCCTCCCCTGGTGGTTTCTGAACTTTTGTGCTTGAAATACCCATTTATTTTGTGTGTTTTCTCCACATTCCTTGTTCGCAGACCCTAGCTGTGTCTCCCATAAGGGGCATAGTTGGAAAAATCATGACTGTTGCACCTGAAGGTACTTCTCAGAGGTGCGTTTGGGGCTCTGGCAATATAACCCACTCCTTCATTGGCCAGAAGGCATTTCCCAAGAGGGTGGGATGCAGGCGGTCTTAGTGACAGTGCCTGGCATCACCGCACCACTGTGGATGACTGTGGACCCAATCTTCTCATGCTGAGAATACCTGTATGGCATCTCAAAAACTAAAACCTCACCTTTCCCAAGTCTGACGCACCCCTTTTCTACAACATTGAAGCTGCTGTTGTTGGCATTCATTCCTTAAGATCCGGGATCTCAAACCTAAGTGCTTTCAGGACCGTGGCAGGTAAGGTGAAGAATGAAGCTGGCCAGTGTAAGACTGGAGTGACCTGGGAAGAACAGCTTAGTTCTCGTTCAGAGGTTTTACAACATGTGTTGTCCATACAAAAAACCCAGGCTGGTCATCTGACCATTGGTGACCTCTGAAAGAGAAGAAAGAGGGAAGGGAACCAGGAGACCTGGATACCATCGCCAGCTCCTGGTGGCCCAGCACAGCCTTCCCTTTGTCGAGCCTAAGTTTTCCTTATCTGTAAGAAATGGGTCTTTAAGGTTCAAAGGCACCGCCACCTCTGACAGTCTGATTGTATGATCTGTGATAGAATACTTGTCCCCAAAACAACTGGAGGCAGCATCTGTCTGTCTGTCTGTCTGTTTGTCCGTCTGTCTGGCATATATCTGCAGAGTGCCTGAGAGCCCTCTTTGGTCTGACTGACTTTAAAACCGGTTTCCTTGAGGTCTTTGTTGGATGGGTTTGTGACATTAATCCTTAAGCACATTGTTCCCTGTAATAAAATGACCTGCACTTAACCATCATTCTGGTACCCTTCGGTATGTCAGAGGTTGCTTTTTTTGCCAGTGTTCTTCTCTTCTTTTCGAAAGCAGTCGTGACCAGACAAGCTTAGAAAGGGTGTTCTCTTCGTGTTGTTTCAGGGAAAATAGAGAAAGTCCAACCTCCTCCATCCCCCACACCTGAAGGTCCCAGCTTGCAGCCTGACTTAGCCCCCGAAGAGGCTGCCGGATCACAGCGGCCCAAGAATCTGATGCAGACCCTCATGGAAGACTATGAGACACACAAATCTAAAAGGCGCGAGAGAATGGATGATAGTAGTGTAAGTTTCTCCTCCTTTCCTCTTTCGCGTGTCCAAGGGTGAATTTCAGTACGGCGTACGGTACTCCGGTTCAGGCATGGATGTGTGTGCGGTTGTCTGGCCGGCACTGGGGTTCCGGCACCAGTTTTCAAACGTGTGGTTTAACATGCCTGCAGTTGGGTTGGGGGTTTTGCCTTGTTCTCAAAAACTTTGATCATGCAAAGAGTGGGTCTTTTGGCTGCCAAGTTCTAGTTTTGAGTCTACTGGTACGGCTAGTGCGTGAAGTGTGGGGTGTGTGTGTAGAAAGACACCGCGCAGGGGCAATGCGGGAGGAAGGACACGAGCTCCCTGAAATCACCCGCAGGCACCGGGGAGCTGATCTCAGCCATCGCTCGCCTGTTCTGTAGAGATGTTATTTCTCTAGAGAACTGTGACGATGCTATTCCTTCAGTGTCTGCTCTGGGCGATCCCTATAAATGGTACACAGTGCTCGGAAGACAGTATGTTTTGGGCTGTTACCAAGCCGGTGTGTACAGTCTGGCAGGAGAGAGGCACTTAAAATGACAGTTAAAAACCGCAGAGTTACCCTGCTACCCTCAACCCCGAGAACTTTGCACGTGACATTCCCACCAACCACAAAGGAAGTCGTCTACTCTGTGGTTTCTTTCTCCAGTAAGCGGCTTAAGAGCCAGTGCTGTCCACAGCCTGCACAGCCAGGAGCCTGGGGATCAGCCTCAGGGGTCCGTGCCAACCTCCTTGGAATCCATTAGCATTTATTGAGGTAACTACCTCCTCCCCCCAAATAGCTTGGTTCGGTTGAGGATACTCCCCAGTTGACCCAGGACAGTCCTGGTTTATGCCTGTTGTCCTGGAGTAATTATTAATAGCATCATCTCCTTTCCCTCTTAAAAGTGCCCCAGTTTGGATGCTAAATTATTTGGTCGCTTTACACTTGAATGCGATGGGGCGCACAGTAGGAATTCCGTGCTGATTCACTGCCTCTCGTATCCAAGCTGGCTGAGTTAAAGGTTTTCTGGAGTTGAAGCCAGATACTGAACACTTAGTGGTAAAGAAAGCAAGCAGACACACCTATGGCAGCTGAATGACCCGCTTGGTGTGTCTCAGTCTCCTCTCACTTGGGTTTGAGGCCTAAATTGCTTGGAATACTGGCCCAGCTCCTCTGTTGGGCTGGAATATTTCTGGGCTGTTCCCTGTATTGTACAGTGGGATGGGCCTGGCCCTTAATTGCTGCTGCCGAGGTTTCAGCTGCCGGGGCTTCTTCTCTGAGCCTGTAGGACCTTTTCTGTCCACGAAGTCACTTTATCTGGCTCTTCTTTTCAGCCCTTTTTTTTAGGTATTTTCTGGAGTCTGTGACCCCCTTGAAGCTTAGGGCTATAAGGGGCTTTTCTTCAATGATTCCACACCATACATCAGCAGCTTTGGTGGAAGTTAGCTGGGATGTGTAGATGGGGAAGAACCAATGGACCACTTGCCTGTGACCCAGCTGAGTGATTTGGAAGCACACTCTCTGTATCTCTTGTGCATGCCTTTTGTGTTGAAGTGCAGGTGTTAGGGGAAAACACCATACCCAGAAGTGAAGTTACTCATTTCAGAGGCAGAGGCTGACCCACTAACACTCAGGCAGCCACCTGGTGAATGTCAACCAGGTTGGATTTTCCCTTTCATGAAGGAAGCTGCTTAGAATCAGCCCTTTTTTTTTTTTTTTTTTTTTTTTGCGGTACGCAGACCTCTCACTGTTGTGGCCTTTCCCGTTGCGGAGCACAGGCTCCAGACGCGCAGGCTCAGCGGCCATGGCTCACGGGCCCAGCCGCTCCGCGGCATGTGGGATCCTCCCGGACCAGGGCACGAACCTGTGTCCTCTGCATCAGCAGGTGGACTCTCAACCACTGCGCCACCAGGGAAGCCCTAGAATCAGCCTTTTAACATACTGATTGCCCTTCACTTACACAGTGAAGTGATAGCCTCCTGTCTCTATTTTTCTCAAGTAAATTAACATTTCGGGTAAGAAAGAAACCTGCTAACTAATCAAGCTGTTACTATCCCCAGATCTCAAATTCAAGGCCAAGTGTTTTGCACTGTTGTTGATATTACAAGAGAACCAAGTTTGTTGCTGTTGAAAATTCTTAGGAACAGAAAAAATAATCTATCCAACCCACTATATCCTCTTTTAAGAGACCCAAATCTGGAAAAAACACCCCCCCCAAAAAAAAAACATACTTCAATTGCTTCTAAAGCAAATATATGCTCATCAGTGAGACTTCATTTCAGAGCCGCCTGTTAACCTGTCTTAGTTCTTTTGATTCAGGGGATCTTTCTGTTGTGTCGTCATCCATCACTGGAGAATATGTTGAAGTTCATCTCTTTTCCTACTTGATCTGTGGCCCCTTCTTTAATGGTCTCTCATACCAGAAGGATAGTCATAGGGGGCAGCTGGATGGCTTGAAGCTTGAGTTGTGTTGTAACTGGCTTCCCTGCTCCAGAGGTTGGTAGTTCCGCTCTCCTGGCTTCGTCTGCATACACTGTCCCCAGGGCAAGCTGTGGCTTCTTCGATCCTCCACCCGCTATGAACCTCACTTGGCTCACCTGGGTCCAGTGTCACCCGGCACTCCCACCTGCCAATATTCCTTCCAAAAAGTCAGTTGGCAGCATTTATGAGTCCCTCACGCGTGAGCAGGACCTAACCACGTGTTCACGCATAGGAAGCAGCAGGCTCTTTCTGAATTGAATGAGAAGCATTCTCATCTGCTGTACTTCCCAAGGAGAAGGTAGACTTAAAAACAAAGTGGGGTAATTGGGATGTATGCATAGTGATACGCTGGGTACAATGATGTCAGTGAGCGTGAAGGAGAGAAAGAGAAAGAGAGGGAAGGCAAATGAAGCTGTGCCCGCGTTTCCATGAGTAGCTTTCACCAACCTACCTGGGGAAAAAGACCTCATCCTCACCAGCAGAACAGGTACACATCCCTCCGCCCCAGAACAGCGACGGTGTCTGGAGTCCTGTCCCCAGTTCAGGACCCTTCCACTCTCCCATTTGATAAAATATCACCTGCAGGACAGGAGGGAGGCCTCTGGCTCACGGGATCCCTGCCAGGGGATGGGGTGGGGACAACCGTGCAGTATTTAGTGGTCTTTTTCATGTTCTTAGCTGGCCTCTCTCCTGCTGGAAGCCCAGTGAGGGCTCAGAGAATGATGGAAGATGGAACATTAAATCATGAATCTCTCTCTGGGAATGTCTGCCCAGGAGTCACTATAGTAGTCGTATGAAGTCACCTGTCGTATGAAGTCACCTGTGGATGTTTCGCTTCCTTTTGCAGTTGGTGACAAAGTCAATGACAAGGAACCAGAAAAAGCCGCTTTTCTGAAAAGGTTGCCCCCAAACGGCCATCCTCGTTCCCAGCTCAGGCCTTGAGATAACCCTTGAGTAGCGACAGTCTTCATCCGCCGGGGCTGGCTTCCTTGTTCTGCATGGGGTGGTCCCTGATGAGTGTCTCCATGCTCAAGGCTGAGCCAGGCTCCACCTCTTAAGGGACCCCTTGGCTAACCTGGGGGTAGGAGGATTGCTAACCTCCACCAACACGCCTTACCCTGGGCTGTTTCCCAGCCTATACAGGGCCTTTGTGAGAATTAGCAAGAGGCACCCTTTTTCAAAACTCTGTGTGGATGCAGTCCTGCACCAGCTACACGGTTGGTGAGGGGAGTCGGGGGTCTGAGCTTCAACCCCATCCATCCCCCCAGCCTGGTGTTTTTGTGCAACACACACGCTGCCCACCCAGATGCAACCGTCCTGCTCTCAGTGGAGGTTTCTTTTATCTGGAAACGTTATCTTAAGTGGAAATGTCCCCTTATCTGGGCCTGATGCCGTCTCTGGTCAGTCATGCAACTTATAATGGCCTGATGAATCATAGTTTCCTGTAGGGTTTCTTGGTACCTTGCAAAGGAAGGATACTGAGGCAACACTGTTTTTCTGGCCAGTTTTCCCCCGCAGTCTGACCTGAGCCTCAGAAGACAATGAGTTCTTGAGTCAGGGGTGCTCTTGAACTTGTTTGGTAGATTTGCTTTCCCTTTCTCAGTTGAGGGGGTGCTGGGCTGAGTCCAGATTACAGCCTCCTGGACATTGAGCCCCATCCTTCCTCCTAGCACACAGTCTAGGTGGGTTTTTCCTGTGTTCTCTTTCTTCCTCTTTTGCCCCCAGAATAGTTACTGAGAGGGCTTTCAGCCTTCCCTGCCTGTCTTGGAATAAAAGAAGACCTCTTTGATTCCTGGGTTAAGTCCAAGCTGGGGGCTGGCAGTCACTGCTTTTCCAAGAATTCCTGGCACACACTTCCTTCTAGACCAGGATACCCTTTGGGAGTTCTAGCCAAACTCTCACTGGGTGGATGGAGGAAGGCCGTCTGGCTCCAGTGCCCACCCCCGCCACCGCAGGCTGTATGGGAAGCTCAGCAACATCAGTGATGTTTTGTGCCCCCAGCTCTCTCGGGTTCTCACACATGCCCTGGGAAGGCGCAAAGGAGACGAGCACTCCACATTGATCAGCCCCCGGTCATCAGTCTGATCATTACAGAGCTGTGATTTTTTTTTTTTTTTTTTTTTTGCGGTACGCGGGCCTCTCACTGCTGTGGCCTCTCCCGTTGCGGAGCACAGGCTCCGGACGCGCAGGCTCAGCGGCCATGGCTCACGGGCCCAGCCGCCCCACAGCATGTGGGATCTTCCCGGACCGGGGCATGAACCCATGTCCCCTGCATCGGCAGGCGGACTCTCAACCACTGCGCCACCAGGGAAGCCCCAGAGCTGTGATTTTTAAGTGCAATACCTAAGAAGCAGTCAGTGATCACAGACATACGATCCCTCCTATCCAGTCCAATGGGCTCTTTGGCATGGTCACCATGCCAGAAACCAATCAGTGCCTCTAAGGTCGTGAGTGTACATGCAAGGTCATGACCACTATTCTGGAGAAGGCTGTCCAGAATCAGTCCTTCTAACTCATTACCCACAGCCGGGACATTTTTTCTCTGAGCTTTTCTTGTAGTGACTTTTAGTTTCCTTTATAGGAACTAAAGGATCATTTTAGTTCCTACTTAATCACTCCACTTTCAGGAACTTATTTAGGACCCGCGAGGTCGTGATGAGGGAGGCTGCTTGGTCTCCCTTCGCAGTGCCATCCTTAGAGCAGCTCCAGAGAATCTGCCTCTGCAAACCGCGCATTCAGACCATCCCTGTCTGTGGTTAGGGTCTTCTTTTCACGGGACAACAGACTACAAGACTACTTTGGGGTTCAGAGACACCTACAGGTAGGGGAAGGGCTGTTTGTCCACAGATGGCAGTAGATTCTAACAAATCCAAAATGCCCTTAAGGATCTTGCTGGCGGGCAGCTGGTTGCGTACAACCCAGGGGGGAAAGAATCTTGTTAATTCAAAGCACAGAAGATGGAAGCGACAAATCTTGAATTAACGAAGCATGGCTTATCTGATATTTTTATGGAGGAATAATAGGGTATCTACTTGCTGCAAAAGATACAGACTTTTAAATAAACGAATATCAGATGAAGCAAGTCTTGGTGTGGGTGTGTCCTGGTCTCCTGATGTTACCTCCCCTCTTGTGTCCCCTCCCCCCTCACCGGCGTGGTGCCAGTTCCCAGCTGGGGGGCGTTTTGTGAGTGTGTCTCTGCCATGTACTAACCCTGGTTTTTCCCTCTCTGCCAGTACACCTCTAAGTTACTGTCTTGCAAGGTGACTTCCGAGGTACTTTTCCACTTGTTTGTCTTGGTCTTCTTGCATGCCTGACCCAGGTGCATGCTGTCGTGGTTTGCCATTTCCTCATGGGGTTTTCTCCCTGCCTTTTCTGAATGGGGTGATTGCCTTGAAATGTTAGTGTCCATGCAACAGTGGTACACGCGGCTGTGCTTTGCTGTGCTGTGCTCTGGGTTGGAGAAGATTCTGTCTTGCTCATGGATCTGGAAGATGTTTGCACTAGAGGGTACGACCAATGGGCTGTTTGGATTTTTGTTTGTTTGTTTCTTCAGGCACTGACAGCAAATCTACTCTGGTCTGGTTAGAAAACCGTGCAGCTCAAGAGGACTGGGCTGTCGGTTGGGATCAGTCCTTTGTTTACCTTAACACAAACCCAGAGAGCTCCATGCCATCACTTTAGGATAACTTATTCCTACTGCGAACCAACGCAGCCCCCCCTCTCCCCCCCACCTCCATCTTTAAACCTGTACTTTTGGTTTGGAAGCTTTTTTAAGCATTGAATTTCCCCCAAGCTGCCTCCTTTCCCCTACAACTTCCCTTTACACAGATTTCACAAACCTGTGCTATGAAAAAGCACAATATTTTAATTTTTTCCACATATATATTGACTTATTTATATGCTATGAGAAAGCATACTGGCTTTTATATTTTTTATTTCTAGAGCATTGTATTTTTATTTTAAAAGAATTATTGTAAATATACAGAATTGTAGAGAATCATTTATTCATTAACCTGGTTGACAATTTATTGAGATCCTACTACACATCAGGCACTTTCTGGGTTCTGAGAAGACAGCAGTCACCTGAACGATGTCCCTGATGCCATGGAGCTGCATGCCAATGTGTCAAGGATATGGCAAAGTAAAATAATAAAGCCCCCTAGCCAGCTTTGTGCATTCTTATCATTTCATAATATTTGCTTAATATTTTAAAAAGAAATTAATATTGCAAATACCATTCAAGCCCTCTTGTTACCTCTCCCAGCTCCCATTTCTTTCCCTCTTGAGAGGGAATTTTTCTGGAGTTTGGTGTTGATTGTTTCCATGCATGTTTTTATCCTTGTACTACGTATGTCTATGTACATAAATTATATCTAATGGTTTTGCATGTTTTCGAACTTTCTATAAATAGATCATATTGTAGTATCCTGTACTCTTTATCCTGTCTGCATCATTTTTAGATGTGTCCATGTTGATACTTATGGCTCTAGTTCACTCATTATAATTGCCGTATATAGTATTCCATTGAATGAATACATATCTGTTTATTCATTCTTCTAGTGATGGAAATGTAGGTTGTACCTTTTCTTTGCCATTACAAACAGTGAGTCAATGAATGTTATTTTACGCAGCTCTTTGTGCGACCTATGGAAGAAAGTCTGTAAATATATCTAGGGGTAAAAGTACTGGTTATAGGGCTTACCCGTCCTCCCGTTCACCACCTATTGCAAACTACTCTTCAGACTGGCTGTGCTCACCTATAGCACAATGTATATTTCACGTCTCCATATTTAGCAAAATAATTATGGTTCACTGTAGACGTGAGCTGATGCTCATCAGTAGGTTCTTTTCACAAACTGTAAAGTGAATATTGAAAATATCATTACATGGACCTTCTTCAGTGTCTAATTGTGGGTCTCAGGGAGGAAATGCTGGTTTAAGAATTAGACCCTAGGAGCCCACATCCCCTTGGAGTCAACGTAAGATTGATGAAAATCTGGTCAAATACATCCAAGGAAGATAAGACTGGGCCCTGTCTGCCTTCAGTGGAAGATACGAGGGATAAAATATTAATATAAATGTTATTTAACGTATCTGTCTCTTGTTTTATATCCCAGAATAAAATTATCTAGGTTGATTGCTGCTCAAACTGAAGTGATTCACTTGAATTCCCTAAGCACTGGAGAGAAAAATTAATACTAGAGAATTGATTTTCTTTTTCTCCCAGCAGACCTAAATCTGATTTAATTTGTGAAAACGATAAAACCTTAAATCAGGTCTTTGTATTATTATTATTTTTTATGTTTTTCTCTCTCCATTCCTGTGGAGTGTATTTATTGCCCTTTCTGATGCTTCTTCCTCCATACGCCCCCCCAGCCACTGAGCAGCCGTGGAACATGCCGGCCCAGAGCATCGACTCTGCACCCAGAGCTCTGGGCTCACATGTTAGCTCTTCCTCCTACTAACTGACGTTAGATTATTTTAAACCTCTCTGTGCTTCAGCTTCTTCATATGTGAAATTCATAGTGTGAATCCCATAGAACAGAGGCGAGGATTAAAACCCGTAGCTGGTTCATGGTACCTGTGATGTAAGTGTTTACCAGAGCCCCAGAGGCAAGTGCTTTTTTTAACCCAGAAAGGAGAGGAATGGACTTTAGGAAATAAAGTTAATATGTAGAAATCTAGAAGAAAAGTTCTAGATTTGCTAGAGCTTTATTCACACACACACACACACACTCACTCACACACACAGTACTCTGAATTGTGGAATAAATGCTCATTCACATACCTTCCCCAAGGGCTTGGCTTTTTTTTTTTGCGGTACGCAGGCCTCTCACTGTTGTGGCCTCTCCGGTTGTGGAGCACAGGCTCCGGACGCGCAGGCTCAGCGGCCATGGCTGACGGGCCCAGCCGCTCTGCGGCATGTGGGATCCTCCCGGACCGGGGCACGAACCCGTGTCCCCTGCATCTGCAGGCGGACTCTCAACCACTGCGCCACCAGGGAAGCCCAGGGCTTGGCTTTTTGAATCTTCAAAAGGCCTGTTGGAGGAGGGAAGAGACTGTTCTATCCTGCACATGAAGCCCTGTGCCCGACACTTGGTAGGAACCCAATAAATAGCTGTAAGATGGATGGATAGATGGATTGAAATGAGTTCCCAAAGAACAGAGTAAATTAAAAATTTCAAGATGATTGAGAATTAAAATAGGGCCCAAATACAAGACAAGGGACATCTGAAATTGACAGGGACTATTTTTTTCAGAACCTTAGATTTATTTTTGGCTCTTATGTAAACCTTTCAGTTTGTATGTACAGTCTGCAAGGCAAGCATATGACTGTTTTACACAATGTAGAGCTCCTTGTCGAAACGTCTTATGTTTGAATACCACGTGATTGCTTATAAAGCCCTTTCACATGATGAGAGAAATACGTAGTTATTGTTTAAGAATTTGCTATGCCCTGGAAACTTTGGTAAATTCTTTGCCTCATTTATTTGCCTCATTTATTCCTCAGACCACCTCGGTACTATGGTTTTTATTATTCTCTTTTTACATATAAGGAAACTGAGGCACAGGGTAATAAACTTTCCCAAGGTCACATAGTTACTAGGATTTAAACTTAGACCTGCGTGGACTTCAGAGGCTGCATTGCTTCCTGAGAGAGCCTGTGAGATAGGGCAGGTGTTGTGTCCATTTTACAGATAAAGGAAGTTGAGACTCAAGATGCCATGAACGACAGGCACAGAGCTGGAAACAAAGCTCAGGACTTGCAATTCCAGTTCCTCACTGCCTTCCAGTACCATGTTACCAGGCCTTGACTAGAAGAGTCTACTGTTTAACTCTACCAGACTTGGAAACATGCTTTCCTCCTACTGATTTGTTATTCTTAGGTGTTGACTAGGTGACCATGATATGTTTACACACCAACACTTCAGGGCATGGCTTACGTGCTTCCTGGTGAACATTCCTTCAGGAGACATGATTGAGTTGTGTCCTATACATCCGGTCAAAGCCGTCCCTGCTAGGAGGACTGGGGAAGCCT
The DNA here is from genome assembly GCF_011762595.2 of Tursiops truncatus. Classification (NCBI taxonomy): domain Eukaryota; kingdom Metazoa; phylum Chordata; class Mammalia; order Artiodactyla; family Delphinidae; genus Tursiops; species Tursiops truncatus. The sequence goes on from NC_047039.1 coordinate 92,495,694, forward strand.
TCCTGGAGGAAAGACACTGCTGCTCTGGGAAGTCCATGCATTTGTCAGAGGTGTAGAGAAGCAAGTTGAGATGCCCGCTCCCTGCCCAGACCTTTAATCTGACCAGAATTTGCTTACGTCTGGGCTCCCATCACTGCCGGTAAACCTGCCTGTCCTTGCTTCTCTGGAGTTGCCAGCATCTCTGTCCCTTGCCAGAATGATTGTTCTCAGAATAAGCAAAGACTTCATCGCCTGTTGGTTGGATAACCAACTAGTGTTGGCTCTGCTAGACTTTAAATTCAGAAACTGCACATCCTAAGCTAATGCCACAGTCATTGAACTGGTTGGCATGCAGGGGCTTGCTTTCGGTGCAGTGTCATGAAATTGAGCCGTTTCTCCTGCGTTGGCAACCTAAATGTTATTCATCTGGATGTCATCTGGACCAAACTCAAGCTGGAGCAGACTGGCGAAGGATCCCCCCTGGGGTCCACAGACTCTTCTGGGGAGCCGGAGGGAGGGTGGCCTCACCCCGATGGTGGTGAGCCTATTTGTCCTTGATGTTGTCACCTTTCACTTCCTTTACCAGCACCTGTGGCCCTGAAGTTACATCAAAATGCTCAGATTCCATGTTTTAGTGGCCTGAGAAGCTCTTTTTCTTTTCACTCAATTCCTCTTTCAAGCGTAATTATACCAAAGTAGATTTTTGTGGTATAAATATGATCACAGCTTATGTAGGTCCACAAAGCTTGGTGGAATGAATTCACACTGGTTCAGTTGTTTGGAATTACTTTCCCGTCTGCTTGTTTATGAAGAGACCAAGACTGTCCATAGCTGTGCTGTCCAGTATGGTAGTCACTATTTCCATGAGGCTATTGAAATGAAAATTAGTTAAAATCAGATATTTAGTTTCTCAGCCACACTAGCCATATTTCAAATGCTCAGTAGCCACGTGTGGCTCACGGCTGCCATATTGGATAGCGCAGATACAGATCACTGCCACCAGACTGCACTGATCTATAGCATGTAGCAATCCACTTCGTTATCTAAAAACTTGATGCAGAGTCAGGTCTAGTTCAACGAAACTTGCAGAACATTTCAGGAAAATTCAGTCTCTCTATACTGAAAATGATGGGTCAAAAGTGAACTTTGGCTCTGAGGTGAATGCTACCCAGAACCTCCCACCCCGCCACCTTTACTTTCACGTCTCTCCTACCTCCCAGCTATACCAGACGCTTTACCACTTTCCCCCTCATTAGATGCTGTTGAGAGAGGGAAAGGAGGAAGGAAACAGAGAAGTTGGTTTGTGTTCATAATGAACAATCATGAACTCTGCGTAATTTTTTTCCCTCTCTCTTCAGGTCCTTGAGGCCACACGGGTTAATCGAAGAAAGAGCGCATTGGCCTTGCGCTGGGAGGCGGGGATCTATGCCAACCAAGAGGAAGAGGACAATGAATAGTCAACATCCTTCCACCCAGGAAGCTTCTTTGGTGCTTGGGTTCCCAAGAAACCAAGAAATCAACACATCAAAGCATTTTAATAGAATATTTATTAAAGTGCAAACAAACTCGGCAATCCTTATGCAGACCAGAAGAAGTTGCAATGTACAATGATGAAAAATCAAGTGAAAAAAGCAGTCCACCCATCAAACACGAACTCCCGGGAGTCAGAAGAGAAAGGATTTTTTTTTTTGTAACTCAAAGAATCCCCTGGGTTTTGACCACAGTTGATCCAAAAGGACAAAGAAGTTACAAGCAAATTGACATGGTTGCTACAGGCAGAACCAAGACTAGCCTCTCTGGGTGATGAGGAAAACATTGGTAATGTGGCCATTTGGAGAAGCCACAGAGCTGATGCCATCCACCCAGCAGAGGATATTTCCCTGTGCCTGCACTGGTTTCCACCCATCATAGCATCAGAGGTGTTGGACTAACCCCATTTACTCCAGCAGCTATAAAGTAATGCTTCTCTCTCTATTTGCCCAGAAGAGGCAACTATGGTTCCATGTCTATTCCGTTTAATTGTTTTGAATTGGGAGCAATTAAGGATCGCAGTCCAAATTTTGAAGACAAGATTTCTTCATGTTGCAAACACAACCTGTTCTGCATTAGGAGGTTTAGGAAGGGGGGGAGAAAGCCAAACCAAATGGATTATTTTAGCTTTAGGATCTTGTCTGCTTATGATATTGACTGAGCTGCAGTTTATGAGAACACGTTTTCACAATTCTGTTTCTTTATATGAAAACTATATTTAGTGGGCAACAACTATTTTTATGATGGGATGGGGGAATATATCCATGTATAAAACCTATACACATTGAACAGCTTGGTTCAAGAGGGGAGGGGTATTTTTAGAGTGGTAATAATTGAAAAAAGGGCGAACTCTGCCTTAGAGAGGTAGACGATGAGAAATAAAGAGGTGTTTATAACTATATTTTATATGTAAAGTGGACCTTCAGGGGAGTAGGAAGAATGATACGTTGGATCAATCAGAAAGAGACAGTAAAGAAAGCTCACGAAAGGTAGACAGAGAAGAAGGGAGGGGGAAAGAGTGGGCAGGTAAGGAAGTTAGAGAGATTATTTTTTCTGAGCAACCAGTATTTTTCAGGATGATACAGAGAAAAATATAGAATAGAAACTTAAGTGCAGGCTTAGGTTCAGCTACAAATCCTAAAGGTGGTGTGCGTGCGTGCGTGTGTGTGTGTGTGTGTGTGTACACATGCCTTTGTGTGTGTGTGCAAAGCGCATGTGTGCTCATGAGTAAGGGTGTATGTGTGTGTGTGTGAGGATTAAAATTCCAGGATGATCATGGGACAAGGGTGTTCACTTATTTCCTCCAAAGCTGTTTGCCAGCGTCAGGAGTGAGTGAGAATTTCTTTTTTATGAAAAGGATATAGAGGCTCCGAGCTGATGCAGTATTTGTAATATTAAGTTGACCTAACATGGTATTTGCATGGGTCACAATGGCAAAGTTTTGAGCAGTTTTGTAATTTGACATTTAGGAAAGTACCATATTTATTCTCATGCTTTGTATCCATGCTTAGTATACGCTAAAGGACACCAGCTTTACTCTTTCTGTCATTTAAAGCAATATGATAAGGGTATTCAATCATTGAATGCCCTCAATTTCTGGATGAGAAATTTTTCAGTTCTGGCCATGGGAAAAAAACTGACCAGCCTTCTTTTTTTCCGTCCCCTTTGTTTTAAAACTGTGGTTTTTAAAAAAGCAATAAGTAAGTCAGACCTCACTAAAATGCATTTTTGTTTTTATGTCTTTATGTCATAAGCACTAATGTGTTGTCCTGACAAGTAGCAGTCCCACCAAATTTGTACGTAGATTCATAAACGTTATCTTCTTTTATTAGACTAGTGTCAACGTTAGGGGAAAGTTTATTCATACTCGAGTGGTGGACACACAGTAAAACATGGAACTCTGATAACTTACAAGGATCCTTTGGAACGGCCAAGGGAACTTGCAATTTGAAGCCAAATTCTACAGATGGATAATTGGCGTCATCTTTATATGGTTCATGCTCCTGAACATTCTGAACGAATAGTCAACAGAATGTGCTAGACGCTGGGGATAGGAAACAAGTAAGATCCCTGCTGTTAGGGATTTATTTTCAGGTGGGAGAGGCTGGCATGGAGACAGACATTCCCAGGAAAATGAGCTGAGGAGTCCTGACAGGTGAAATGGGGGCACCCGGGAAAGAAGGAGGCTTTGTCTGAGGATTTCCAGCGTTCCCAAGACAGGCACGGGAAGGAAAACAGTTGGAGCAGCAGCGTCGTGTGGCCCAGGGATGCAGGAGCTGCTAGGATGCCTGGAGAACAGAATGGTTCTGTGGGCTGCACAAAAAGTGAAACATGCTTCATGATTTCTGGACTAACTCTGGATCTGGTAGTGACCATAGACTTGATACAGATGAACTCCCCATCTTTTGCAAGAGGAAACAGTGCTCAGGACTTCCCTGAAGTTTTTGGTTCTGTTTTGAAGAAAACTGTGTACCCACCTTAAAACTACATTTGAGAAGAGAACGGGCAGCTGAAAAGAAAGCTTAGGAGGCCACACAATTCCTGGAATCGCTTTAGAGGCAGATGAGTTGGTCTTTGACTGCAGTTGATTGACCCAGACACACTTATTATGTAGAGTTACAGAGCCGGGATCCTTTGGTTCGCACTTTGGATAGGCAACAAATGCAGCGTTTCCGTGACTCTCTCACAGTCACAAAACCGTTTAACTGTGGCCCCTACATCTCCATCCTTGCTTGTTCCCTTCTGCTGCTTTCTGATGACTGCTGTCCATTTCCTTGTTCCACTCACGTATCATCCTGTTAAAATGTAAATCAAAGTTCCCTTAGCAGAGCCAGATTTTCTCTGTGCTCTTGAGTTTTTTACTCGTTTAAGAAACATTGGGCATGGCTTTGTACATAGCGCTGTGCTAGGCTCTGGGATCCCAAATGAACCCCTTTAACTTTGTGAAGATGCAGCAGACCCCTGGCGGAACGTCATCCGTGCCTAATCCGTCGAGAAGAAGAGGCTTGTCCAAAACCTGGCCTCCGATGCTCATCCCTGCCCCCAGATAGCACACAAGCTTGTTAATCTCAGCTCGAACAGTCGTTTAGATTCTGTAGATGTTAAAAGCTTTCCTGAAAGTATTCCATTCCGCAGTGTTGATAGATGTTCACTTTCCTCTGGAACTGATGACTGACATTCCTTGGCTTTCTCATCCAGAAATTATGGAAACAGGGTCTGTCAGTGGCAGGAGGCTGGGCTGTGTCCTACGTGCATGACACATGCAGTTTCCTTGCCTCTTTACACCCATGCATGCTGCCCGCCCTAGACAGTGACATATAAGCAGTATATAGATCAGTGCCCACATATATATACAACACACACACACACACAAGGCATAACAAGGAACACTAAGACAGTGTTGACTCGTCTCAGAAGACAAATAATTAAACATTTTTTCCAACTAAAGAATGGATGTAATTAAACTATGTATTGAAAAAAATAGCCTAAGTGTTTAGAGATGGTGACTATATCCAGTTGTAGTAACAGAACCAATTTCCTGAATTTTAAGCATTCAGTGAGTGAGCTGCCAATTTTGATTTTGTGTTCCTCTTTACCCAAATGACTTTTTTTTTTTCTTTTTTGGAGGAGGGGGCACAAAGCAGCAATACTGTGTTTGAAAATGATACTCTCTGTATCTGGCTCTCCTGTGTATGTTAACCACTTCAATGTTACTATCCTGCTTCGGTTTTATAGTGATTGTGAGGCATTCAATGCAAGTATACAATTATTTTCTCATTAAAATCCAGTGTGTGTTGTGCTTTTATAAACGAGGGCCACTTGTTTGACTGTCGGGGGAGGTTGGAGGACCGAGCAGCCCGAGGGTAGCATGCCAGCGCTCTCGCCTCTAATTCCATGGGGCCACATCTGCTCCTTGCATATTTGGAACCAAGAAAGCAGTACTAGCTGGCGGGGCAGACTTGACAGGCTGTTCCCAGTGCCTCCTTTGGCCATGTTGTCTCCAGCTGCCGTGGCTAGACCTGGAAACTCTGACAGGACCCACAGAAATGATACACATGCCTCTTGAGGTAGGTAGACTCCAAGCTCAAAGAGATGGTGGGGCAAACGGTAGGACAAACAGTAAAGGTCAAGCTTTGCACGTGGCTCTTAGGCTCTAATTTTTATTATTCATTCCATTCCCAGCACCTGTATTTGGCTCTCCTCTGAGGAATAGAGAATTTCGGACTTCACAGAGCATCTGAGACCACAGGTGAATCAGAAAGCTTCCTCCCCCCAACCCCGCAGTCTCCAGCCGCTCCATCCCGGAGCTAACTTGCACCCAGACCTTCAGTCTCCTGCCCTTCCTTACCACCCGCTGGCCCATCTCTCTTCCTAGGGTTTCCTTTCCAGCTGCCTCTTTCTCTGTCTCTCCCCACTTACAGGACTTCTTCCAATCTTCCCTCGCCCCAAACCTCCCAGGCTTCCCAACTGTATTCTCCTGTTCTTCCGTGTGGCATCATCTTGCAGTCTCTCTCTGGTGAGAGTTCTGAATTTTGATGGGAAGGGGTTAGGTTGGGTGACAGGCCCCTTTGAAAACTGGATCAAACTCTAACAATAACGGGTAACACTTATGAAGCACTGAGAATGTGACAGGCACTTGCCGTGATTTCCACAAATGTAATCTATTTCTTACGACTCCATGGGATGTACTCTTCTGGTTTTTTGGGGGGGTTGGGATATTTTTGTCTGCACCACGTGGCTTGCGGGACCTTAGTCCAGCAACCAGGGATGGAACCCGGGACTTTGGCAGTGAGAGCGCTGAGTCCTAACCGCTGGACTGCCGGGGAATTCCCTGGGGTGTACTATGTTGATTTCCATTTGACATGTCAGGGAACGGTTGCCATGGGGCTGGTAAACAGTAGCGCTTGAAGTTGAACCTGGGCACTCTGATTCAACTGTTACTCTTACCCACTCTTCCTGTAAAAATGCACATCGGCAACTTCACATACAAGGTCCAGTAGATCTGATGATGTGTGTGGGCCTGGGTGACCTCCTCCCACTATGCTCTCCAGGACGAGGGGCTCTCATGGACCGAGGCTGAGGTCGTGACAGGGGCTCAGATCTTGGGGGAGAGCTGGGTTTTGGTGGCAGCAGCAAAGAAGTGTCTTTATTTGAACGAACTCCCTCTGGGCTCTTTCCTTTGGGATCAGTTCTCCCAGGAGATGGTGGGAGAAGATGACCGAGGCATCCCTGTTGCCAAAAAGGAACCAGAAGCGACTGCAAATGGGGTGATGAAAATGTGCTAAAATTGAATTATGATGACAGTTGCACAACTTTACATTTACTGAAAATCACTGAATTGTACACTTGGAAATGAGTACATTTTCTGGTATGTAAATCACACCACAATGAAAGCTGTAGCAAAAAACAAAGGGATGAGGGAATCGAGGAGCCAGAAGCGGAGTCCGGGGAAAGGAGTCAAGGAGGCCACACAGCCTCAGGCTGAAAGGAGTGAGAGGAGTCATTCAGTCCAACATTCGGCCACCAGCTCACCAGCTAATCAGGAAGAAATCTTGCTGTCCCAGGGGTGCCCCCCAGGAACCAGGAGCAGTAGAGCTGTGATTGGCTGTGGATTCAGCGTCCTGGTCCTCTTTCCATCAGTCACTGCTAACACCTGGGGGACATCAGGCAGCGCTAGGTGAGTCAGGATACAAAGGACCGAGATTTGGTGGGCGCTCAGGCTTTGGAAACGCAAGAGAGCGGTACGCAGAGTCTGATACGGTCAGAGTAGAAAGAATTCAGGGGTGGTTCTTACTGAGGAGGCTCTCCCCGAAAACCCACCAATGTGAGGCCTTAACCTCTGAGCAGAGGACAGGTATGCAGGCCTTTTGCTCTGCGATGTCAAGTATCAGTGGGGCGCTGGAGGGGGCCTGTGGCCACTACCCCCTAGTTCAACTCCCCTGTGGTTTTTTCCTTTTTTTTTTTTTTTGCGGTATGCGGGCCTCTCACTGCCGTGGCCTCTCCCGTTGCGGAGCACAGGCTCCGGACGCGCAGGCTCAGCGGCCATGGCTCACGGGCCCAGCCACTCTGCGGCATGTGGGATCTTCCCGGACCAGGGCACGAACCCGCATCCCCTGCATCGGCAGGCGGACTCTCAACCACTGCGCCACCAGGGAAGCCCTCCTTTTTTTTTTTAAATTGAAGTATAGTTGATTTACAGTGTTGTGTTAGTTTCAGGTATACAGCAGAGTGATTCAGTTATACATAATTTCTATTTTTTTCAGATTCTTTTCCCTCATAGGTTATTACAAAATATTGAGTAGCATTCCCTGTGCCATACAGTAGGTCCTTGTTGTTTATTTTTTATATAGTCGTGTGTATATATTAATCCCAAACTCCTAATTTATCCCTCCCCCCTTTCCCCTTTGGTAACCATAGCCATGTTTTCTATGTCTGTGGGTCTGTTTCTGTTTTGTATATGAATTCATTTGTAGCATTCTTTCTTTTTTTTTTTAGATTCCACATCAACTCCCCTGGTTTTATTGGTGGCAAAGAGACTAATAATGAGGTTTCTTTGGAATGTTGCTCCTTTTAATCATGGGCTCCTTGGGTCACAAGAGGGTGGTGACTGTATCCCTCCCTGCACCCAACCCACACAAAATTCAGAACTGGGCTGCTAGGGGGACAGAAAACAAATGGGGAATTAAAAGGAAGAATTCAAAAGGTTTGAAATGTACAAGATGACATTAAGGCAAAGAATGGGGCCTCAGGAAATACCTAGAGGTACCACACCAGCAATTTCTAAGCGTTACCCAAGCGTTCAGATGCCTTCTCTCAGAGAACATTTGCCTAATAAAGACTTCTTTTTAAAATTCCACCAAGATAACAGTAATCTCACTGTCAGTTCATCTTGATGGTAGACTTACCCAGATGACTTGCTCCAAGTCCACAGGTGGTGGGCTTGCAACAAGTGGAGTGGATCTGTTGGTCCCCTAGAGACGTACAATCACAAATCTTTCTTCCCCTTCTTTGGTTTTTCTCTGCCCTCTCATTTAGACAGCCTCGGCCTCGGCCTCTGCTGTGGTCTTCGGCTAGTAACAGTGATTTGCCTCCGAGGCGAGCTGTTGTCAAACATTTGAGAGGACCCCTGCATCACTTGGAGTGCTTGTTAAACACAGAATTGGACCCATACCGAGTTTCTGATTCAGAAGGGCTGGGGTGCAGCCCCCCAGCCCAAGAATTTTCTAACTAGTTTCCTGGAGATGCTGCTTCTGGTCCAAAGGACCTTGCTTTGAGACTCACTGGTCTGGAGTGTAAGTAATGAATAGGGTCTGAGCATACCATTTATGTTTGAAAACTTGGGGAATTGATGCAGGATTTATAAGCTGCAGGTACGATCACATGTGGTTTGGGGCTGGTTTTGAATATTTCTTGGGGGCAGTGTTTGCCCAGCACAGCAACTCACTACTTTGTGGGTCTTGGTGAAGCAGGACCAGGATTTCACTCAGACTCTTGAGTGAGGACCCTCTGACCAGGGCTGAGCAGATAAGGAAGAAAGTATGTATGTTCAGACTTTAATTTCAGGGTGAGATCAAAGGATTCTTTAGAGTATTGGAAGAAGGTCTTATCGTGTAGGCTGATAACAGTGTCAGGACTCAATGGCAAATGTTTGAATAACATTTGGTTGCGTAATTTAAGATGAGATGCAAAGCGAGAGGTCATTCTGATTTGGGTCTAGAGCAGCACTTCTCAATTCTGACTCCATCTGCATTACCTGGAGAGCTTTACGTTTTGGATTCAATTCGTCTGGGCTGGAGCCCAGGCATTAATAGAAATTAAAAGCACCCCAGAGGACTCTTATACAGAGCAAGGTTTGAGCATCCGCTGTCCAGTGGTTCCGAACCCTGGCTGCACTGCACATCAGGATCATCCAGGGTGGGTTTTTTTAAAGATATTGGTGCTTGGACCTCACCCCTAGATATTCTGGTCATTTTACCTAAAAGGGGGTCAGAACATGGGTTGGTTTTAGAAGCTCCTCAGGTGTTTCTCATGTGTAGCCAGGGTTGAGAATAGGGGGTAGACTAGGGGAGGAATGTGCTTGCTTCACGACCTGACCCCCTTCAGAAAACTCTTAGGGGTAACATCAAAGTGAAATGAGTAAAGGTCCTTGAGGGGATGAACTGACCCATCTCATTGGTCCCAGGAGACAGAGCACAGTGTTGGTGACTGAGGGAGGGGCTTTGCAAAGGGGCTTTATTGTTACTTCTGTGGAACTCTAGCTCTCTGCCCTAGAGGAAGCCTGCACGCTCAGGCTGATGGCGTGTCCAGGTGGTAAACCTTTTAGGTTAAGTGAGGGACGAAAAGCCACAAGGGGGCGCCAGAGGCGTGCTCTAACCTGTAACAGGTGCACACGGAGTAAGAGCCGGAATGGACAAAAGGCCAAACACGCCACAAAATTATTTCTGGCAGGTGAAGCCATGACCATTTCCCCCATTTGTCCTGATAAGTGTTTGTCAATTTCCGTGGTGTAACTATTCCTATGATGGCTACTTTCAAGATACCAACAGTTTAACAACCGGTTCTCAGAATTCCTGAATATTTAATAATTGGTGGAGAACAAAACTACTGTGACTAGAAGATGCACAGGACCTAGAAGTGTGGAGCTAGAGCCTAATTAATAGGAGACTTCTTAGCTTGGAATGGCTCTTATGAACCTGTCACAGCAGGTAGGCATCAGAGATGACAGGATTCTGACCATCTCTTCTGATGATCGTGATTAGTCCTAGATAGAAAAAACAAAAAACCCAACCTAAGTCATGTGCCCACGCATGTTGCCAAGGTATGCGACAGAGGAAGGGGAAGAAGAGATGCTGGGATGACCAAATGTGTGATACAGTACAGTTTGTGTTGCAGACAATTTCCCAGTATCTGAGCAATTCCATTTTTAGTGTGAGGGTCTGACAAGCGTTCAGCCATTGGGATCAGGCAGGGGATTCAGGTTTGGGCGCACCACTCTTTCAGTGACATTTGATTATTTGCATTCTCTAGATCAGATTCCTGACTTACGGAGTTGCTATGAGAATTAAATGTTAGGTGTAAAGTGCTTGCTGAATGGTTGGTATAGGTGTGCTCAGAGTTTCCTCCCTTTATTTTTTAATTTTATTTATTTTCTTCTAGTGTTATTGAGATATAACTGACATATAGCACTGTATAAGTTTAAGGTGTACAGCGTAATGATTTGACTTACATACATCGTGAAATGATTATCAGAGTAAGTATACTGAACATCCATCATCTCCTATAGATACAAGATAAAAGAGAAAATCTATTTTTTCCTTGTGATGAGAACTCAGGAGCTACTCTTAGCTTGTTGATTTCATGTATCATTTGTTCGTTACATCCCTAGCTTGTTAATTCCGCGTATCATTTGTATGTGACGTCCCTAGCTTGTTAATTCCATGCATCATTTGTACGTTACATCCCTAGTACTTATTTACTCCTCTTCTGCACACCTCCAGACTTCACTTCCTCTAAAGCCCTGCATTCAGTCAGCAAACACTTACTGAGTGCCGACTATGTGTCAAGCTCTGTGTATATGAGAACAAATTAAAATGGGGTTTGTTAGGATGGTTTCAGCTGGAATTGGGGGAGCTCTTCCTTAACATTGGGCTTGTGGGGACAAACCTCTTCCAAGGTCACGTAATGTTTCCACATCTGCCTAGTAAATAGGGCCACCCAGTGGTCACCTGTACTGTCTTAGATGCTTTTAACTTTCCTTCTCACTGGGGAACCCATATACTTGTATTCTTTTGGGCAAGAGAAAATATCCAAGTGATTAAATGTTTAGTAAATGCCAGACAGACTGACTTGCATCAGTGGAGAGTCAGAGGGTGCTAGAAGCTTGCGAGGAGACATTTAGGAAGGAACTTCCCAAGATGAACACGAAGGGTACAGAAGCACCTCATTGATCACGGGGAAGGTGGGGTTCATCTCACTGTTTTCAATGTTTTCCGTTGACTTCAAGATGCTCACGTTTGCCTGCAGGTATGGAATGTGGCCACTAGGTGGCAGTGGTTCTAAAGTAAAAGCAGCTTCCCCAGCCAAGAACCTTCCTAGGGCGTCAGGAGGAGGTTTCCCACTCTTCACACAAGCCAGGAATCTGTTGAGACCTACATATAGCTACTCCCAAAAACCCACAATGAAAACACCACTTGCACAATTAGACGTGGGGGTCAAATGTGGCTCTTCATTTACGTTTACACTTCAGTGGAAAACTGATGGTTGCCACCAGATGGCAGCATACACCTGCACGCTTCCTCCATTCACGGCCCATAGTTTTTTGTTGTTTTTAAAGTTTTATTACGATGTAATTTATATACCATAAAGTTCTCCCATTTAAAGTGTACAATTCAAAGGTTCTTACTATATTTGAAGAGTTGGGCAACCATCACGACAACCAATTTTAGAATACTTTCATCACCCTCAAAATAAATATTGTACCCTCTTAGCCATCACTGCCAATGCCTCGCCCTCCCCCACTCCTCCTCGCCCCAGTACTAGGCCATGACGGCTCTGCTTTCTGCCTCTATGGATTTGCCGGTTCTGGACATTTCAAATAAATAATATTATACAATACGTCTTCTTTTGTACTTAGCATAAGATTTTTGAGATTCCTCCATTTGTAGGATGTATTAGTGTTTCATTCCTTTATTTTTGCCGAAAGGTATCCAATTTTATGGATATACCATATTTTGTTTATCCATTCATCAGTTGACCTTTGAATGGGCAAGCTTTTGTGTTGACATATGTTGTCAATTCTCTTTAAACCTAGGAGTGGAATTTCTGGGTCATGTGGTAACTCTGTTTAATCTTTCAGGGAACTGCATGGCCCATAGTTCTTAAGGGCTAGCTCTGCACCAGGCACTGTGCTGAGCACTTGACATGGATTATTTCCTTCAGTTTTTTTTTTTTTTTTTTTTGCGGTACGTGGGCCTCTCACTGTTGTGGCCTCTCCCGTTGCGGAGCACAGGCTCCCGACGCGCAGGCTCAGTGGCCATGGCTCACGGGCCCAGCCGCTCCACGGCATGTGGGATCTTCCCGGACCGGGGCACGAACCCGTGTCCCCTGCATCGGCAGGCGGACTCTCAACCACTGCGCCACCAGGGAAGCCCTTTCTTTCAGTTTTTACAACACTCCTTTGAGGCACCTACTATTAGTATCTGCTCCGTTTTACAAATGGGGAAACTCGCACTCAGGGTGTTTGAATAACTGGCTCTGGGTGATGTGATCAGGGGTGAGGGGAGGATTCAAAGCCAGGCAGGATTCTGCGCCGAAGCCTGTTCTCTGACCTCCCAAACTTTCCTTCTCATCAACTTGATTCAATAGCAAACAAACCTCCAGTCGTTGTCCTGGGCCAGCTCTGCGTTCTCTCAGTAGAGCCCATCTTTAGCACAGACCAGCATCAAGAGGGAGATGGTACTATGACAGCTGAAAATTGGGCTTGTATGCTGAAGTGGCAAAGGTGTGGGGATATGAGTGGGATGTGGACAGTCTCTGTTAAAAGTAGCCACTGTCACTAAAAGCCAACACACCCTACAATTTTGGCTCCTCCCAACTGCTTCCCTGAGCGCATAGGCATGTGGTCTGCCCTCTGAGTTTTCCCAAATACCTACTGAGTTATGTAAACGCTCTGGAACATCATAGAAATAATCTCCAGCCTGAAGCATCTGCTTTCCTTGGCTCTCACTGTTCACACATTTTATGGAATCACCCCAATTCCAGGTGTCTGTTTCTGTATCGGGTAGGGTACAGGTAGATGTCAACGAAGTGAGCCAATAATTCATTCACCGGCTGAAAAGATAGAAGTTTATTCCTCTCTCACAGTACAGTCCGAGGGGGAAGCATTTGAAATCCAGGGGCAGTTTGTTTTAAGCCTCTTTTAGAGTCAGACTCTTTCCATCCTGTTCCTTGTCACCCTCAGGACCTGTTGTCACGGGCATGGTCCAGCCTTAGGAAATGGTAAGATGCAGTAAAGCCATTTACTGAAAACCCAGGTGTGCCCGTTCCCTGGATCCTCAGTAGCTGTGGCTTCCCTGCACCAATTAGGACAGACAGCTGACCAGCTTCTAGAGATTAATTAATAGTAATTCTAGGGGCTTCCCTGGTGGCGCAGTGGTTGGGAATCTGCCTGCCAACGCAGGAGACATGGGTTTGAGCCCCGGTCCGGGAGGATCCCACATGCCGTGGAGCAACTAAGCCCATGCGCCACAACTACTGAGCCCGTGTGCCTAGATCGTGTGCTCTGCAACAAGAGAAGCCCCCGCAATGAGAAGCTCGCGCACAGCAACAAAGAGTAGCCCCTGCTTGCTGCAACTAGAGAAAGCCTGCACCCAGCAATGAAAACCCAACACAGCCCCAAAATGAATAAATAAAAATAATTCTAAAAACCCCAGTAAGTTTAGCGATTCCACTGTGACCACACCCAATAAGTCCAAAGGAATAAGCTGTTAAAACTTGACTAAGTTTGCACGTCTTCCCTCATGACACAGTCCACGTCTGGTTTATCTCTTCCCATATTTACAATTGCACAAACTGTGGGAAGAAGAATAGTTATCAGGACAGATGAACATAGAATAACTGTCCATTAGTCCTGAAAAGTCCTCTGGATGGATCGAGATATCCCCTGTATCTTAGCATAAAGGACAACGCATGTCTTCTCTTGCTACCCAAATATCACTTGAATACCCACGTTCCAAAAATCCTGCACACCATGGGAGCAGAGTTGGCATGCTTAATGGGGACTAACGGGGAGTTTATCCTGGGCTATGAAGCCACAAGGACGGTCGCTCACGGATACAAATAAGCTGACAGTGTTCAGACATCCCTCAGTCACATGACCTGCATCTCACTCAAGGGCAGCTGAGGAGGGCTTTTCGGAGCCTCTCGGGGTCATGCAGCTGCTTCTACTTGTACCGGTTTCTCTGACTGGTTGCAAGCCATACGGATTGACCTGAAGAAGATTCTGCTGGCTGCCATGTTGCTTTGTCTGGGTTAATCTCAGCGAGTCTGGAATGACCTCATGCTTATCTCCAGAGCTGCTGGAGCATGCCAGTGACCCTTAGCTGACACTGTAGAATGCATTAACTCAAGATAAGTGATGTTCTTTTCCCATAGGTTCACGAGTTGTTTCAGGGAGGGATGGGCCAGCCTAGCCTGCCAGCAGTGCTTAGTAATAATACTTGGGTTTATGATATGCACCTGGTATTGGTGGAATCTGGGGGCTTTTGACATTTAAGGCTGGCAACGTATCTGGAATGTGCTTAGAGGACCAGCTCTCACTATAAAAATCCCCCACCACAAGTAGACTTGGGGTTTGTGGTTCTCAGGCACTTTTTCTGTATGCTGATGGTGGTGACATGAGACCTGTACCACTCAGCGCTGGGAGGACAAAGAAGCCTGTGCCTGGGAGCGCCAGACCCCTTCCGATGCATGTCTCTCTCTCCTGTAGTGGCTGTATTGCGCCCTTGACCTTTAACAAGGTGGTCTGAGTATAAATTGAACTGTGAGTCCTTTCAGCAATAGAACATTTAAGGTAATTAACGTGTAATTAACACATATCTTCTCGATGCACCTTCATGCTCCTAATCTTAATGGCACCTAAACCACCTGCTTGCCTGGTGCACTTGGTCCTTGGCAATCAGTCCCAGGACTTGGAAAGGCAAAGGCTTATTATAAGGGAAATGAGGAGGGCTCTCAACAGTAACGCTCTGGGCTTTGTAAATGTTACCAAAAAGGATTTGGGTGATCTTCTTTACTTGCAAGTGAGAGGTAAGAGCACAAAGCCCGCTCCAGGCAGACAGAGGAAAGTGAGGACTGGGCAGGTGGAGGCAAGTACAAGTTATCTAATGTCAGAACTTTTCAAGTCCCATCCCTTACAGGTTATGACAAAATATTGAGTATAGTTCCCTGTGCTATATGGTAGGTCCTTTCTGATTATATATTTTATACATTTTAGTGTGTATATGTTAACCCCAAACTCCTAATTTATCCCTCCCCCCTCCTTCCCCTTTGGTAACTGTAAGTTTGTTTTCTATGTCTGTGGGTCTATTTCTGTTTTGTAGATAAGTTCATTTGTATCATTTTTTTTAGATTCCAAATATAAACTATATCATATGATATTTGTCTTTGACTTACTGCACTTAGTATAATCTCTAGGTCCATCCATGTTGCTGCAAATGGCATTATTTCATTCTTTTTTATTACTGAGTAGTATTCCATTGTATTCATACCTAACTTTTAACGGTACCCACATCCAGAGTTGGCAATTAGAAGAGGAGAGAGTAGGGGAGGCTGCTTCTCCTTAAGCTGAGAGAAAAGGGATTTAAAGAAGCCCTCAAACAGCTTGTTAAACATTCTCTGGAGAGCGGGGGAAAGGGGAACTGGGATGCAGCACACCTGAGAACTATGAAGGGCTCCAGGTTATAGGAGGCAGCTTCCCTAAGAGCACAGCAAGGAGAGGTTGCAGTGTGAGTTTGGTCTCCCTCCTGAACGGTGGGCACAAAGCATGGTGCCTGTTTCCCCAGGAGCAGAGATGGGCCTCCCATTCAAGAGGGATGGCGTGAGGTTTTCTTGGAGCCCGTACACAAGGGCTGCCTGGAGCGGGGAGGGAAAAACGGCAGAAAGAAGCTGGAGGTTTACCCGTGCCTGCCGAGGAGCTGAAGACCGGTCCTAAGCAACCGTTGGAGCAGAGATGCATCCTCCAGGTCAAAGGAAGATCCCGGCGATGAGAAGGTGAGTCTCCAAAACCAGGAAAGAGAAAGTGTCGGCGGTTAATTCCGTCCCTGCCTGTCTCATGACAGTATTAATCAAGTAAGGTCCTTCCTCACCTCCCTCCCTCCCTCCCAGCCCCTACCCACTGCCAACCCTGGAGAGGACAGACACTTTCGAAGGAATTTTGGGACAGGAGCTGGAGCCCCAGGTGGGAGAGCAACTCAAGGAGCTTCCCACCGGCTCCCACTGTGTACATCCAGCCCAGGGCTGCTGAGGAAGACCTGTTACTGTTGAACAAAGTCAGACTTTTTGTTTGTTTGTTTTGTAAATTACACCTGAGCGGGTGTATTCCGTGTTTTGCTTTCCATTTCTCTGAGGGGTCAGAACAGAAACAGGCCCAGCCATAAATTTCACCCATGGCTGCAGAAGGCAAACAAAGTTGTGTGTGACAATTTCCCATGAGTTGCGCGGTTCAATGCGTTTCAATGTTGTTACTTAACGTTCCTTAAGAACAAAGCATGTGACTTTCCTGTAAGTCTCGCTTGCGGGAGGCATTCAGAGCCTGGAAAAGGTGTGCTCTCTCTGTAACTGCTTGCTTGCTAATCACACCACACCAGCCTGGACTCAGCAAGGAAACACGCTGCAGCATCTCACAGCCATCAGCCCGGGGGCTCTTGTAACGCAGGGTGGGAGGCTCTAGGCTCTTCCTGTGGGGCTTGCCGGGGGCAACTGTTCTTCCCCATCACCCCTTGCCCTCTTCAGCAGAGGCTAATAGGACTGCCATTCTTTAGACCAGAATAGGACAGTGGGACTGAAAGTTCCTAAGTGAACCTGTCAAAATGGCGTAGTCTCTCCGGAACCAGTGAGCAATTCTCCACATCTCTGTGCACATACTTAGGACACGAATAGGGATGATTTTTGCTTTAAAAAAGTCTACAAGAGGAAATCTACCAAGCGTGACCCATCCATACTGATCATACATGGAGGCAGGGGACAACCTGTATCATGACTAGGGGGTCTCCCACTTGAGCCTGCATCAGAATCACCTGGAGGGCTCATTGAAACAGACTGCTGGCCTCGCCCGCAGGCTTCCTGAGTCAGCGGTTAAGGGCGGGGCCGGAGAAGTTGCATTTCTGACACATCCCCAGGTGACGTTGATATTGCTGAACCACTGAACACTCTGGAACCGCTGAGCTAGATTACGGGAGACTGGCTGGGTTGCCACTGGCGACCTCAAACCACTCTGAAATTAATCATTTTGAAATTTGTTTTAAGTGTCTTGAAAAACACTCTGAAAATAACTTTTTGCCCTCCCTCCTCACCTCTGGCTAAATACCACGGTGAGGGGTTTCAGGAACTTCTTTCTTTTAATGCTTAAAAAAATCTTTTTTTCTTGAAGTATAGTTGATTTACAATTTTGTGTTATTTTCAGGTGTACAGCGAAGTGATTCGTATCTATATATTCTCTTTCAGATTCTTTTCCATTATAGGTTATTACAAGGTATTGAATATAGTTCCCTGTGCTATACAGTAGGTCCCTGTTGTTTATTCTGTATACAGTGGTGTGTATCTGTTAATCGTGGACTCCTAATTTATTCCTTCCCCCTTTCCCCTTTGGTAACCATAAGTTTTCTATGTCTGCAAGTCTGTTTATGTCTTGTAAATAAGTTCATTTGTATCATTTTTTAGATTCCGCATATAAGTGATATTATATAATATTTCTTTCTCTTTGACTTACTTCACTTAGTATAATCATCTCTAGGTCCATCCATGTTGCCGCAAATGGCATTATTTCATTCTTTTTGATGGCTGAGTAATATAGGAACTTCTTGCCCAAACTATTACAGCCCCTTGCCTTGCAAGCGTTCCTCATTGTAATGCCTGAGCACGCCCTCATCCGCTATGGTATCTAGTTCTTCTCTAGAAGAATCCTGAGTAGAGAGCCTTCCAACAGGAGGTGACCAGTGTTTCTGGTTCAGGTACAATGAAAGGCAGACAGCTAGCTCCTAGTGAGGAAGTTCAAGGGTTTCTCTTTCCCTGTAACTCTGCCCCACAAGAGGATACAGTTGAGCCTGCGTGTTAAGAGAAACCACGGCCCTTCTGGTCAGCTTTCTTTTTCTGAGAGACCAGATCATTCCTCATCTTTCCACCCGCAGAGCTGGTGAGATTCAAATAGGCATCGGCTGCCTCTTACATGGGACTGTGCCCCGGCCCTGCTCCCTGTCCCTGGAAAGTCAGGTAGAATAACAGTGGGACCCAAAGGAGAAAGGCCGTGAAGATTCTGATGGGCGCCGCTTGTGCTCGGCGGCGAGAGACTCTGCCCCTTGAGCAGCTTAGTCAGTGCCTCCCATCTGCAGTCTGAGTGGTCCTAAGGCAGTGGGTCTGAATGCTGACCTCACATATCCAGAGGAAGCTTTCGTGGTCATCCTCAAGACAAGCCCACCTAGACAGGCAAATGTAAAAAGAAGAGGGCAGGAAATGAACAAAGAAATGAAAACAAATGTCCACCAAAGGACCTGTAAAAATAATGAGAGTAGCTTTATTCACAATGGCAAAAAATGGAAAGAAATAGGGCTAAGAAAAAGTAAATTGTAATTACTGGGAAGAGGCTAAAGTGAACGTTCTAGAATGCTGGAAATGTATATCGATCTACATTATATAAGTGTGTGTATATCTGTATTTGTGAAAATAAGCATAT
This sequence comes from Tursiops truncatus, assembly GCF_011762595.2. Taxonomy (NCBI): domain Eukaryota; kingdom Metazoa; phylum Chordata; class Mammalia; order Artiodactyla; family Delphinidae; genus Tursiops; species Tursiops truncatus. The sequence goes on from NC_047039.1 coordinate 92,514,649, forward strand.
ATATACATGAAAATAAATACAAGATTAGTGCACTTCCCATACTTTTCATATTTTATGCCTTGATCAAAAAGCAAAATATAGAATACCAATGCTCAGGCCCTACTCCAGAGATTGTAATTTAATGGAATGTTCTCCAAGGTTCCTGATGATTCTCTTGTGCAGTCAGGGTTGAGAAGACTGTCTTGGGGAACAGGGCCGACCTTGGCATGTGCCTCAGGCTAGAGAGGCCAAAGGGGCCTCGCAGCTCATGGAAGGTCCAGCTCACTGGGGTTTGGCACGTGAGGCTCCATGGTACACACACCCTTTGGGGACTGGGCACGCCCTTGGCATGCACCTCCTTGGCAGGTGGCTGGTCAGGGGTCTTCCCATGGATCTTGCCAGGCTGTGGTAGGGGTCAGCAGAGAGGAGTCTGGGATTTGGTGGGCAATCTCCCTCAGACCTCAGGTTGTGAGTGTGGCCACACATGTTGTGGGCAGCCCCTTAAGAGGAGAGCAAGCCTCTGGAGAATCGGGCAGGTGGAGTCTGAGGCAGGAACCCGTGGCTGGGAAGGGAGTGAGGTCGGGCTCTCTCATGCAAAAAGAAAATCAAAATGGGGTCGGTATTGCTAAGAGAGCTCTGTAAAATGGAGCTGGGAGGCCATGAAAGGTGTGTGACTGTTACATGGCTCAGCCTGTATGGAATCTGACCTTTTGACCTGATGAAGTTATCCAAAACACCTGCTAGAAACTCAGAGTACATATCAGACCCTTACCCTAAAATAACTCCTGGCAGTCTATCTACTTATAGGACTCCTACCCTAAAACAACTTGTGATTCCTTAAGGACAAATATTTTCTGACTTGTGTCAGAGTCAATCACAATTCTCACCAGGCAACTTTTTTTTTGAGGGGTGGGGATGTATCATTGATTTACAATGTTGTGTTAGTTTCTGCTGTACAGCAAAGTGACTGTTATACATATGTATAAATTAGTTTTTATATTCTTTTCCGTTATGGCTTATCACAGGATATTGAATATAGTTCCCTATGCTACGGTAGGACCTTGTTGTTTATCCATTCTATATGTAATAGTTTGCATCTGCTAATGCCAAACTCCCGGTCTATCCCTCCCACACCCACACCCCTTAGCACCCACACATCTGTTCTCTATATCTGTGAGTTTCTGTTTCATAGATAGGTTCATTTGTGTCATGTTTTAGATGCCACATATAAGTGATATCATATGGTATTTGTCTTTGTCTGACTTACTTCACTTGGTATGATAATCTCTAAGTCCATCCATGTTACTGCAAATGGCATAATTTCATTCTTTTTTATGGCTGAGTAGTATTCCATTGTATATACCTACCACATCTTTATCCATTCACCTGTCGATGGACATTTAGGTTGTTTCCATGTCTTGGCTATTGTGAATACTGCTGCTGTGAACATTGGGTTGCATGTATCTTTTCGAATTATAGTTTTCTCCAGATATATGCCCAGGAGTGGGATTGCTGGGTCATATTGGCAATTCTATTTTTAGTTTTCTGAGGAACCTCCATACTGTTTTCCATAGTGGCTGCACAAATTTACACTCCCACCAACAGTGTAGGAGGGTTCCGTTTTCTCCACACCCTCTCCAGCATTTGTTATTTGTAGACTTTTAAATGATGGCCATTCTGAACGGTGTGAGGTGGTACCTCATTGTAGTTTAGATTTGTATTTTTCTAATAGCAACGTTGAGCATCTTTTCACGTGTTGCCAGGCAACTTTTAACAACCTTGTGGCTTTTGGTGTTTAGAAGCCCCTGCCTCTTTCTCTACCTTGGAACACTCTTTTGGGGTTACCCGAATCAGTCTCCCAAACTGCTTTTTTTTTTTTTTTTTTTTTTGGTGGTACGCGGGCCTCTCACTGCTGTGGCCTCTCCCGTTGCGGAGCACAGGCTCCGGACGCGCAGATTCAGCGGCCATGGCTCACGGGCCCAGCCGCTCCGCGGCATGTGGGATCTTCCCAGACCAGGGCACAAACCCGTGTCCCCTGCATCGGCAGGTGGACTCTCAACCACTGTGCCACCAGGGAAGCCCCCAAACTGCAATTCTTAAGACCCCATATAAACCCTTTTCTTATTTGCAGGCTCCTGCATTATTATTATAATTATTAATTTTTTTTTTGGTTGACACTCAGGACCCACCAACCACAAAAAGTACCTGCATTTCTTAGGAAGGGGAGCAGCTCCTGCCCTGGGAGATTTGCTAACCTGGATCTGGACTTGATATTGATTTTGAGGGCTGGCTTAGGCTCATCTTACAAACACTTGGAGTTTGGGTTGGCAGAAGATGCAGTTTTGCCACCACCAGCTTTTTCTGCATCTGTTGGGTTGGCCAAAAAATGTTTGGGTTTTCTGTAACATCTTATAGAAAAACCCAAACGAATCTTTCTGGCCAACCCAATATTTCTCGGCCAGGACAAAGGGGTTGACGTGCTGTCAAGTCTTGATTATCGTCCTGGACTCGGGAATTCAGGGGGCGGATTCATCGGTGAACAGACAAAGGAGAGACAAAAGGATTACTAAGACATAGCGGGTGCATCATCTTTCTGGATGGAAGTTGAGGGGAAAACAATGTAATTGCCGCAAATCCAAGGCCAAGACATACTATTAAAAGTTCAGTCCCTTGAACACTGTTTCTAGGAAGCGTATTATTCATTAGCTGGGGGAGAAACACAATTGCAGCCGGTGAAAGACTTTAGGAATTTATATGCAGATGGAATCAATTGAAGGTGGTGAACTGGGTCTTTCTCGACAATAAGGAAGTGACCTAAAGGGCTGTTTTTGCAGAGTAGGGATAACCAATGCCTGGGGAAAGGTTAGTTTTAGGAAGAGTATTTAGAAAAAGTCAAACAGTTCTCTCTGGCCTCCAGATGGAAGCACCAGTTTCACCATCAGCGCTGGAAGGGGATTTCCCAGCTATGATGCTTACAGAAATAAGTGAAGGGGAAGGAGTCAGAAGGAGGTGGTTTAACATAGTAGTGTTAAAAGATAAAATGTGCCTTCGTTTATTTGAGCAAAAATCGATTCCAATCAAGCCGCACAAAACCGGAAATGGTTAGGAACACTCCATCCACAGGAGCTGGGGGGAGACTTTTATAGGGAAGACTCCAAAGCAAAGCAAGGAAATTGGCTGTAGCTTAAAGCCTAGTCGGCTGCTTGTGATTGGTTGCCCTTAGCTTTCATTCTGTAGCCTTGAGGCATTGATGGGCATAGATTTTGGTTTGCTACCGCAGGCCAACCAGGCGTTAGAGCCAGCTCCGACTAACGGCTTCCCTGTTTAATTGAATAGGAGTTAAGAGTTTAGAGTGTGGCTGCCTGAGTTTGCTTCTCCTTTTGCAATGTGCTAGCTGTGTCACCTTGAGCAAGCTATATAACTGTTAGAACTATTGGCCTTCAATCTGGGGTACCCCACCCACAATCTGGGGGTACCCCACCCACAAGTTGAGATGCAGAGTTCTTAAATAGGACAGTCACCCCAAAGAAGAAGGATCCCCTCAGGAAGGACCTAATCCTAGAGGTACCACCAGAAAATATTTCAAATTTGTCCAGAAGCTGAAAGAATTTCCCGACGACTCTCTCAAAACCCAAGAAAACCCAGTTAAAAAAATTTTTTTTCAAAATAATATATAAGGTCAAAAAAGAGAGCAGACATCTTAGGTAGTGGTCATGGCAATGCCCCTGTGAGGCACTGTTTCTCACACGGTGGATCGGTGTGATATTCAGAGGTAGAACTTGACTCAAGCTCCCCAAGGAGGGGAGGAACTAGACTCTTAGCGCCCTTCCCTCCACCAACCTCCATCGGCCACGGTGGCGGAGCCCCTCTCCATATACACACAGAGGTGCTCACAAAGCCCTAATTTATTGGAGAGCAAGGGACCATGGAAGAAGCCCTCTTCCTAGCCAGTGGCTTAAATTGGGGTCAGCTGGTGCAGCAGGCGTGTTGGAGGTGCCTTCGGAGAAGCCTGAATGCATACGGAGGGGGCCGGAGGGACCCTCGGGCAGGATGCCGCATTTCCTGCATTTGTCTGGAATCCAGATGTTGGTAAGTTCTGGATTAAAAAGTGGCTGGGGATTTTGGTATTTGCACCCAATCAAGAGCTCAGCTTCTGGAGGGGAATTCTCCCTTCCCACTGCGGGTCTACTGTAAGATTAATTTCCTACTGAAAAGCAGAAGCAGAGTCCTCTCACTTAGCTGAGACACAGTGAGGATGGTGATAGTCTCCTGTCTCTGCCTACAGCCCCCCTCAGTCTAGTACAGCCTGGAGGTGAGGTGGGGGGGGGTGTAGATTATTGAATAGCTACTACAATAGGAGAGGTGTGGTGCCCATGGAATCCTTCTTTTCCCCCAAATGGTAATCAGTAATCCACAGCTGAAAACCAAAGGCACAAAGAACCCCACATTTTAAGAACTGCCAGGTCTGTAGGTCAGCCATAGTCCCAAGAGCAGTGGTTCTCAAAGTGTGTTCCCCAGACCAGCAGCATCGGCATCACCCGGGACCCTGTTAGAAATGCAAATTCTTGCCCCGCCCCTTCACAGCTGCTGAGTGGGAAGCTGAGGGGATGGGGGTCAGCCATCAGTGGTTTAACAAGCCCTCCGGGTGATTCTGATGTCCGCCCACATTTGAGAAGCTGGAGATGGCTGGGAGACAAATGCGTTTTTTTTTTTTTTTTTTTTTCCCGGTACACGGGCCTCTCACTGCTGTGGCCTCTGCCGTTGCGGAGCACAGGCTCCGGACGCGCAGGCTCAGCGGCCATGGCTCACGGGCCCAGCCGCTCCGCGGCATGCGGGATCCTTTTTTTAATATTTATTTATTTGGCTGCACCGGGTCTTAGCTGTGGCACGCGGGCCCTTTAATTGCGCATGGGGGCTCTTAGCTGCATCATGTGAATTTAGTTCCCTGACCAGGTTTGGAACCGGGGCCTCTTGCGTTGGGAGCGAGGAGTCTTAACCACTGGACCACCAGGGAAGTCCCTGGCTGTCAATTCTAATCCATCCCCGCTAGGGGGCAGGCTCCCCTCATGTCAGCTCAGCCTGATTCCCTAACTTATCAGGTACTCCCCATCATTAAAGCTCTTTCATCCCAGTTCTTAAGACTTGAAACGACTCGAATTTAAAAGTGTCACGCATATTCAAGTCAGATCCCACCAACCTCCCCACCCCCAAGCACAGCCTTGATTTATACCTTTAAGATTAGAGGGAGGGGCGTGGTCTTCTCGCTCACACAACCCTCCCCCTTCTGTGCGCCACACCTTTTTGCCTTTAGGCTAGAAGGACACAGAGAGCTAGTGTGGACTGGCTGTGGCGTAGTTTTGGTCTCTTTGGCCTTGACCGTGTACACCGACCTTGCTGAGGGTCTGCAGGCTCGGTGTGGACAGGTGGCACCCCCCCCCCCCACGGGCTCCTGCAGACGAGAAACTCTGCCATAGAGGTCCATCTCTCTTCGTCTGTGGCCACCGTCTTATCTGCCCTCTGCTGGCCCAGCTTAGGCCTGTGGACAGGGACGGGGGTATTTTCTGCACCTATGTGCCGTGATTACCCTTAACACCTTATCTTCCTGGTGGTTCTATACTGACATTTTCCCACTGAGGTCTCTCTTCATCTCTTGGGGCAAGCCTACTTGCCAAACAGTCATCCAACTTGGGGGATAATGTGTTGCCCCGCCCCCTTTCTTGCAAATACTACCAACTTTAAAAAAAAACAAAACCTCTGACCTTCCTGCCTCTCCTTGAGTTCACTCCGTGGATAGGGGAAGAGGGAATGGCCTCTATACAAATATTGAATGTCCTGTCAAAGGTCAACAAAGCGGGACACTACTTAAAGTGGTAAGCACAGATTTTCATCACTAGCATACTACTGCAACAGGGAGCTGAAAACTTCCATTGGTACAGAGGTGGCTGTGTGTTTTAAAGGGAGAATGGGGGAGTAGGGAGGGAGGCAAGTAGGAACTCAGAAGTCAGGGAGATGAAAATTACAGAAACTAGGAAAGGTGGGATTGGTCCATGTGAAACCCATCCCGGTTTGCTAACTGGTACCTATCAAAATTAGGTTCGTACCCTCCCACAGAGACTAGGAGACAGGGAGCCTATCTTCGTTCAGGTGCTGGCTGGAACAAAATAGCAAATTCTTGGCATTGTTGTGATTTCTTTAAGGGGGGGCTTGGGTCATCCTGGGGATGCTGCCTTGACCTATTAGAAACCATGTTCATGTTGGCTCTAGTCTTCTAGGTTGAGGGCTAGTCAGAGAGAAAGGACTCAGAGGCGCCTAGCTAGAGTTTGGTCAAGGAGAGAATATCAGTCCCAAGGGCAGCCTCCTGCCAGCCTCATATCCCTAAAGAAAAAGGGTCATGCCCATTCCGTCAAAATAGCATTTGTCGGGCTTCCCTGGTGGCGCAGTGGTTGAGAGTCCACCTGCCGATGCAGGGGACACGGGTTCGTGCCCCGGTCCGGGAAGATCCCACATGCCGCGGAGTGGCTGGGCCCGTGAGCCGTGGCTGCTGAGCCTGCGCGTCCGCAACGGGAGAGGCCACGGCAGTGAGAGGCCCTCGTAACACAAAAAGAAAAAAAAAAAAAAAGGACAAATAATGAGAAGGATCCTCCCTTCCTCAGCCCCACACCCGAGGGGCTATTATCGCCTCATTTTACAGCTGGGGAATCTGTGGCTCTGAGAGTTAAGTAACTCAGCTCAGGTCAGGTTTACCAATGGCAGTGCTGAGATTGGAGCCCAGGTACACCTATCTCCAAGCCCAGCAAGACGGCAGCCCTGTGGGCAGGTCCTCACTGTGGGCTGGAAAGCTGGGTGACCCTGAGGTAAGCTGCCACAGGCAGGATTTACAATGTGATCTGGTTATTCTCTAGTTTAGGAAAACCTTCTTCTGCCAACCCTGGGGAGAGTGTGGGAAAAGAAGATTAGCTCCAGTCCTGTCGGGGGAGACAATCAGAGTGGGTGGCGTGACAGCCCAGACATAATCTGAGCTCTTTGCCCCACAGGTTTGACCACCCATGGGTTGGGAGAAGCATGTGAGTGTGGTTGAGAAACAGAGATTGCTCTGGTCTAATGCTCCTGGCAGAAGCAGCCTTGTGGGAAGGGAGTGGGAGGATTCAAAAGCAGGCTTCCTCTTGCCCCTCTCCCTTCAAGCTCTACCACAGGGAACACTTAATCCTCAGCTCCACCCCAGGCACGAGAATGACCCCATCCCAGGAGAAGGCCATGTCTCTGGGGCAAACACACCCTCAGCCTTGGTAGCTGTCAGCTGGCTCTGACTTGAACTGGCCTGCCCTTGGCTGAAAAGTTTTCCCATATCCGGCATTGCCTCTTGGACTCTGGCCTCTTGAACCGGTGCTTCAGGAAAAGCAACTCCAGACAGAAGAATGTGGACTCTAGAAAATGGGGATTTGTAGAAGGTTTGCAGTTAGGGGAGTGACCTGGGCAAAGTCTTGCACTGTCTCTTGCCTCTGAGGTCTGAGACCCCACATCCCGGGCTCCCCTTCTCTCCTGGTCACTCCTCTTCAGTGTCCCTCACTGTCTCCTCCTCCCTGACCCCATGTCATCTCAGTAAGAATTGGAAGAATCCTTAGAGATTTTTCAACTCTGTAAATTGGGAGTTTTCAGGACTCATTCTGGACCCGGTCTTCTCTCTATTCTCTGCATAGGTGAATCCATCCTTTCTCATTCTAAGTACCTCTGCATACTCATGACACTTCAATTCTTATGTCTAGCCCAGAACTCTAGTCTCATTTATCCACTTGCCTATTTGATATCTTTATTGGTGTGTCTCTGAGCACCTCAAACTCGGTATCCTTCAAACTGAACTTGTAATTTTCCTTCAGTAAATCCTATTGTTTCTATCTCCAAAGTATATGTATATCAAATGTATCTACTTTTTTCCCCTTCTTCTGTTCCCACTCTTTTTTTTTTTAAACATCTTTATTGGAGTATAATTGCTTTGCCATGGTGTGTTAGTTTCTGTTTTATAACAAAGTGAATCAGCTATACATATACATATATCCCCATATCTCCTCCCTCTTGCGTCTCCCTCCCACCCTCCCTATCCCACCCCTCTAGGTGGTCACAAAGCACCATTCTGCTCCCACTCTTGCTTGAGCTAACAACATCTTTCCCACTGAACTTCCCCTGGCCGTAATTTCCCCTGACATTGCCTCTTAACATGACCATCCACTCATTCTCCATAGAACGACCAGAGTCATCTGGTTGAACTGCAAATCCAATCATTTTGGTCTCATATGTAAATCCGTTAATGGCTACTTATTGTATTCAAAATAAAATCTAATATTGTACTATGACCTGGCCCCTCTCTACCTGTGTTAGCCATCAGTTCTGCTCATCCATATTTCCATTCCTTCTCTCCTTGTGGGCACATGAAATGAATGCACTTCCTCATACCCTTGAAGTGGAGATATGCCCGTGTTACTTGCTTTGGACAATGAAACATAAGCAAAGTGATTTGAGAGCCAGGATGTGACTTTTAATGCACTTTCTTCTGCTACAGTGATTAGGGAAACCAGTATTGATATGGTGGTGCCACAAGACTGAAGCAGCTTGAATTGTTAGTAACAATGTAGGAGAGCTGCCCTGGAAGTTTGCCCAAATCCACAGTGGAATTTTCATGAGTGGGGAAAAAAAAAGCTGCTGTGTGAGGTTTGGGAGTTGTTTGTTACTCAGCAAAACATAGCCTATCCTGATTGATACACTGTAGAAAGAGGAGTTACTTCTGGGAAGCCTCTTTAAAACAAAAACAAAGGAAAAGTTTTTTCAGAAAATTTCCTTGTTTTTCATTAGACTATTAAAAAAAATTAACAACTGGCTCTTATTAATTATTCACAAAAGGAATCACAGTGAATCCCCAAATTGGAGGGAATTTCGGGGATGGCCCAAGGAGAAGGCACATACATATTTTGACAGGAAATGACACTCCTAGGTAACATCTCTCGATGTGGGTGGGCAAGACTGGATCACCATGGGAACAAAAGGACGATGTGGGTAAAACTTTAGAGAGAGAGAATCTGGCATGAGGAAAAGTCACTTTAGGTGTGTTTATTAAAGTTAAACATTAACCAGGTAAGATAATTTCTTCCCCACCACCCAAGTAATACCTGCTTCACTTTGTCTTTGGTTTAAAATATACCAGGAAGGATCTGAATGATTCAAATTTGGCTGAAAAGGGAGCAACTTTTGAGGAACACATACTTTCCAAGCAGGAACATTTCTTTATCTTCTTCTTTCAGGCTTCTATTACTATATATCTTCAATGATGGGCAGTGTTTAATTTGGAGAGAGAGAGAGAGAGATTGAGGAAGGGAAGAAGAGAGCAAATAGGAGAAAAGGGAGGGAGGGAGGAAGGAAGGAAGGACGGAAAGGACGGTGAGAGAAGGATGAAAGGAAATAAATCTATAATGAGACCGGAATGTGCAGTCTCAATGAGAGGGGAGAGATGACCAACCCTTCCTAAAGACACTTAAACACACAGAACAGTAGGTGTCCTTGTTTTGACCCTTTTTACCCAGGGTGACCATACTTTGGGAGGCTCAAGGTAAAATGGTGTGGTCACTACCAGTGAATGTAGAGACTTGTGAGCTGGTCTCCAGGCATAGCGACCAGAAAAAGGAAATTCTCAGAGCCCCTCTCTTCTCCAGAACATGTGAGAAATCCTCAGAAGTTACTGAAAACAAGATGGCCCACGCCTGTCGACTCTAGGGCACTGCAAAGGCATCCCCTGGCTAGGGTCTCTGTCTTACGTTTCAAAATTCTCTAGTTCTAAGGACTGAGTCGATGTCCATAGCAATGTCGTCTTATATAAGCAGAATGGGGCTGCACTGATCAGACAGCACTCTTTCATCCTGAGCTGTGAGCAGTCTGGTCTGGGCAACCTCTCTTTTTTTTTTTTTTGAAGGACAAGTCTACGTGCCCACTGCAAAGTTCACGTCCCACCATCCCGACGATGGATGTAGTCCAGTTCTGCTCCCAGCTAGAGGCCCTAGCTGTGCCTCTGCCTCCTAAGTTCTTAGGTGAGGCCATAGGTGGCCTCAAGGTTGAGACCTTTGGGTGGAAACCTTCAGGCTGGGCCATATAAGCCCAGGTTCCGGGCCGCCTGGGAGATCCTGGGAGTTTTCCTCTGGGGAAATGGATAGTGAGCTGGTCTTCCAGACCTGTGTGGCTTCTTTATGGGAGGAGGGCCCTGAGCGCCAATGTTTAAGCCAGATCCCACTGCCTTTGTTTGGGTATCGCCCACCTGACACTCATGCTGGGCTGCCTCTGGGATCGTGCTTCCTTGCTGAGTCATCTGAGTGTCTTCAAACAAGCCTGGGAGCCTTTGCTCAGCCCCCATGAACTTGTCCTTGTGCTTTACTTGATGACTGGTTTCCTGGTGGAAGGTTTGGACCAAGCGGTGCATCTCTAGGTGCGTGTGCCACGGGGACTCGGGGGCCTGGAAACAGCCTCTGTCAGCCTCCTCCAGCGTCTCCTCTGCCTCAGGATCCGCCTCTTCTAGGGACAGTGAATGCCTTCTCTCCTTGTTAATCCAAACAGCACTGACCACGGCCTCAGCAGGAGCAGGCATGTTCCCTCCTGAGAAAGCAAGGCACCAGCAGGGTCACCACTGCAAAGTACATGGGTGGCTCTCATTTTGGGGGTCTCAGAGCTTTCAAGCTGAAGGAAGGACATGCCAAATACATCAGGAGGCCAGGTACCCAACACACTGCATTATCTCTAACACACACAAATACACACACACACACATTCATGCGCAATTATTCATTTATTCAACAAATATTTATTAGGCCCTTGTAATGTGTCAGGCATTATTTATTCTAGGTCTTGGGAATACAGTAATGAACACTGAGACAAAATCTACCTCTTCATGATGTGGTCTAGTGGAGTAGAAAAAGAATAAGCAAATAAACATACTATAATAAAGTTGCTGGTGGTAATCGATGCTATGGAAAAAAACATTCGAGTGTGATAGAATTCAATAGGAGACTTCAGATGTTGACTGCAGTGAGGGAGTGAACCCTAGGAAGAACTAGGGAACTCGCATTTCAGACTAAAAGAATAACGGGGACCAAGGGCACAACATGTGTTCACCCACATTGTGATTCACATATACTGGCCAGTGGAAAGGGTTATTCTTAACTTACAGGGTTTTGTGTTGTGGGATTCTGATAACGGGTTTAGCACCCAAAGCAGAGGAGAGGGGAACTGTGTTTTGAGGCAGTTCCTTTTGGAGGACTGGTCTTTATCTTTCTGAACCATAGCCACTGTTCTGGGAACATGTTTGCCGCACCTACTGCTTCCCTGAACTGGCTTCAGGGATGAGAAGGCAGACCGATGTCTTTCTTCCTTCTCAGGGACATCTTTTTGCCACCTTGTGGAACATGATAGTTTCTTGTCAACTCTTGGTGGCATTGAGGGTTAGAGAAATGACTGAAAGGCATTTTCCTATAGAAAGGAGACCTGTGGCCAGCCTGGAATTCCCTCTGAAATGCAGTGAAGCTCCCTTGAGCATTCTGACGTTTGTCCCTGCTGGAGGCCCCTAGGTGACAGAGTACATGGTGTGAGTGGAGAGATGGTGTTGAAGGAATAAAGCCAGAAGGAAGCCCTTGAACTCTAGTGCTAGGAATCCAGAACACCTGCCACTGCGTCTCTAGAACCTAAATTCATTCCATAACACTAAGGATGAAGAAAGCTAATTCCAGAGGGCTTCCTTCCATTAATCAGCTCCCAGAGCACGTGCCCTTCCAGATACAACCCAGTGTCTTAAGACACTGAGATCTAGTTTTAGTGGGAGCCAATCTCAATGGCCACTCTGTCTTCCTGAGTCTCTGCTATGCTGGACACGGAGGATCCCTAAACTCCCTCTACTTGCTTGGCTTCCTGGCATTAATATCTCCTGGTTTTCTCCTATCATTTAAGAAAAATGAACTGTGGTAAGACACACAACATACAACTTACCGTCTTAGCCATTTTGAAGTGTACAGTTCAATAGTGTTAAGTCCATTCACATTGTCGTGCAACCGATCTCCAGAACTTTTTCATCTTTTTCAAACTGACACTATACCCGTTAAACAACAACTCTTCATCTCCCCCACCCTGGCAAGCACCGTTCTACTTTCTGTCTCTGAATCTGACTACTCCAGGTACCTCATATGAGGAGATCATCACAGCACTTGTCTTTTTGTAACTGGCTTATTTCACTTAGCATATGTCCTCAAGGTTCATGTAGGTTCATCCAAGAGTCAGCATGTGTGAATTCCCTTTTTCGGGCTAATATTCGTCTGCTACCATTTTGACTACTATCTTCCCTGACTTTTCCTCTGCTTGTCCCTTCAGTATTTGAGTATTGTAGAACTCTAACTGTCATCCCTGCCTCTTATCAATTTACACATTGGTCCTCCACAATTTCATCCGTGCCCATGGCTTCAACTACTACCAATATGCTGATGACCCTCAGTCTATATCTCCAGCCCACATTTCTCTCCTGAGATCCAGGCTGGTTGGAAGTTTTACAGACAACTCCCTCAAATGCAGCATATTCACAAACAAATTCATCTTTTCCTAATCAGAAATCTTTTTCTCCTATATTCTCTATCTCAGTGAATGGTACCACCATCCAGCCTGTGGCTAATGTGCAGGCAAAATCGCTTTTTTGCCCCCTCCCCCAGCATCATTTTCACCTCAATTTTGTAATCTTACTCTGATTTCTCCCTGGAGAACCACCTTATTCCTCACACCCAGTCCAAGTGCTTCAAGTGTCCTTCTCACTCAGACTGGTGTGACGTAACGAGCTGGTCCTCAGCCAATTAGCACAGAAAGCCCTAAGGAGCTTTATACGTATGAATTTATTTAGTTCCCATTCCCAGCTGAAAGGCGAGGAAGCTGAGTGACAGAGTAACGTACATGACTCGTTCAAATCTGCACAGAGCTACTCAGTGGCAGAGCTGGGACTCAGGTTCAGGCCCTTCTCCAGAGACCAAGTACAGGAACACTCCATCAGACAGCACACTACTTCTCACAGTTAGAGCAACAATGTGGGCTTGCAAACTGCTAGAAATGCCCTGAAAGACTCTGACTGAGCCTGCGGGTGAGCAGTCTTCCCTGGGGAAGCAGAGCCTGAGCACTCCCCCTCGCATTACCCTGTTGTAACTCATGATGTAACTCATGTCCATGACGCAACTCATCAAGTGGTGACCACGGAGGAGGGAGGTTTGAGTTCTAGGAGGCAGGAGAAAGGGGCAGCGGGGAGGGGTGGGGCAGGGGTGGTCAATTCTACGGGGCGTGCTGAGTTTGAGGTGTCTTTGGGGACATACCCATCACATGTATGGGTGAGTCTGAACCACAGGTGTGTTAAATCTGCGTTCATTCGATACAAGTTTAATTAATGCTCGCTGAGTAACTGAATGAGTGAATACCCTTGAGGATGGAATAGGGCTTTAGGAAACTCCCAGCTTCTGCCCTGCAGAGAGAGGGGGCTATTCGGCTGAACCAGTTCAGTTCAAATGGACCCCACTCACTGGCAACAGCCCAAGTTGTGAGAGGTGGGTGCCTTTACCCCAAGGCAGTGCCCTTCCTGTCCCAGACAGTGAGGACCCTCTGGCCCCTGGTTCCTTCCCAGACTTGCCGAGAGTGGGGTGGGCTGCTCGGTGAGTCCTGAACTGTATAAACAGCCACAGAAGTTCCCAGAGCACAGCCCTGACCTTTCAGGGGGTCTTCCTACCTCTCTTGACTTGCCCTCTCGGTTAGAGGATGAAGGGCCGGGACTCGACCATCGCTTGCTTTCTGAGCCCTGTGCTCCTAACTTCCTCCTGGAATAAGTCTGAGTTCCCAGAGGGAGGAGGCTGCTCCCCTGGAGGCGGGGCTTCTGTGTCTTAAGCCCCCTCCCCAGCTGCTGTTTGAGGGGGTGCAGAGCTCGCTCCGGGAGCCTGGGTGCCTCCTGGGTCCCTGAGCCCTGCGTTTCCTCTGGCCAGCGCTCAAGCTGTTGGGAACATCACGTGTCCTCTCTCCCCGGCAGCGGGCTGCCTGCCGGCTGCCGGCTTGAGGCCCCAGCGGAACGGCCCTGCACAGGCCAGCCCGCCTCCCTGCCCTTCCCCACCAGGAGGCCAGCAGAGCCCTGGCCCTGCGCTGCCCACGGCTCAGCCACCCATTCTGCCCACAGCCAGGCCCTCGTGCCCTTCCCTTCTGCCCCCAGCACCTGCCCAGCCTTACCTTTCGGGAGCACCACCACGTGGGCCTGGGCCTTCTGTTGCCGTCTCAGGCCTGCATACTGCGCTCGCAGGAGCTGCATGCTGAGCAGGGGCCCCTTCCCTGGGGCCTGAGTCCCAGAGCCGTCGGCCATGAAGGGAGACCCCAGCTGCCAGAAGTGGGGCAGGGTAGGGCATGGGCAGGGCAACCCCTTCATCCGGTTCCGGGAGCAAAGCAAACACTGATGGGCAGGGCTGGTGGGGGAGGTGGTAGGGCTCAGGGAGAGGAGGGGGGAGAGGGAAGTGAGGAGAAAGGTGGAAAGATCTGGAGAAGAGCAAGGGAGGGAGAGCCAGAAATTGGGGGAAGGAGAAGGGTGGGAGTGGGCGGGAAGGAGAAGGAAAAGTTGGAGGGGGAGGAGGGAAGGAAGGGGTGCAAAGAGGGGATTAAGAATGGAGGAAGGAGGTGATAGCTGCGGGGGATGAATGGGGGGAGAGAAGAGTGAGCACGGGGTGGGGGGCAGCAGGAGGAGGGAGGGGTCAGGGAGGGAGTGAAAGTGAGAAATTGATGGGCAGGGAGTGAGGGGAGGAGCCGGGGACAGAGAGAAGGACAAGCAGAGCTGCTTGGAGCCTTTTGGGGTCCAAGGAGTATCCTATTCCAGGTCCTTCACTGCTTGATCCGAAAGTGTAGAATACGATTCCAGGAGCTACAGTGAAGCTTCCTGTTTCCTGGCAGAGCTGGAGCTAGTGCTGGGGGATGCCAAGTGCCCGCCTTGGTTCACACCCCTTGGAGCTAGTGCTGGGGGATGCCAAGTGCCCGCCTTGGTTCACACCCCTTGGAGCTAGTGCTGGGGGATGCCAAGTGCCCGCTTTGGTTCACACCCCTTGGAACTGGAACAGGATGTTTGTCAGCAAACCTGCCTGTTCGGTTGGCAGTTAGAAAAGGAGCTGGAGCCTCAGGAATATGCACCAGCATCCGGGCAGAGGGAGACCCAGTAGCAAAGGTACCCCTGAGACCTCCACTCACCGCCCAGTGTGCAACTCAGGAGAAAGCCCAGCCCCAAAGTCACTGCGGGGACAGAGCCAGGGGAGCCCTGGCCTCTAGCCAGCCCCACCTCTTTGACATTTGACGTAGGCTCTGTGGTCTCAGCATTTCCCAACCAGTTAAGTTGGTGTTTATCTTACCCACAGCTACATGCGCTCTCCCCCTCTGCTTGCTAGCCCCACCATGTCTATAACCGCTTTGAATCCTAAACCCTCTCTCTTACACCAGCTTCAGCCTATCCTGGCTCCATTTGGCGGATTAAGTTTTCTATCTTCTCCTAACATAATTACCCAAAATATCTACAGAGGCAGTGGAAACAGTAGTAGCTGAATTTAGGAGACATCTTGGAGAATAACGGGATGGTATTTAGCCATAGGACATTGGATGAGAGATGGAGGGTGAAAGTCTGTTGGGTGTTATACGCCGTATACATATATGCTATATACTTTGTTGGGTGGTATGTACTGCTGTAATAAGGTACTGCAAATTGGTTGGCTTAAACAACAGAAATTCATTGTCTTAGAGTTCTGAAGGCTGCAAGTCCAAGGTCAAGGTGTCAGCAAGGTTGGTTCCTTCTGGGCATTGCAGAGGGAATCTGTTCCGTGCCTCTCACTTTTCTTGTGGTTTGCGAGCAACCTTTGGCTTTCCCTGGTTTGTAAAAGCATCACCTGATCTTTGCCTTTATATTCACATGGTGTTCTCCCTGTGTGCATGTCTCTGTGCCCAAATTTCCCCTTTTTATAAGGACACTAGTCATATTGGATTAGGATCCACTCTAATGACCTCATCTTAAGTCAACTATTTATATCTGCAATGATCCTATTTCCAAACAAGGTCACATATGAGGTACTAGGTTTAGGACTTCAACATATGGATTTGGGCGGGGGGACACAATTTAACCCATATCAGGTAGGGAAATGGTAGTTCCAGTCACAGAGATGGCACAGGAGAGAAGATTGGGGCAAGGGAGAGGAGGAGGGATTTATTTTAGATGTTATGTTTGAGGTACCTATGATTGTTGGGTCATCAGGAGGGAGTTAGAAGCTTGGTAGAGAGAGGCAGATGTCATTGTTTGTGAGAATGATACAGTTCATTATTGGAAAAGTTTTATCATTAGATAGTCACGCATATAGAGAATTGAGAGATGGTCCAAAGTTGCTTTCTTTTCCCTTTTCAGTCCCCACTAGCTTGTTCAAGTTCATGTTTAATGGGCAGAAGAGTGGTCTCCTCCATGCACTTCTACTTTCTTCTTTCTCCTTTCTTGTCCCAGCATCTAACTTCTTCCTCTTGGCATCTGGTCCATCATTATGTTCTAACTACTGAGAGAGGGGATGAATGGTCTAGGCTAGTGGGGATTCTACAAGACTACTTTTTAACATAACTTCTGTGCCACTATTTAAAAAAAAAACAGACTCTCTTTCCCCCACCTCCTCAAGACCTCTGCAGTTATCCTGGCTTGGGTTGGGTAGGGCTCCATTAGTGGGAGGGTATATACTCCAGGAAGAGGGTTATGAAGGTGAAAATGTTCACCCTACTGTATAAGAATTGAAGTCTTCAGTCCATATGTGTCAGCTGAAGTCTTAGAATTGAATGAAATTTCCAATTTAGGAGGATATTTCAAGATACCAAGCTCTAGGAAGACCAATATTTAAGGGGCAGGCAGAAGTAAGAAGGTAATGTTGAAAACAGAAGAAGTGAAATCAAAATGATAGGAGGAGAAACAGTGAAGAGGGGCATCCCAGACTGTAAGGAAGGAAAGAAATGTCGCAGAAGAGCCAGACTGGCCAAAAGGGGGAGACAGAATCTCTTGATTACCTTCCTGCCCTATAGAATGGTATCTGAGAAATATACACAAAAGACTGGTTCTCAATCTGGCCACACATTCAGACCACCTTGGGAGTTTTATTTATTATTTTTTAATTAATTATTTTTTGGGCTGTGTTGGGTTTTCGTTGCTCGGTGTGGGCTTTCTCTACTTGCGGCAAGTGGGGGCTACTCTTCGTTGCAGTGCGTGGGCTTCTCATTGCGGTGGCTTCTCTTGTTGTAGCGCATGGGCTCTAGGCGTGTAGGCTTCAGTAGTTGTGGCATGCAGGCTCAGTAGTTGTGGCTCGCGGGCTCAAGAGCGCAGGCTCAGTAGTTGTGGTGCACAGGCTTAGTTGCTCTGTGACCTGTGGGATCTTCCCGGACCAGAGCTCGAACCCGTGTCCCCTGCATTGGCCCGTGGATTCTTAACCACTGCACCACCAGGGAAGTCCCACCTTGGGAGTTTTAAAAGAAACACCCATGCTTGAGTACCTCCCCTAAATATTCTGAGTCACGTAGTCTGGGGTGGTATCTGGAGATTGGTATGTGTCTAACGTTCTCTACTGCTCTAGAGAGCCAGCTGCCCAGATTTCTGAGTCCCTGGGTCTCTGGTTGAGAGATAAATGGTGGGAAATAGCCCGAGCTTCTTCATCCTTTTTTTTTTTTTTATCAGAGAGCCTCTCTAGCATGAGCTGAAGACAATAGGGACCCCTCCATTCTAGTCCAGTTGCATCTGCCATCAAATTGGACTCAATTTCTACTATATTTGGCATTTCTTTATCAGTCTTCATCTTTTAATATTGATAGTTATCCCGCTCTATGGTTGTATCTTTGTAGGTATTCTGATGAGAATCAGGAGAGGCTACCAACTGCTGGTTGCCTGACTTTTGGAAGCTTAAATTCCTTCTTTAATTCATATGGTTCCTCTCTCTCTTTTAATACCCAAATCTTTAATCTATTTGGAATTGATTTTAGTGTGAGAGTTTCAGATAAAGCATGAATCTAGCTATTTTTCCTCCAAATAATTGTCCAGTTGCACAGTAGCACTTATTGAATAAACTTCCCTTTCCTTATGTTGCAATTACAGTAATAATAGTGTAAGAAAACATTGGCAATGGTATCCCATTCCAGAGAGTCTTCTGAAATAAATGAAAAATGTTATTGAGCTGGAGCCCTTCCTGAAAAATGATGACGGCTGCCACTGAAAGGACATGCCTTATTATTCGGGAGGACTCACCAGGGAAGCAAGGAATAAGCTTGCTCAGGGTTCCAGACACCAGAAAGGGATGAGATGCCCTGTTATTTGAAGAAATATTTTCTTTTTTCCGTATGGTTTAAACTGTACTGAACCTGAAAATGAAAGTCTGTGTTGAGAGGTAAGCATGTGTTTAATCTAACAGGGTCAGTAAAGAAAGGAACCACTTTCCCTGCAGCTCTCATGGGAGCTTATAGTAAAGGAAATTAGACCTAGAGGATCCAAGTCCACTCCTGTTCAAGGGACCCAGCTCTTCTATAAGAATTGCGTGACAAAGGTGTCACTTAATCACTAGGGCACTATTCCAGAGAGAATCACTCAGACCGGAAGCACTATAAAGGCCAATCATTGGTGGGCGGAGATTCAGACACTTGAAGAAGCCCATACGGGAGATGGTTGGCGAGCCAAAGGCCAGGAGAGCCAGGTATGTGTGGGGGTGTGTGAGCAACAGGAGTGGATCCTGTCCTGATGAAGGACTTAAGTTTTGAGTTCTTTCCACTGGAGACTCCAGGGAAGGCTTAAGATACACTGATCTTTACCTTTTCCTCTTCTCTATAATGATTTCACTCTGAAATCATCCCACCTCTACCGCTTAGTGATATAGCCTTAGAAAGACAAAAAGGGCAAGATGGTGAGGGATGGGAGGCCTTCCTGGGATGTCTTCTTGCTGGTTCCAGTGAGGAGGGGCCTCATCCTGTTAAGTAGACTGTGAATTGGGGTTCCACGTGGACAGTGTCCACAGGAGACCCAGGTGTGATGGGAAAGGACTCAGGATGTCGAAGAGTGCTCCAGGGCAGACAGACTCCTAAGTTCAAGGTTCTCGGCCTTATGGAATGAGAGAGATTCCTCTCTGAAAAAGGCAAGTGTGTGCCAGACCTGTGAAAACAATAGTTTCATTCACTGAGCCCAGACAACTGTGGGCCATGTATGTGCTAATCACTCCATGTACATAATCAATTTTTTTGTGGGATAAAATGTACATAACATGAAATTTACCATTTGAACCATTTTAAGAGTACAGTTCAGTGGCATTGAGGAGAGTCACAGTGCTGTACAACCATCACCGCTCTGTATTTTCAGAACCCTTCATTGTCCCAACCAGAAACTCCGCACCCGTTAAACAGTCATAACCCTTCATTCCTTTTCACCCCCCCACCCCCAGTTCCTGGTAACCTCTATTCTACTTTGTCTCTATGGACTTGCCTACTTTGGGTACTTCCTGTAAGTGGAATCATACAATATTTTTCCCTTTGTGTCTGGATTATTTCTCTTAGCATGATGTTTTCAAGGTTCATCCGTGTTGGAGCATGTATCAGTACGTCATTCCTTTTTATGGATGAATAATATTCTGTGGTATGAATATAACACATTTTGTTTATCCATTTGTCCATGGATAGACATTCGGCTTGTTTCCATAGTTGGCTATTGTGAATAATACTGCTATGAAAATGGGTACACAAGTATGTGTGTGAATCCTTGCTTTCAGTTCTTTTGGATATATATCTAGGAGAGGAATTGCTAGGTCATATGGTAAATCTATGTTTAACTTTTTGAAGAACTTGTATGTAATCAAATTTAATCCCCCTTGAGAACAACGTGAGAGAGGCAACATTATCATCCTTTCTCCTTCACCTTTTATATTGAATTCATCTCTAGCCCAGGTAGTTCCAACTCTGAAATATATCCCAAACCTGTACTCTTGTCTGCACCTCCCCCAGCACCATCTTAGTCTCAGTTGTCCTCGTTTCTTTCGCCAAGACCCCTGCAACAGCCTCCTAACTGGCTCTGTGCTTCTATACCGTGCTCTCCCATCTATTCTCTTCTCAGTGATCGGTGTTCTCCTGAAGGCCCAAAGCAAATTGACTTACGCCTTCCCCCCTAGTTAAAATCCTTCAGTGGCTTCCCAACGCCCTCGAACTAACATTCAAGTCTTTCTCATGGCCTATGAGGTTGTGCATGTCCTGGGTCTGTCTCACCACACCAGTCTCCTGGTTGACTTTCCTCTTGCTCCCTACATTCTAGACCAGATTTCCTACAAATACGTTACAGGTGTGCCCAAGATTGAGCCCCACAGACCCCAGGGCAGTTGCCTCCAACCACAAAGAGCTCATCCACTTACTCCAATGGCCCATACAAAGAGTATCATCTTCTAGGTGGGCCACAGTGTGAACAAGGGGAGAAAGTTCTCTCGCCACGTTAGCCTTCTCTCATTTTCTTGAATGCCCCCCACGTCTGTTCCTCCTTGGAGCTTTGCTGTGTGCTGTTCTCTCCGTCTTCTAAAATACTCCTTTGCTTACCCTCATCTCCGTCCCCATTTTCATGGCATGATCACCATTTGCAACACCTGCTTCTCACCTAGATAACTTGCAATCAACTTCAATTTTCAGTTTAAGAGAAGGCTTAAGAGTTAGGAGCATAGACTATGGAGCCAGACTATGTGGGTTTGTATCCTATCTTCCCTACTCTTGGCAGTGTGCCTTTGGGCTAGCTACTTAACTTCACTGTGTTTGCAGGTAAACCAATTCCCAAAGACAGGGAGGCAGTATGAGCTGAGTAAACAACCAAAACAAAGTTCGCCTAGCATCGTCTCCACAGACTAGGCTTTGTGGCAGTATTGCACCTGGATTCATTTAATCTGCACAGTAATTATATGTGGTTAGATGCCATGTTATTATCATCATCATTTCCATTTTCCACATGGGGAACTTGAGGCTTGGTGAGGGTAGATGACTTACTGGTAAGTGGCTTAGGCAAGAGCAAGACTTTCCAATTCCAGATACTCAAACCTCAGAGCATCATTGCTGTATTTCAGTTGTATACAGAGTAATATATTGGAATGTCATTTGCCTGGGAACAGTGAAGTCCTGCCCTCCAGTATTGTCAGGATCCAGTTGTAGACAACGGATCCCACTCTGGCTAAGTCAAGCAGAACGAGATTTCACATGAGGAATTGGGTGCTTATAAAATGGCTAGAAAAGCAGAAAGAGTAATTTTAGCCCTCCAAGCCACTCTACCCTTGTAACAAATTATGTTTTCCAAGGACGGCATAAACAATATCTTCCATCCTACATGCTCTTTTGCAATTGAGTTTGCCACTCCCTCATCAAGAGATGGAGTCTGAATCTTCACCCTCATGAACCTGGATTAGTTGTGTGACATCATTTGACCAACAGAGCGTGGTAGAAGTGATGCTATGCCTGTTCTTGTCATAACCCGTAGCTTCTGGTGACTTTGGCTTCCTGCTTTTTGGAATGCTTGCCCTTGGGTGCTCCTTCTTTAAGCCCAAAGACCATGCTGTGAACATCCCAAGCAACATGGAAAAGCTGCATAAGCTGCATGTAGGTGCTTCAGTCAACATTGCCAGGTGAACTCCCAGCCAATAGCCAGTATCAACTGCCGGCCATGTGAGTGAGCCCCCTGGACATCCAGCCGAGTCGAGCCTTCAGATAACTGCAGCCCAGCCAACGTCTAAATGTAATTTCATGAGAGACCCCAATGGAGAATTGCTTACCTGAGCCCAGTAAATGCATGAGTAATAATATTAAGTAGTTGTTTTAATTCACTAACTTTGGGGGTGGTTCATTACACAGCAGTAGATAACCAGAACAATCCTGACTCTGAATATGGTATCACTGTTGCTCAAACTACTGAACTGGGAAAACACCTGCTAAATTAGGAAGCTGCCAGGACAACTTCTAGACTTCAAGTCAGACCATCTCTTCCATGAACCACACTTACAAAATGGATGCATGCATTCTGCCTCTCTGCCAATAAAAATTCTTGAAAATGCATCTGATGGGTGGAACCCAAAGCACGTATACTAGGTGAAGAGAATCCTAGCTGCAAGGAAGGGAATGTAGGGAAATGTAGTTGTTTCAAAGCTTCCCAGGCTTTGTAAGATAACAGAGGACTGACATGGATGTTGAGAAAAGCAATCCACAGTATGAGGCACCCATCGTTATTCCTAAATGACTAAGCAATTTCAAGACTCAGGAAAATAAAAAGAATGCTTTTTAAATGTATGTTGCATAATTCAGACTCTCTTTTCACCCGAGATATCTTTTGCATTCATTATTCCATAGACCACTGGGGCACAGTTCATCACACTAGATTATTACAGTGTTCAAAGAAATCTTATCAGTATCTGAGTATTTATATCCCTCTGGGAGTTTTTTTTAAATCTTTGCTGTCTTTTTAGTAAATACAAAGAGCAGTTGAAACAAATGATAGTGTTTTGATGCTAGGTTATATTTTAACCAAAAGAATGTAGACGTCTTGGTAGGGTTCGCCAAAATATTCACTGGAATATTTTACAGTCTTCAAGTACTGGTACAATTTATTTTTTAATGTGTATTTTTTATTGAGGTAAAACTCACATAGCATAAAACTCATATTTTAAACTTTTTAAAAATGAACAATCTAATGGCATTTAGTACATTCACAATGTTGTACAACCATTACCTCTATCTGCTTACAAAACATTTCATCACCCCAAACAGAAACCCCATACCCACTGAGTGACTCTCCCTTCCCCTATATCCCTGTTTCCTCCCGATCACTAAACGGCTTTCTGTCTCTAAGGATTCTCCTCTCCTGGATATTTCATGAAAATGGAACCATACAATATGTATGGTGCCTGGCTTCTTTCATTCAGCATAACGTTTTCAAAGTTCATCCATGCCGTAGCCTGTATCAGCACTTCCTTCCTTTCATGGTTGAACAATATTCCATTGTATGAATACATCACTTTTGTTTATCCATTCGTCTGCTGATGGACATTTTGGCTATTGCGAATAGCACTATTTTGAATAGTATTGCTATGAATATCAGTGAACAGGTTTTTCTTTGAATAGCTCTTTTCAGTCCCTTTGGGTACTCTACCTAGGAGTAGAATCGCTGAGTCATAGGGTTGTAGCGTGTTGTTTTCATCGCAAAACTTCCTTGGCTGAAACTGTTGCATTTTTTTTTAAAACCTGTTGAAAGGATGCTTTAATACTGTCTAAAACTATCTCCAATAAAAACAATACACTCTACTCCTGTAGTCTCTCCTGAAAGAGAAAGCTCAGTTCAAGATTTGTCACAGCGATACACTTTCAGTTTAGAACTCTTATTGTTTTAGATATTTACAACCTTCACAAAGTACATAATTGTATACTGAAATTTTGCCATATCTTTAGAATATAGTATTTGGGGCAAGGGGAAATACAGTTTTTAAAGTTAGAACCTAAGTCATTGTTAACATTTAAGTCAATGGCTTTAAGTTTATATACATTTCTAAAAGAACAAAGTACAAAACCAGATTGGCTTAATTCTTCAGCAGTTTACTTATTCTACTTTTCACCATTAAACAGAAACACTTTGATAGTTAAAGTTATCGTTGATCAACTGCTTGTGAGGACTATTCCTTCTGAAGATTATTCTGTAAAACTACATCCTAATTAGAATGGTATTGGGGTTCAAATACAACCAGCTGAATTTTATGAATGACACTACTTTTTAAAAAAATATTTATTGAGCACCTCTTTTTTAAAATAAATTTATTTATTTTTGGCTGCGTTGGGTCTTCGCTGCTGCGTGCGGGCTTCTCTTGTTGCAGAGCATGGGCTCCGGGTGTGCGGGCTTCAGTAGTTGTGGCACACAGGCTCGGCAGCCGTGGTGCACGTGCCCAGTGCTCTGTGGCATGTGGGATCCTCCCAGACCAGGACTCGAACCTGCGTCCCCTGCATTAGCAGGTGGACTCCCAACCACTGCACCACCAGGGAAGCCCGACACTACTTTTTTTTTTTTTTTTTCTGCGTTGGGTCTTCGTTGCTGCGTTGGGTCTTTGTTGCTGCGTGCGGGCTTTCTCTAATTACAGCAAGTGGGGGCTACTCCTCGTTGCAGTGCGCGGGCTTCTCATTGCAGTGGCTTCTCTTGTTGCGTAGCACAGGCTCTAGGCGTGCAGTCTTCAGTAGTTGTGGCTCATGGGCTTCAGTAGTTGTGGCTCGCGGGCTCAAGAGCGCAGGCTCAGTAGTTGTGGCGCACAGGCTTAGTTGCTCCGTGCATGTGGGATCTTCCCTGACCAGGGCTCGAACCCCTGTCCCCTGCATTGGCAGGCGGATTCTTACCACTGTGCCACCAGGGAAGTCCCCCAACACTACTTTTGAGTGTACTAACAAGTGTTTAGAACAGTGTGCTTTTGAGGATTACTTATTTTTAATTCACATATTGAAATCTTGAACCACAAAAACGATGATGAGGAAAAAAACGTGCCAGAGCTATCTGGCTTCACAATGGTTATGACAGAAAAGTATAGTCAGCAGTTTCTTCCCAAATGAAAAGGTCATCAGTGGGGAAGAAAAACCTTTGAAGGGTATCTTCAGTGGAATTTGGAACTTCCCTCACCTATCTTAGCAACTGCCTCCTATAGCAAGTTGCCTTGTGAAAGCGCCTTTCATATAAAAGAATAAAAGAATAAGTTCCTTTAGAAAGGCTACAATGGAGAGAGGACTAACTAGGCCAGTGTTAGAAAATCTGCATCTGTCCCCGAGATCCTGAGCAGACCTCAGCAGCTTCCTCTTCTGCAATGCAAGAGGTCTGCACCGTCTGACACAACTTCTGGCTCTGTGTTTTCATCAAAGGCCACCAAGGAAGGAAACATGCCTTTTAACCTCATAACATGAAGGCATTTTTATAACTATTTTATGTATTGGTTTGATCTTCAGTTTAGTTCAGCAGTGTTCTACGTGAAACACCCAGTGCACCTCATATGTTACAAATATTCAAAAAACATGAGCTTGGTGATGACAATTCAAAAGAAGTCATATCCAAGTAACTGATGTGAAGAGACTCAGAAAATAAATCATTTGAGAATATTCTTTACGCCTTTAAAACAAAAAATAAGTATAATTTTATTTCAAGAAAGTATTTAGCATTTCAAGGGGAGAATGACTAATTGGTAGTGCTGGTATTTATTTTCTTTTCACATTGAAACTTGGAAAACAAGGTTATAAGTTAAACTCAACCTCTTTATTATAAAAGTCTTTATTTAGTCACCTAAGTTTATTTTTACAACAAAGCACTTTTAATGTAATTTAAAACACACATGCTTTGATTGAAGAGTGACTGTGAATGGATCCAGTTTTCTTCCAGCTGTGATGACAACTTTGTCATTTCTTCTAGAAATACAGGCTCTGCAGGAAGCATTTTAAGGTGAACTTTTAAAACAACGCAAGCTATCCCTGGGCTGGCTGTGATTTATGTCATAGCATGTTCTGCCTATGTTTTCCTCTAAGAGTTTTATAGTGTCTGCCCTTACATTTAGATCTTATATCTATTTTCAGTTTATTTTTGTGTATGGTGTTGGAAGTGTTCTAATTTCATTCTTTTACATGTAGCTGTCCAGTTTTCCCAGCACCACTTATTGAAGAGGCTATCTTTTCTCCATTGTATACTCTTGCCTCCTTTGTCAAAGATAAGGTGACAATATGTGTATGGGTTTATCTCTGGGCTTTCTATCCTGTTCCATTGTTATCTATTTCTGTTTTTGTGCCAGTACCATACTGTCTTGATTACTGTAGCTTTGTAGTATAGTCTGAAGTCAGGAGCCTGATTCTGCCAGCTCCGTTTCTCTTTCTCAAGATTGCTTTGGCTATTCAGGGTCTTTTGTGTTTCCATACAAATTGTGAAATTTTTTGTTCTAGTTCTGTGAAAAACGCCAGTGGTAGTTTGATAGGGATTGCATTGAATCTGTAGATTGTTTTGGGTATTATAGTGATTTTCACAAAGTTGATTGTTCCAATCCAGAACATGGTATATCTCTCCACCTGTTTGTATCGTCTTTAATTTTTTTCATCACTGTCTTATAGTTTTCTGCATACAGGTCTTTTGTCTCCTTAGCTAGGTTTATTCCTAGGTATTTTATTCTTTTTGTTGCAATGGTAAATGGGAGTGTTTCCTTAATTTCTCTTTCAGATTTTTCGTTGTTAGTGTATAGGAATGCAAGAGATTTCTGTGCATTAATTTTGTACCCTGCTACTCTACCAAATTCATTGATGAGCTCTAGTAGTTATCTGGTAGCATCTTTAGGATTCTCTACATATAGTATCATGTCATGTGCAAACAGTGACAGTTTTACTTCTTCTTTTCTGATTTGGATTCCTTTTCTTTTTCTCCTCTGATTGCTGTGGCTAAAACTTCCAAAACTATGTTGAATAATAGTGGTGAGAGTGGGCAACCTTGTTAGAGGAAATGGTTTCAGTTTTTCACCACTGAGAACGATGTTGGCTGTGGCTTTGTCATATATGGCCATTATTATGTTGAGGTAGGTTCCCTCTATGCCTACTTTCTGGAGGATTTTTATCATAAATGGGTGTTGAATTTTGTTGAAAGCTGTTTCTACATCTACTGAGATTATCATATGGTTTTTATCCTTCAATTTGTTAATATGGTGTATCACATTGATTGATTTGCGTATATTGAAGAATCCTTGCATTCCTGGGATAAACCCCACTTGATCATGGTGTATGATCCTTTTAATGTGCTATTGGATTATGTTGGCTAGTATTTTGTTTAGGATTTTTGCATCTATGTTCATCAGTGATATTGGCTTGTAGTTTTCTTTTTTTGTGATATCTTTGTCTGGTTTTGGTATCAGAATGAGTTTGGGAGTGTTCCTCCCTCTGCTATATTTTGGAAGAGTTTGAGAAGGATAGGTGTTACATCTTCTCTAAATGTTTGATAGAATTCACCTATGAAGCCATCTGGTCCTCGGCTTCTGTTTGTTGGAAGATTTTTAATCACAGTCTCAATTTCAGTGCTTGTGATTGGTCTGTTTATATTTTCTATTTCTTCCTGGTTCAGTCTTGGAAGGTTGTGCTTTTCTAAGAATTTGTCCATTTCTTCCAGGTTGTACATTTTATTGGCATGTAGTTGCTTCTCTTAATCACTCATGATCCTTTGTATTTCTGCAGTGTCAGTTGTTACTTCTTTATCATTTCTAATTCTATTGATTTGAGTCTTCTCCCTTTTTTTCTTGATGAGTCTGGCTAATGGTTTATCAATTTTGTTTATCTTCTCAAAGAACCAGCTTTTAGTTTTATTGATCTTTGCTCTTGTTTCCTTCATTTCTTTTTCACTTATTTCTGATCTGATCTTTATGATTTCTTTCCTTCTGCTAACTTTGAGTTTTTTGGTTCTTCTTTCTCTAGTTGCTTTAGGTGTAAGGTTAGGTTGTTTATTTGAGATGTTTCTTGTTTCTTGAGGTAAGAGTGTATTGCCATAAGCTTCCCCCTTAGAACTGCTTTTGCTGCATCCTATAGGTTTTGTGTCATCGTGTTTTCATTGTCATTTGCCGCTAGGTATTTTTTGATTTCCTCTTTGATTTCTTCAGTGATCTCTTGGTTATTTAGTAGCGTATTGTTTAGCCTCCATGTGTTTGTATTTTTTACAGTTTTTTTTTCCTGTAGTTGATATCTAGTCTCATAGTGTTGTGGTCAGAAAACATACTTGGTATGATTTCAGTTTTCTTAAATTTACCAAGGCTTGATTTGTGACCCAAGTTATGGTCTATTCTGGAGAATGTTCCATGAGCACTTGAGAAGAAAGTGTATTCTGTTGT
This sequence comes from Tursiops truncatus, assembly GCF_011762595.2. Lineage (NCBI taxonomy): Eukaryota > Metazoa > Chordata > Mammalia > Artiodactyla > Delphinidae > Tursiops > Tursiops truncatus. The sequence continues at coordinate 92,542,563 of NC_047039.1, forward strand.
TTTTGGATGGAATGCCCTATAAAAATCAATTAAGTCCATCTTATTTAATGTGTCATTTAAAGCTTGTGTTCCCTTATTTATTTTTATTTTTGATGGCCTGTCCATTGGTGAAAGTGGGGTGTTAAAGTCCCCTCCTATTATTGCATTACTGTCGATTTCCCCTTTTATGGCTGTTAACATTTGCCTTATGTATTGAGGTGCTCTTATGTTGGGTGCATAAATATTTACAATTGTTATATCTTCTTCTTGGATTGATCCCTTGATCATTATGTAGTGTCCTTCTTTGTCTCTTGTAATAGTCTTTATTTTAAAGTCTATTTTGTCTGATGTGAGAATTGATACTCCAGCTTTCTTTTGATTTCCATTTGCATGGCATATCTTTTTCCATCCCCTCACTTTCAGTCTGTATGTCCCTAGATCTGAAGTGGGTCTCTTGTAGACAGTATATATATGGGTCTTGTTTTTGCATCCATTCAGCCAATCTATGTCTCTTGGTTGGAGCATTTAATCCATTTACATTTAAGGTAATTATTGATAGTATGTTCCTATTACCATTTTCTTAATTGTTTTGGGTTGTTTTTTGTAGGTTTTTTCCTTCTCTTGTGTTTCCTGCCTAGAGAAGTTCCTTTAGCATTTGTTGTAAAGCTGGTTTGGTAGTGCTGAATTCTCTTAAATTTTGCTTGTCTGTAAAGGTTTTAATTTTTCCATTGAATCTGAATGTGATCCTTGCTGGGTAGAGTAATCTTGGTTGTAGCGTTTTCCCTCTCATCACTTTAAATATGTCCTGCCACTCCCTGCTGGCTTGCAGAGTTTCTGCTGAAAGATCAGCTGTTAACCGTATGGGGATTCCCTTGCATGTTATTTGTTGTTTTTCCCTTGCTGCCTTTAATATTTTTTTCTTTGTATTTAATTTTTAATAGTTTGATTAATGTGTGTCTTGGTGCATTTCTCCTTGGATTTATCCTGTATGGGACTCTCTGCACTTTCTGGACTTGATTGACTATTTCCTTTCCCATGTTAGGGAAGTTTTCAACTATAATCTCTTCATATATTTTCTCAGAACCTTTCTTTTTCTCTTCTTCTTCTGGGACCCCTATAATTCAAATGCTGGTGCATTTAATCTTGTCCCAGAAGTCTCTGAGAGTGTCCTCAATTCTTTTCACTCTTTTTTCTTTTCTGCTCTGCAGTAGTTATTTCCACTATTTTATCTTCCAGGTCACTTATCCATTCTTCTGCCTCAGTTATTCTGGTATTGATTTCTTCTAGAGAATTTTTTTTTTTTTTTTGCAGTACGCATGGGCCTCTCACTGTTGTGGCCTCTCCTGTTGTGGAGCACAGGCTCTGGATGCGCAGGCTCAGTGGCCATAGCTCACGGGCCCAGCTACTCCACGGCACGTGGGATCTTCCCAGACCGGGGCACGAACCTGTGTCCCCTGCATCGGCAGGCGGACTCTCAACCACTGTGCCACCAGGGAAGCCCTAGAGAATTTTTAATTTCATTTCTTGTGTTGTTCATCATTGTTTGCTCTTTAGTTCTTCTAGGTCCTTATTAAACGTTTCTTTTATTTTCTCCATTCTATTTCCAAGATTTTGGATCATCTTTACTCTCATTACTCTGAATTCTTTTTCAGGTAGACTGCCTATTTCCTCTTCATTTGTTTGGTCTGGTGGGTTTTTACTTTGCTCCTTTATCTGCTGCATATTTCTCTGTCTTCTCATTTTGTTTTACTTACTGTGTTTGGGGTTTCCTCTTCGCAGGCTGCAGGTTCATAGTTCCCGTTGTTTTTTGTGTCTGCTCTCAGTGGGTGAGGTTGGTTCAGTGGGTTGTGTAGGCTTCCTGGTGGAGGGGTCTGGTGCCTGTGTTCTGATTTGTGGGGCTGGATCTTGTCTTTCTGGTGGACAGGGCCACAGCTGGTGGTGTGTTTTGGGGTGTCTGTGAACTTAGTATGATTTTAGGCAGCCTCTGTGCTCATGGGTGGGGTTGTGTTCCTGTCTTGCTAGTTGTTTGGCATGGAGTGTCCAGCACTGGAGCTTGCTGGCCACTGGGTGGAGCTGGGTCTTAGCATTGAGATGGAGCTCTCTGGGAGAGCTCTTGCCGATTGATATTACGTGGAGCTGGGAGGCCTCTGGTGGTCCAATGTCCTGAACTCGGCTCTCCCACCTCAGAGTCTCAGGCCTGACACCAGGCCGGAGCACCAAGACCCTGTCAGCCATGCGGCATGGCCTCTGCTGACCCCTTAGTCCCTCCAGTTCACTGTACTTCAGCTACACCTGACATCTTTCAGGTCCTCAACCACATTTAATTCTTTTCCACTTTAGAGACTGTGTACTTGCTGTTCCCTCGTTGTTCAGTGGCCACCAACTGGATCCTTAGTTTCATTTACCTTCTTAGAAAACGCATTTTGTTGTTCACAAAGAGAACAGGAGGGCCATGAGGAAATGTGTCACTTCTTCTAACCGGGCTCCCGGCACTGGAATCCCTGCCTCGCCCCACAGGCGCGTGGCCGAGGGGGGCGCGGGCATGTGCCGGCGTTTGGGGCGGGCCTTCTGCTCCTAGGGGTCTGGGGAACACCGGGAAAGGCCGGCCATGCGCGTTCACAAGTCAAGGTTTGCACCTCGCCTGCCTGTGCTGCATTTGGCTTTTCTGTTGATATGTCAGGAGCTCTGCCCTACAGCAGACTGATCTTTGCATGTTAGTTGGTTTGTGTTTGGTTTTTTGGAAAGCAGACTATAGTTTATAATTCTTCATCACGTAATGACAAAATAACTACCTGTCTAGAAAATGATTTTGGGAGGCAAGGACATTTTCTGATGTCTTTGTCCTTCTTTTCCCAACACTGTTATTTCAAATGGATTAAAAGTTCATTATGAAAAATGCACAAAACTTTTCCTAAATTTGTTCTGATGTGGCCTGTCAGGATTATTACTGTTGCTGGGGGTGCATTCCTCCCGCTACACCTCTTGAGCTCTTGTGGCTGAATTAATAATAAAACTGACACAAGACAGATTACCAGGAGAAAAAGGAAGAAGTTAGTGTGGACAGAGGTCTCATAGAAATGGGACCTAAGAAGTGGCAAAGCAGGCACCTTTTCTACTTTTTAGACAAAGAAACAATAAATTTGTGAGGAATTGACAGGACAAAGAAATTTAGGTTTGGGGTGCTCAATTAGTGAATAAACTAAACAGAGTTTGGGCTTCAGGTACTAAATTAAGGAAGTAACAGGGTTTGTTTATGCAGGCTTCTTGACCTGAATTCCTGTCTCTGGTGATAAAGGTATCTTTCTACCTCCAGCTGCAGGGAGTATACCTTTCACATGAGAGATTTATTTCCTGCTTTCAGGGTGACAGAGAGGAGGGTCAGAGTATCCCTCTTGCATTGGCCATTTCTTAAATAACTTTAATTAAAAATAATCATTATGCCACTGTAGCATATTTTGGGGTGGTCTACTCTGGGCCCCAACATTACCTATGCAATTACCACTTAATGTAATGATTGTATAAAATCATTAAGTGAATTGTAGACGCAGTGTAGTGATTATGTGCCTGGAGTCTACAGCCAGAGTACCTGGGTTTGAATCCTGACTCTGCCACTTAATAGTTGTGAAATCTCATTTCTTAATCTTTCTGTGCTCAGTTTTCCCATCTGTACATGGGGCTAATAACAGCACCTTTGTAAAGATGTAAAGTCCTTGGACCAGTGCCTGGCATGAAGTCTGCACTATAAAAGCTTGTTGAATGCAGATTCACAAATTGGTCCAGATAATTACAACACCTTTAATCAAGATAATAAATAAATAGTACAAGTTCTTCTAAAGGAGGATGTTATGGATTTTAATTTTGACAATACCTATCACTCCCTGTAAAAGAACATTATTCCCCCAAAATATAACATACAAAGGCTATTGAAGGAACACTGTGGGACAATTACTTAATAATTAACTTTAAATACCTTAAAAGAGATATTATAAAATTAAAAAATTTTACTAATGACAAAACACCATGTACTATAATAATAACAGCCCCCACCTTTGCTTTTGAGGGCAAGATTCAATTCATTCAATATTTATTCTTTCAAAAAGTACTTATCGGGCTTCCCTGGTGGCGCAGTGGTTGGGAGTCCACCTGCCGATGCAGGGGACACGGGTTCGTGCCCCAGTCCGGGGAGATCCCACATGCCGTGGAGCAGCTATTCCTGTGAGCCATGGCCGCTGAGCCTGCGCGTCCGGAGCCTGTGCTCCGCAACGGGAGAGGCCACAACAGTGAGAGGCCCACGTACCGCAAAAAAAAAAAAAAAAAAAAAAAGTACTTATCAACTACAATGTTTCAGACTCACTAATCAGTATAGAATAGTAAACTAAGGACACCTTATCTTCATGGAATTTCCAATCCAGTGGTAGAGACAGAAATGAAAAACAAGTTAACAATTGTGTTATTACAATTTCTGAGAAGAACTAGGTGAAGAGAATACTACAAATAAATTACATAATGCGTATAAAGTGTTTAGGGGAGTTTCTGGTCCTTAGAATGCATACAATAAAAGTTATCTATGATTATTCATTATTCTAATAATTATTATAACTTATACAGTTTATTCACCTGTTTAAAAAAAATCCATCATCTTAAGTTGAAGTTTCCTGCCCTCTAGTGGGGACTTTGAGTCATAGCCACACAAGCAACTGAGAATCTCAGGTTAAGTGTTTTTGATGTTTCAGCAGCTGTTCAATGAGCTCTCCTGCTGGTTGGGATGCCCAGCACTGTGCTCGATAAGCCATGCAAGACGCTTGCCGGCCACAGGGCCCCGCATGCCCATAACTTCCTTCAGAGGGCCTCCTTGTGCATGCTTGGTGCCATGTGACCTCACCATCCTCCCTGGGCACCATCTATAACTAGTCAGTGGCCTGTGAAGTGGCCTGGGGTAAAAGCTCTACTGAATAAACCTCCCCATATAGGAGGGCGATAGGTCCAGCGAATCAGCCTCAAGGCAGATCAAGACAGAGCCAATTAATCTGCAGTCAAAGAAAAGAGATGGAAAGTATTTGAACCCTGAGGATGACAGTATCAGAGAGAAGAATCCCTGCTATTGACCAGCCAGGGCTGCCTCCCATCCCGAAGATATTGCAGTAGCCCCAGGCAAGTCCAGGTGAGGCTGTGACTGTTGCCTTTCTCCTATCTTCCCTGAACGTCTTTACTGTAACCCTGAGTTAACCCAGGTAGTTCCAGTGTTAAAGAACCTAACAAAGGTGCTTAAAATGAAAAAATTATTTATTTGGCTGCACCGGGTCCAAGTTGGGGCACGGGGGATCTTTAGTTGTGGCATGTGGGATCTAGTTCCCTGACCAGGGATCGAACCCGGGCCCCCTGCATTAGGAGCACGGAGTCTTAACCACTGGACCACTAGGGAAGTCCCAAAGAAGCTTTAAATATCCATCCCATTTCATCTTTGCAACCTCTTGAGAAACCGGTATTATCATCTCCCAGGGGCTCAGAGAAGTTGAGTTACTTACCCAAAGTCGCATAGCTAATAACTAGCAGCACAGAATTCACACCTTGCTATCAAAGTTCATGTTCACTCCACTACTCCATGATCCATATCCATGGTATTGAAACCTGACTTAAATGGAGATATGAGATTAGATGTTCTCCCACATTTTATTTTAGCAAAAGTCTCTTTTAAAAATAACTAGGTTAGGGCTTCCCTGGTGGCTCAGTGGTTAAGAATTCTCCTGCCAATGCAGGGGACACGGGTTTGAGCCCTGGTCCAGGAAGATCCCACATGCTGCAGAGCAACTAAGCCTGTGCACCACAACTACTGAGCCTGTGCTCTAGAGCCCGCAAGCCACAACTACTGAGCCTGCGTGCCACAACTACTGAAGCCTGTGTGCCTAGAGCCCGTGCTCCACAACAAGAGAAGCCACTGCATTGAGAAGCCCGCGCACCGCAATGATGAGTAGCCCCCGCTCGCCACAACTAGAGAAAACCCACGCACAGCAACGAAGACCCAATGCAGCCAAAAATAAATAAATAAATAAATATTTTAAAAAAAAACCAAAACAACTTGCTGGGGTACAGCCGAGGCCAAGAACCAATAAACTACTTTTTTTGCATTTAAATTTAAATTGTATTTATTTAATAAGTAATACTGTGCATAACGCAATATCCAAAAAACTTTTAAACAGTGAAATTTCCCTCCCACCCTTATCCTCCAGGCATCCTCCTCCCCAGAGGCAACTGGTACTTCTCATGACTAGGACTTTGGTATCAAATATACGTAAAAAAATTCTCTTCTCTCTCTCAAGACCTTGCTTATTTCAGTTAACAATATTGCATGGATCTCATTCCATGTTAGGACATAAAGGGTGTTCTCAGCTGCTTGACATTCTGTTTTATAAAATGTAGTACATTTCTTTAAAAAACAATCCTCTATTGACATTTGTGCTAATATGCACACCCCCCCCAAAGCATACAATTTCACATGTGTGCAAAAATAACTAGGCCGTGTACCTAGAAGTAGAATTGTTACTTTAAAAGGTATATGCAGTTAATAATCTTTGCTAAATTTTAACAAAAGGCCATGTAGAGATTGTGCTGCTTTCTATTCAAAACAACAGTAGTTATGAGATGGAACTATTTAAATGGCTGTTTGTCAAGCTACCTAGTTTTGGAGAAACTTTTTATTGTTCACACTCCTGGCACGTCTGTTTGCAGAGGTGCATTTCTATGGGAGCGAGGGGGATGTGGGGAGGCGGGGCATGAAAGAAGGGATCCACTGTAGGCCTGAGCTCTTGGCCCGATCTTTTTTTTTTTTTTTTAACATCTTTATTGGGGTATAATTGCTTTACAATGGTGTGTTAGTTTCTGCTTTATAACAAAGTGAATCAGTTATACATATACATATGTTCCCATATCGCTTCCCTCTTGCGTCTCCCTCCCTCCCACCCTCCCTATCCCACCCTTGGCCCGATCTTAACACAGGTGTGGCCTGGGCCCTCTGCACTGCTGACTGGACTCTTGATCTGTTACACATTCAGGGAAAAATAGCAAATCTAATTTCACAGACTTACAGTCGGAACTTTACCCACAGCTGTCCCACCTGTAAATTTTGCCCTTTCTTGTTACCCCGACTATGAGTTTCTGTTTAGGCTGTGTTATCCAAGTTGCAGGCCTCTGCTCTGTTGTTCACCCACACTGTGGATGTCTGAATAGCATGTTAATTTGTGCACAGATCCAGATGTGTGCACTAAACACCAAGGAAGGTCTCTGAAAGTCCTACCATTCTCTGCTTCTGTTTTTACCAAAGAGTTCAACTGCATCTGTTTTTTGTTTTGTTTTGTTTTTTGAATCCCAGGAGGTTTTGTTAACAGCCCCTGGGCTTACAGAAATCACCAAACATGAACTGGCCAGGTGAGAGTTGCTCAATTTGGCATAATTTTCCTATTGTTTTTTTTATGTTTAATTTGATTTTTTGATATTCTAATGGGCTCTTTTTGTGTTTTGGTGGATTTGGAAATGGGATGAGTCCAAGAACACAAGGGCATTTGAGGATTGGAGTCAGGTTAAACATTGGCTGAACCTTCAACCTCCTGGGAAGTTCTTTTTCCGTTCGTCCTGGGCTGCTTAGTTCTTTTCCCTCAGAAGCTCTGGGTGGAGATGGGCCTGGGCAGACTCCTTACTTCTTCACTGATGAATCATGAAGGAATAAGCCTTTTACGAGTCTCAACTTAGCTTCTGTGCCCCCAGATTTAGCCCAGATCTCTTGGGAGAGTGGACATTCCATTGAATGGTCAAAGGATAATGAGAGTAGCAATGAAATGGTCTCTGATTTAAAATGTAGATCCTTTGGGCCTTTAGGAAGTTTGTGACCATGAAAGAGAGAGAACCAGGTATCTATAGCTCTGACTTCTCCCTACCTGCCGTCTGTAGAAGCAAAACGCCATGGAATAAGAAACTGGAGAAAAGTTTTGGTCCATCCAGAAACTGGAATATGTGCTTTGCTTGAAGGCTAATTGACATACTCCCTGAAGACACCCCATGATTGCTTATTGACAACAATTACATCCCCCCAAAAGTTCCTATATGAATTCACTTAGGGGTCCAAGCAGAAGGTAGACCTAAATTAAAGAGATTTCAAGCCACCTACAAGCATATGGAAACAGAAAACTCCCTTGAAATAAAACAGCTTAAGATGTTTATGACAGAGGTGGCACTGCAGAGCAGTGGGGGCAGAAGAGTTGATCCTTTTAATAAGCAATGTCTGGTCAAATGGATATCCTATGGGAAACAAATAAATCTTGACCTCTGCCTCAGATTATAGCAAAAACTCAATTCTAGAACTGTAGGTCCAACTGTAAAAAAACAAACAAAATCAATTTTCTAGAAGACATCATAAAATAATATTTATTTACTTGGTGAAGACAAAGATTGTTTAATCAGGACAGGAAAACTACTGTTAATAAAGGATATTATTGATAAAATGGACTGTATGAAAATCTAGAAATTCTTGATTTCTTGGAGATACTGTTAAAAGTAAAAATGCAAGGCATAGAGTGGATATACAAATGTCAGTCAGTAAGTACATATCTAGAAAATATAAAGAACTATAAATCAGTAAGAAAAAGAGATCCAATACAGAAATAGTCAAAAGACTTAAACAGGTACTTCAAAAAAGGGGCCAATAAGCACCTAGAAAATGTTCAGTCTCCACATCACTGTAGTCAACAGCTGTGCTTTTTACAATAGGTGTAAAATGAATGAGATATTCACCTCAGCTTTCTTGTTTTCTTCCAGTAGTTCAACAATACGTTTAATAACTGTTAGTTGAAATGACATTTGTCCCTGCCATAATCTGATTGAACTGAATATGAATTTCTTGTTTGAAAGTATGATCATTTCTTCTGTCTACAAATTCCATTTTGAATTCTCCATCTTGGCTAGTAATCATTTGTCTTATTGTTTTTTATTTGTCCATTCTAGCACCAAGTTTTAAAATCATTCACACTACTTTCCATTGTTTTCTGTAGATATTATGCAGTAATTGAGCAAAGATTTCTTAAACAGGACATAAAATTCTTGGTTAACACTGGTTTGTTTTTTAAGAACTTCGAGCGAATACTCTGTCAGCATGAACTTGTCCTTGTTCAGCATCATCAATTGTTTACTTACCTTTCCCCCCCAGTTCTAGTAATCGCATATGTGCTTCTTTTTGTGTACAAGTGATGTCTCATACCCCGTTAAACAAGAATCTAGTTTACAGTCATAAATACCAACCTTGACCAGAGATAATCCTGAAGACTGGTTGTAAAACACGTTAACAGGAGTAATAAAATACTTTTCCTTGAGCTTTGTATAAAAGCCAATTTCCACAGTTTCTTTCTGTGTTTTAAAATGTAGGTTTTGGGACTTCCCTGGAGGTCCAGTGGTTAAGACTCTGTGCTTCCACTGCAGGGAGTGCAGTTCGATCCCTGTTCAGGGAACTGAGATCCCACATGCTGTGTGGCCAAAAAAAAAATGTAGGTTTTATTATTCCTACAGTAGGATATGGTGAGGCCAAAATATCAGATGTCTACCATTGGAAAGATAGTTTGTTACTCACAGTTTGCAAGAAAAGGGAACATACCATGCCATGTAAGGGCCACACAGGGAAGCACCAGGGTCAGGAGGCATAAAGAGTGAGAGGAAAATGTAGATGAGAGCCATTATTGTGGTTTCCACAGGAAAGAACAGGAGAGGCAGGGTAAATAGGCTTAGGGGTGGCTAGTTTGAATAATTTCAGTGGGTTCTGGGGCAAAGGAGCTGTCCCTCACTGCCTGGTACCTGGCATCACAGGCAGGCCTTTGGTTTGGATTTTCCAGAATCCTAGCTCTGGGCTCGGTTCAGCTGGGTAGCAAGGCCCCTTTGTTCCAACTTTTAGAAAGACACCTGTATTCAGTTCTCAGCCAGTGGGAGCAAATATCGTACTGATGGGAGACATAGCTGAGGAAGTTGCAGGGAAAACTTAATCTTCCATGCTTGCGACACATGGTGAGAATACACACTGCAGATTTTAATATGATCGTTTTCTCTGTGTGTGTGTGTGTGTGTGTGTGTGTGCGTGCGTGCTGGGATAATGAGGGCAGGTGGATAGTGACTCTGAGTGTGAGAGCCTGATAGAGGAAGCTGCGGGTTGTGTGGGCTCTGGTGAGTCCTACATGCTCAGATGTAAATCCTGTACTAGCTCTAGGAATTGGCTAGCCTTGGAAGGGGCAATCCCTCCAGGGTGAGTAAGCCCTCAGACGTTAAAACATCAGAATAAAAAGACATGCTTAATACACTCTGTTTGAAAGACTTGGTGTTAAATGAAATACTATATTTTCTACCATATTTATCCAGTGGAAAATCAATACCATTAATTTGAAGCACATTTGTGTTTTGCTAGAAATAATCTTATGCTATCAAAAGCATTGGAGTTACTTTCCAGCATCATTATCCAACAAACATAGTAACATTCCAGATGTTTTGTCCTTTTTTGATCAATTTGCTTGTTTCATGGATATATTTTCTTTATCTTGCAAGGAGCAGCCCAGGGTTACATTTGCTACTTCTGAATTATGCATTTGACATGAATAATTCTCTTTTCCATCTCAATGTTTTAATTAGTAGCCAAAGAATCATTTAGCAAATAACATGAAGTTGTAAGGATTTAATCTGACTTGAAGTTCAAGGTGTAGATTTGATAAGAATAGTTATCTTATTCATTTTCATTATCATGAATAATTAAATCTTTATTAACAAATAATTTATAATGCCTTATTTCTAAATTTTACATGGATTATACTCAATAAAATCTGCTAATCTTTATTGTTGCCAGTTTGTTTTTAATGTAAGCAGCCTTCTCATTTAGAAATTTTCTATTTATCCCTTTCAGTTTTTTCTTTTGTTTTATTATCTATTTCTAGTATGATCTTTTTTAAAAAATATTTATTTATTTATTTGGCTGCTCCAGGTCTTAGTTGCGGCATGCGGGCTCTTAGTTGTGGCATGCGGGATCTAGTTCCCTGACCAGGGATCAAACCCGGGCCCCCTGCATTGGGAGCTCAGAGTCTTAACCTCTGGACCACCAGGGAAGTCCTTAGTATGACCTTGACTTGTATTGATTTCAATGATCTAAAGTATTTTAAAATGATGTGTAGTTCTCAAATATTCAAAATTTGAATATATTTTAATCTAAAAGTGTAAATTAAGAGTAAGAAAAAATTTAAAACATAATAACCTATAATGGAAAAGAATCTGAAAAAATATGTATATATATAAAAATATATATATATAAAACTGTACTGTACACCTGAAACTAGCACATTGTAAATGAACTATACTTCAAGTTAAAAAAAAAAAGAGTTGATACATGTTATTCTTTTTTCTTACCTATTGCTTTTTCCACCCAACTCCTTCCTGCACTCTAACACCCAGTTCCTCCATGAGCAGTGACCCGAATATGTCACAGCTCCACTTAGATTGTGGCAACACAAACAAACTGAGATCTGAGGCTCACAAGAGCAGTGGTATATTAATTCTCCGAAGGGGACCAGATACATTCTTCACTGGTTTCACTGAGGCTCATTCCAATGCATGCCTTTTGGTGACTACATGCACGTATCTCTTTGGGGGTGTTTAACTCTCTGGTGAATTTTTTTTTTTTTAAGATTTTTTGATGTGGACCATTTTAAAAGTCTTTATTGAATTTGTTACAATATTGCTTCTGTTTTATGTTTTCATTTTTTGGCCACGAGGCATGTGGGATCTTAGCTTCCTGACCAGGGATCGAACCCACAGCCTCTGCACCGGAAGGCGAAGTCTTAACCACTGGTCCGCCAGGGAAGTCCCTCTGGTGAATTCTTAAAGTCAGTTTTTTCATCTTTATATTCATAACTGTAGGTAAGGATAGAATCCTGTAGGTTCTACCTCCAGAATATCTATCACTTCTCAAACTTCAGTGTTCTAAGAATCGCCTAGAAAGAGCTTATTTAAAACGCAGAATCACTGGGTCCCACCCCCAGAAATTCTAATTATATCAGTAAAGCCCAGGAATCTGTGTTTGTTAGAAGTTCCCAGGACCACACTCTAAGAAAATACTGGTCTACACCAGCATCTCCTCCTCAACTCCATGCACGGGAGCATTTCGGGTCCTCCAGCTTCTCACAGCGTAGATTCCCCACTAACATCCCCACCCTGAGGCATACTAATGTGATCCTCATTAGCAGCTACACGTTTAAATCACCTGGAGAACTTTTAAAAATTTACTGATGCCTGTGCCTCCCCCATAGCAATTATATCAGACTCTCTGGGAGTGGGGCCTCAGATTCCAGAATAACAGGAAACCAACCCAGTAAATCTGACTGTGCAGCCGGAGTTGAGCATGACTGTTCCAGTCCATCCACTACCTCTCATGGCCATTTTGCCCTGCCTTAAAGTCCTCTAAGAGTTCTTTCCTCAAGCAGAGCTTCCCAGCCTGTATCCCAGAGAAGGCAAACAGGCTACAGGTGTGGCACAAAACATTGATCCACCAGTAATCAGGCTGCTCGAGGGCCCATGAGCTCCAGTATAAGTAGTGTCTCTGTGGCTCCTTGGATGGTAGCCCGAGCTGAGTCACGTTTGTCTTCTCCTCCACTCTGTGTTGCCACTGCCCACTGCAGAGAGGTAGCCATTGAGATGCAGAAGGAGAACATGGCCCAGGTGCCCAGGAAGCTCAACCCCAAGGTATGGCTAGTTGGGAAGGGGGTGTGATGCAGGCTCGGGGTGGAGGTGGGGCAGGTGGAAGGACCAGCTGCCAGCAGTAGCCCCCAGATCTCTGTCTTCACATGCGTTTGATGCTTTTGCACGATAGTGGTTGATGTGCCCTCCACATGGCTACAGGGTGACTACTGTGCATGTGTGTTCTAGAAATAAGTTGCATTGCCATTTCGAAAGATACGGCTTGAAGACATGAAAATGGATTTGAAATCTCTTGGCGTATCCCAGTAAATTTTAACACTGTGTTGTGCAATGAAAGAGGAAGAAGACATGTTTCTTTTAAATAATATTTCAGATGTTGGTTGTTCCATTGTTTAAAGTTTTATCGCCTACTTGTGTGATTAGTGTTTTTTGTTTGGTTTCTGGTTGATGGTTACTAGCTATAATAAGAGAAAACTTTAAAAAGCTTGATAGGAATTGTTATGTGTAGTATAACCTATCAAAAAAAAGGTTCCCAAATATTAAAGGCAATTATCTACTTGACCTCAAGTTTTCAACAATATTACAGTTAGGAACTTCTGTTTACTCAAAAAGTCTACAAAGTAGGTGAAAATTCACAAGCTGAGAACATATTTGCAATATAAAATCAATAAAGAGCTGGTATCTAGAATGGAAAAAGAATGCTGAAAAATCAATAAAAAGAATAAACAGTAGAAAAAGAGGGGAAAAGACTTTAACGGGTGCTTCACAAAAGAGAGAATCTGAGTAGCCATTAAGCATATTAAAAACGCTCAACATGGGACTTTCCTGGTGGTGCAGTGGTTAAGAGTCTGCCTGCCAATGCAGGGGACATGGGTTTGAGCCCTGGTCCGGGAAGATCCCACATGCCGTGGAGCAACTAAGCCCGTGTGCCACACTACTGAGCCTGCACTCTAGAGCCTGCAAGCCACAACTACGAAGCCTGCCCACCTAAATTCCGTGTTCTGCAACGAGAAGCCACTGCAATGAGAAGGCCATGCACAGCAAGGAAGAGTAGCCCCCTCTTGCTGCAACTAGAGAAAGCCTTTACGCAGCAACAAAGAACCAATGCAGGCAAACATAAATAATAATAATAAAAAAGCTCAACATTATTAGAAATCACAGAAATGCAAAAGAAAACCAGAAAATGTGATTGCACAGCCACTAAATTGGATTTACTCTCATTTAAATTTAAAAATCTGAGAATACTGAGTATTGGTGAGTATGTGGGGTAACAAGAACTCTTATTCCTGTAAGTACCTGGTAAAACTGGCATTATCTAATAAGATTGAGCAAATTCATGCTCAAAGTGTGGTCCATGGGCCAACAGCATTGGCATCACCTGAGAGCTTGTTAGAACTGCAGAATTCCAGACCCTGCCTCAGACCTACTTGAAGCAATTAGCATCTTAAGATTTCCAGGTGATTTCATGTGCACACAAATGTTTAAGAAGCACGGCTCCATGTCCCAGCAATTCCACTTCTCACATATACCTTAAAGAACTTCGTTCATGGCAGCATTGTGTATAAATAAAAACTGAGACTAAGCCTAGTTCCATAACAGTGAAATGGACAAATTATGGTGTAGCCATATAATGGAATCCTATACAGTCAGGAAAACAAATGATCTACAGTTTTGCATATTAACATGGGTGACAGAAGCATTAAACTGAGTGCAGGGGCTTCCCTGGTGGCGCAGTGGTTGAGAATCTGCCTGCCAATGCAGGGGACATGGGTTCAAGCCCTGGTCTGGGAAGATCCCACATGCCGCGGAGCAGCTAGCCCCGTGAGCCACAATTACTGAGCCTGCGCGGCGTCTGGAGCCTGTGCTCTGCAGCAAGAGAGGCTGCAATAGTGAGAGGCCCGCGCACCGTGATGAGGAGTGGCCCCCACTTGCCACAACTAGAGAAAGCCCTCGCACAGAAACGAAGACCCAACACAGCCATAAATAAATAAATAAATTAAAAAAAACAAAACAAAAAACTGAGTGCAAGGAGCAGATCTCAGAATAATACATTTAGAATAATTCTATTTATTTTTGCACATGTGTCTTATATTTCACCTGTGAACCTTTAAAAAGTTCATGAAAACAAGCTTGAAGTTCCACATTAAACTAGGATGGTTTTTTGTGGAAGTTTTATACAAATTCAATATTTAATATCCTTCCTAATAGTTTGTATTTGGCTTTTGTATTAAAATTATTTAAAATAAAAATATTAGTATTTAACTAAGACACATGTAGATGTCCCCAAAACCTTTGTTCTTTAACCCAGTGGGCTGTTCAAGTATTGTTTTTGTGTGTACTGTGACATAAAATACATTGGGAAGCAAGGACCTTGAAGCCAAATTCTTTCAAAGGCCTTTAAGGTCCCAGCCTTCCCTTGTGGCTTCATCTGTTGCTTTGCTCCAAATTCAGGCTAGATTCCTTGCCCTTCTCCAAAGCTACCACCATGCCACTAAGCCCATGCTACTTCTGGGATGCCCTGGGTGCCCTTTTTCTTTCCCTTGGGCTTTAGTCAAACACCACCACCTTTGTTAAGGGTTTTCTCAATTCCTAGACAGAATAACTCTTTCTTTTCCAGAGCCCTTAATGACCTGGTAAGTCAGATGGTTCGTTGTTTTGATCTTTTTCCCCTGCTAGACCATGAACAACTCTAGACCAGTGTGCTATACTATAAGTTACAGGATATCCACATAATGGAATACTATATTTGCCGTCTTTTCATGACCCTAGTTACTCTATATCCTGTGGAAGTGTAAATCTTGTATTCACCTTCATTATTACATGAGTTTGGTAACAAATGTAAAGTGCTTACTATTATCTCTAGATTTATTAGTTACCCACTTTGGAGAAAACATCTTATGTGACAATTGTACTGTCCAATTACTGAGATTTTTATAGACTCTTCAGTGAGTACTAACATCTTTAATATTTTAAATAGCTAACAATGTATACATCCAGTTATGAAGCATCCTAACCACTTGGTCCGCAGTAAAGCAATGAAGCTTAGCAACTATGAGATTTTGTCTGGAGGTTGGCAGGAAAGAGCTATAAAACTCTATGAAGGGGAGGAAGAAAGACCACGATATTTATGTTCATCTCCTAAAATGCTTCTGAAGTTAAAAGGTTATCTGTTAATGATCTTCTGCAACAATTTGGGTGTTTGCCCGTCTCACTCTAAGAGACTATCAGAATGAAACCCATTGACCACAATCACTGTCAGAAGTCCGAGCTTCAACCAGTCCCCCTTCATCCCCTGGCTGTATTGTACATCTCCTCAGCTGGTGATTCTCAACCTTGGCTGCATATCCGATCATCTGGTGTCCAGGCAACACCCAAGACCAGTTAAAATCTCTGGGTG
Source organism: Tursiops truncatus (assembly GCF_011762595.2). Lineage (NCBI taxonomy): Eukaryota > Metazoa > Chordata > Mammalia > Artiodactyla > Delphinidae > Tursiops > Tursiops truncatus. The sequence goes on from NC_047039.1 coordinate 92,558,644, forward strand.
TTGAACCCAGTGTATTTTCTTTAAAGCTCTCTAGTTGATTCCAATGTGCTGTCTAGACTGAGAGCCACGCCCCTATCTGACCAAAGACTGCCCCAGCCTTTCTCCTTGCCTCCCAGTCCCTTTCCTGGTATGTCCTGGAATCTACATCAAGACCCCTCTCAGTATCTTCAGTGTGTTCTTGGAACATCACCTCCTTCCTTAACAGGAATCACCTAAAGGTTCTCCCTTCCCAGCCTTTTATACCCCACATACCTCAGATAAGGAGGTGACTGGGGATTTCACTTGTCCCCAATACCCCCATACAAACCACTTTTTCTTGCAAAATATCCCACTCCTTTGAGACTTATTCATGCCATTCTTACCCTCCTTATCACACCCCTTCATTCACTGAAGATGGTTTACCACAAAGATGCTTTCTGTTCCTATTCCCATATTCTTCTCAGCAACCCATCTAATCTCCTGGTCTCAGATCCTTAACCCACTGAGTTCTGACCATCTTCCTCTACTCTCATCTCACCACCCTCTGATGGTCACCTTAACCCTTGTCTTCCTTAGAAAATGTATTACCTCTAAAATCTGTTTTTTAAATCCCACTCTGCCCACCATCTTCTATCTTTTTAGTTTGCTTACTTGGTCACTCCCACTGCCACCTTTCCATCCCCAAACCCATCACTTTTTCACCATCTTCACCCTCTTCTTTCTGGTTTCTCTTCTCTACTCATCTAAGCTTGATTCTGTACTGTACCAGTATAATCAATGCTTTGAAAATGCTACCAACTCCTTTGTATCCTCCCTCTATTGGACTCACCTAAGACGCATTCCTGCTTGTACCTTGACTCTCCACCTTTGATTGCCTGCACTGAAGCAGCTGAATGTGACTGGAGAGGCACAGAGCAGGGCTTTGAAATGCTCACAAACTTCTCATAGGGCACTCAACCCTGCCCAGAAACTGCGCTCTGCTTCCTCATTTTGAAGACTACTAATTCATACATTTTCCTTAAAATTGCCTACTTGCTCTCATCCCATTTCCATCTTAGAAAATAGAAACTATCTGATGGAAATTCCACCCTCCTATTCCCAAACCCACAATCTGGTTTAAATTTGCATGCATCTTTACGCATGGGTTTATTTCTGGGTTTTCTATTATGGTCTGTTGATCTATATGTCGATTTTTAAAAATTAATTAATTAATTTGGCTGCATTGGGTCTTTGTTGCTGCACACGGGCTTTCTCTTGTTGTGGCACTCGCGGGCTACTCTTTGTTGCAGTGCGCAGGATTCTCATTGCGGTGGCTTCTCTTGTTGTGGAGCACAGGCTCCAGGTGCGTGGGCTTCAGTAGTTGTGGCTCATGGGCTCTAGAGTGCAGGCTCAGTAGTTGTGGCACATGGGCTTAGTTGCTCCACAGCATGTGGGATCTTCCCGGACCAGGGCTCGAACCCGTGTCCCCTGCATTGGCAGGAGGATTCTTAACCACTGTGCCACCAGGGAAGCACTATATGTCTATTTTTATGCCAATACCGTACTGTTTTGATTAATATAGTTTTGTAATACAGTTTGAAATCAGGGAGTGTGATGCCTCCAGATTTGTTCTTCTTTCTCAAGATTTTTTTGGCTCTTTGGGGTCTTTTGTACTTTCATGTAAATTTTAGAATTGTCTGTTCTATTTCTGTGAAAAATGCCATTGGAATTTTGATAGGGATTGCTTTGAATCTGTAGATTGCTTTGGGTAGTGTTAAAATGTACAATATTCCATTTAACAATATTCTTCCAGTCCATTAGCACAGAATATCTTTTCATTGATTTGTGCCTTCAGTTTTCTTCATCAGTGTCTTATAGTTCTCAGTGTACAGGTCTTTTACTTCCTTGGTTAAATTTATTTCTATGTATTCCATTTTATTTGATGTAAATGGGATTGTTCATTTCTCTTATAATTTTTTAGTGTACAGAAATGCAACAGATCCATATGTTTTAGTATCCTGTAAATTTACGAAATTCACTTATTCTAACAGTTTTTTTTAGTCAAGTCTTTAGGGTGTTCTATATATAATATGTCATCTGCAAATAGTGACAGTTTTACCTCTTCCTTTCCAATTTGGATGCCCTTTACTGTTTTTTTTTTTTTTTTTCCCTAATTGCTCTGGCTAGGTCTTCCAGTACTCTGTTGAATAAAAGTGGTGAGAGTGGGCATCCTGTTTTGTTCCTGATCAGCTTTTCACTACTGAGTATAATGTTAGCTGTGGGCTTGTCATATATGGCCTTTATTATATCGAGGTACGTTCCCTTTGCACCCACTTTTTGGAAACTTTTTTATCATAAATGGATCTTGAATATCGTCAAATGCTTTTTCTTCATCTGTTGATGATCATATGTTTTTATCCTTCATTTTGTTAACGTGGTATGTCACATTGATTTTGCATATGTTGAGCCATTCTTGCATCCCTGGAATAAATCCCACTTGATCATGGTGTATAATCCTTTTATGCACTGTTGAATTTGGTTTGCAAATATTTCGTTAAGGATTTTTGCATCTACATTCATCAGGGATGTTGGTCTGTAATTTTCTTGCAGTATCTTTTTCTGGTTTTGGTATCAGGGTAATGCTGGCCTAATCAGGGTAAAATTAGTTTTCATCTACTTTTTTGGAAGCGTTTGAGAGGATTGGTATTATTTCTTTTTTGAATGTTTCATAGATTTCACTAGGGAAGCCATCTGGTCCTGGACTCTTGTTAGGGGTTTTTGATTTATAATTCAATCTCCTTATCAGTAATTAGTCTGGTCAGATTTTCTATTTCTTCATGATTCAGTCTTGGAAAGTTTTTTGTTTCTGAGAATTTATCCATTTCCCTTAGGTTGTCCAATTTATGTATAATTGTTCAAAGTACTCTCTTATGATCCTCTATATTTATGTGGCATCAGTTTTTATGTCTCTTCTTTCATTTCTGATTTTGAGTTCTCTTTTTCTTGATGAGTCTACCTAAAGTTTTGTCAATTTATCTTTTCAAAGAACCAGCTCTTGGTTTCCTTTTCTTTTTTCCTTATTGTCTTTTTTCATTTCAGTCTCTATTTCATTTATTTCTGCTCTTTATTTCCTTCCCTCTACTAGCGCTGGGCTTCACTTATTCTTTATTTGAGGTGTAGTTATTTGCGATTTTTCTTGTTTCTTGAGGTAAGCACTTATCACTATGAACTTCCATCTTAGAACTACTTTTGCTGCATCCCATAAGTTTTCGTATGTTGTATTTCCATTTTCATTTGTCTCATGATAGCTTTTGATTTCTCTTTCTTTGTTCCATTGGTGTTCAGTAGCATGTCATTTAATCTCTATGTATTTGTAAATTTTCCAGTTTTCTTCTGCTAATTGATTTCTGGATTCATACCATTGTGGTCAGAAAAGATGCTTGATATAATTTCAACCAAGTATATTTGTTTGTTTCTTTTTTGCGGTACGCGGGCCTCTCACTGTTGTGGCCTCTCCTGTTGCAGAGCACAGGCTCTGGACGCGCAGGCTCAGTGGCCATGGCTCACGGGCCCAGCCGCTCCGCGGCATGTGGGATCTTCCCAGACCGGGGCACGAACCCGTGTCGCCTGCATCGGCAGGCGGACTCTCAACCACTGCGCCACCAGGGAAGCCCGCTTGATATAATTTCAGTCTTAAACTTAGCAAGGTTTGGTTTGTGGCCTAGCATGATATCTATCCTGGAGAATGTTCCATGTGCCCTTTAAGAATGTGTATTCTGGGCTTCCCTGGTGGCACAGTGGTTGGGAGTCCACCTGCCGATGCAGGGGACACGGGTTCGTGTCCCGGTCCGGGAAGATCCCACATGCTGCGGAGCGGCTGGGCCCGTGAGCCATGGCCACTGAGCCTGTGCGTCCGGAGCCTGTGCTCTGCAACGGGAGAGGCCACAACGGTGAGAGGCCCGCGTACCGCAAAAAAAAAAAAAAAAAGAATGTGTATTCTGTTGTGGATAGAATGTTACTATATGTCAGGTCTATCTGGTCTAACGTCATTAAAAGTCAACGTTAACTTATTTTCTGTCTGTTCTACCCATTGACATAAGTGGGGCATTATAGTTCCCTACTATTGCATTACTGTCTATTTCTCCCAAATATATATTATATTTGCTTCATATATTTAGGTCCTCATGACTTTCTTTTTTAAAAATTTTATTGGAGTATAGTTGGTTTACAATGTTGTGTTAGTTTCAGGTGTACAGAAAAGTGATTCAGTTATACATATACATATATTCATTCTTTTTCCGATTCTTTTTCCATAAAGGTTATTACAGAACATTGAGTAGAGCTCCCTGTGCTATGCAGTAGGTCTTGCTGGTTATCTATTGTATATATAGTAGTGTGTATATGTTAATCCCAAGCTCCTAATTTATCCCTCCCCAACCCCCACATTTCCCCTTTAGTAACGATAGGTTTGTTTTCAAAATCTGTGAGTCTGTTTCTGTTTTGTAAATAAGTTCATTTATATCATTTTAAAAAATTAGATTCCACACATGAGTGATATGATATTTGTCTTTCCCTGTCTGCCTTCACTTAGTATGATAATCTCTAGGTCCATCCATGTTGCTGCGAATGGCATTATTTCATATTTTTAATGGCTGAATAATATTCCATTGTATATATGTACCACATCTTTTTATCCATTCATCTTTCGACAGACATTTAGGTTTCTTCCATGTCTTGGCTATTGTAAATAGTGCTGTGGTGAACATTGTGAGGCATGTATATGTTCAAATTATGGTTTTCTATGGATATATGCCCAGGAGTGGGATTCCTGGAACATATGGTAGCTCTATTTTTAGTTTTTTAAGGAACCTTCATACTGTTCTCCATAGTGGTTGTACCAATTAACATACCCACCAACAGTGTAGGAGGGTTCCCTTTTCTTCACATCCTCTTCAGCATTTATTGTTTGCAGACTTTCTGATGATGGCCATTCTGACCAGCATGAGGTGATACCTCATTGTAGTTTTGATTTGCATTTCTCTGATAATTAGTGATGTTGAGTATCTTCTCATGTGCTTCTTGACCATCTGTATGTCTTCTTTGGAGAAATGTCTTCTTAGATCTTCTGGCAATTTTCTGATTGGGTTGTTTGTTTTTTTGACATACAGCTGCATGAACTGTTTGTATATTTTAGAGATTAATCCGTTGTTGGTTGCTTTGTTTGCAAATATCTACTCCAATTCTGTGGGTTGTCTTTTCGTTTTATTTATGGTTTCCTTTGCTGTCCAAAAGCTTTTAAGTTTGTTTATTTTTCTGGCTTAAAACAACAGAAATTTATTCTCACATGGTTCTGGAGGCCAGGAGTCCACACTGGGCTGAAATCAAGGCATCAGCATGGCCACCATGCTCCCCACAAAGGTTCCAGGAGAGATTCAGTTCCTTGCTAACTTCCAGTGCTGCCAGCATTCTTTTGCCTCTGGTCATATCACTCCTCCTTCTGACTCTACCTTCACCTGGCCTCCTCCTCTGTGTATGTGCCATATCTCTCTGCCTTTTTCTCATAGGAGTACGTGTGATGGCATTTTTTTTTTTTTTTTTTTACAGTAGGTCCTTGTTGGTTATCTGTTTTAAATATAGCAGTGTGTTCATGTCAATCACAAACTCCCAGTCTACCCCTCCCCCTGCTTTCCCCCCTGGTAACCATAAGTTCATTCTCTAAGTCTGTGAGTCTGTTTCTGTTTTGTAGATAAAATTCATTTGTATCATTTTTTTTTTAGATTCCGCATATAAGTGATATCATATGATATTTGTCTTTCTCTGTCTGACTTACTTCACTTAGTATGATAATCTCCAGGTCCATCCATGTTGCTGTAAATGGCATTATTTCATTCTTTTTTATGGCTGAGTAACATTCCATTGTTTATATATCACATCTTCTTTATCCATTCATTTGTCGATGGACATTTAGGTTACTTCCATGTCTTAGCTATTGTAAACAGTGCTGCAATGAACATTGGGGTGCATGTGTACTTTTGAACCAAGTTTTTCTCTGGATATATGCCCAAGAGTGGGATTGCTGGGTCATATGTTAATTCTATTTTTAGTTTTCTGAGGAACCTCCATACAGTTTTCCATAGTGGCTGCACCAACTTACATTCCCACCAACAGTGTAGGAGAGTTCCCTTTTCTCCACACCCTCTCCAGCATTTATTGTTTATAGATTTTTTGTTGATGGCCATTCTGACTGGTGTGAAGTGATAACTCACTGTAGTTTTGATTTGCATTTCTCTAATAATTGGCGATGTTGAATATCTTCATGTGCCTCTTGGCCATCTGTATGTCTTCTTTGGAGAAATGTCTATTTAGGTCTTCTGCCCATTTTTTTTTTTTTTTTTTTTTTTTGCGGTAGGCAGGCCTCTCACTGCTGTGGCCTCTCCCATTGCGGAGCACAGGCTCCGGACGCACAGGCTCAGCGGCCATGGCTCACGGGCCCAGCTGCTCCGTGGCATGTGGGATCTTCCCGGACCGGGGCACGAACCCATGTCCCCTGCATCGGCAGGCGGACTCTCAACCACTGCGCCACCAGAGAAGCCCTGCCCATTTTTTTGATTGGGTTGTTTTTGTTTTTTTGATATTGAGCTGCATGAGCTGTTTGTAAATTTTGGAGACTAATCCTTTGTCGGTTGCATCATTTGCAAGTATTTTCTCCCATTCTGTAGGTTGTCTTTTCATTTTGTTTATGGTTTCCTTTGCTGTGCAAATCTTTTGAGTTTAATTAGGTCCCATTTGTTTGTTTTTATTTCCATTATTCTGGGAGATGGATCAAAAAAGATATTGCTGCGATTTATATCAGAGAGTGTTCTGCCTATGTTTTCCTCTAAGAGTTTTATAGTAGCCGTCTTATATTTAGGTCTTTAATCCATTTTGAGTTTATTTTTGTGTGTGGTGTTAAAGAGTGTTCTAATTTCATTTTTTGACATGTAGCTGTCCAATTTTCCCAGCACAGTTTATTCAAGAGACTGTCTTTCCTCCATTGTATAGATGCCTCCTTTGTCATAGATTAATTGACCATAAGTGTGTGGGTTTATTTCTGGTCTTTCTATCCTGTTCCATTGATTTATATTTTTGTTTTTGCACCAGTATCATACTGTTTTGATGACTGTAGCCTTGTAGTATAGTCTGAAGTCAGGGAGCCTGATTCCTCCAGCTCCATTTTTCTTTCTCAAGATTGCTATTGGCTATTTGTGTTTCCATACAAATTAAATTTTGTTCATTTCTGTGAAAAATGCCATTGGTAATTTGATGGGAATTGCATTGAATCTGTAGATTGCCTTGGGTAATATCGTCATTTTGACAATATTGATTCATCCAATCCAAGAACACAGTATATCTTTCCATCTGTTTGTGTTGTCTTCAGTTTCTTTCATCAGTGTCTTATAGTTTACAGAGAAAAGTCTTTTGCTTTCTTGCATAGGTTTATTCCTAGGTATTCTATTCTTTTTGATGCTATGGTAAATGGGATTGTTTCCTTAATTTCTCTTTCTGATCTTTGGTTGTTAGTGTATAGCAATGCAACAGATTTCTGTATATTAATTTTGTAACCTACAACTTTACCAAATTCATTGATGAACATTAGTAGTTTTCTGGTGGCATCTTTAGGATTTTCTATGTGTAGTATCATGTCATCTGCAAACAGTGACAGTTTTACTAGTACTTATCTAATTTGGATGACTTGTATTTCTTTTTCTTCTCTGATTGCCGTGGCTAGGACTTCCAAAACTATTTTGAATAAAAGAGGCAAGAGTGGACATCCTTGTCTTGATCTTAGAGGAAATGCTTTCAGCTTTTCACTGCTGAGTATGATGTTAGTTGTGGGTTTGTCATATATGGCCTTTATTATGTTGGGGTAAGTTCCCTCTATGCCCACTTTCTGGAGAGCTTTTATCATAAATGGGTGTGGAATTTTGTCAAATGCTTTTCCTGCATCTGTGGAGAGGACCATACGGTTTTTATTCTTCAGTTTGTTAATGTGGTGTATCACACTGATTGATTTGGGGATATTGAAAAATTCTTACATCCCTGGGATAAATCCCACTCGATCGTGGTGTAACATCCTTTTAATGTATTGTTGGATTCAGTTTGCTAGTATTTTGTTGAGGATTTTTACATCCATGTTCATCAGTGATATTGGCCTGTAATTTTCTTTTTTTTTTTTTTTATGGTATCTTTGTCTGGTTTCAGTATGGTTATGGTGGCCTCAAAGAATGAGTTCAGAAGTGTTTTTTCCTCTGCAATTTTTTTGGAATAACTCCTCTCTAAATGTTAGAATTTGCCTGTGAAGCCATCTGATCGTGGACTTTTGTTTGGGAGTTTTTTAATCACAGATTCAATTTCAGAACTTGTAATTAGTCTGTTCATATTTTCTATTTCTTCCTGGTTCAGTCTTGGAAGATTGTACCTTTCTAAGAATTTGCCCATTTCTTCTAGGTTGTCCATTTTACTGGCATATCATTGCTTGTAGTAGTCTCTTATGGTCCTTTTATTTCTGTTGTGTCAGTTGTAACTTCTCCTTCATTTCTAGTTTTATTTATTTAAGCCCTTTCCCTTTTTTTCTTGATGAGTCTGGCTAAAATTTTATCAATTTTGTTTATCTTTTCAAAGAACCAGTTTTTAGTTTCATTGATCTTTTCTATTGTTTTCTTGGTCTCTATGCCATTTATTTCTGCTCTTATCTTTATGATTTCTTTCCTTCTGCTAACTTTGGGTTTTGTTTGTTCTTCTTTCTCTAGTTGTTTTAGGTGAAGGTTAGGTTGTTTGAGATTTTTCTTGCTTCCTGAGGTAAGCTTCTACCACTATAAACTTCCCTCTTAGAACTGCTTTCGCTGTGTCCCATAGGTTTTGGATCATCATGTTTTCATTTTCATTTGTCTCTAGGTATTTTTTTATTTCCTCTTTTGATTTCTTTAGTGAACCATTGGTTGTTGCATAACATGTTGTTTAGGCTCCATGTTTTTGTTTTTTGCAGTTTTTTTCTTCTAGTTGATTTCTAATCTCACAGCTTTGTGGTCAGAAAAGATGCTTGATCTGATTTCAATTTTCTTAAATTTACTGAGGCTTACTTTGTCGCCCAGCATGTGATCTATCCTGGAGAATGTTCCATGTGCAGTTGAAAAGAATGTGTATTCTGCTTTCAGATGTAATGTATAAATGTCAATTAAGTCCATCTGGTCTAATTTGTCATTTAAAGTCTGTGTTTCCTTATTGATTTTCTGTCTGGATGATCTTTCCATTGATAATTGGGGTGTTAATGTCCCCCAATATTATTGTGTGACTGTCAATTTCTCCTTTTATGTCTGTTAACATTTGCCTTATATATTGAGGTGCTCCTGTGTTGAGTGCATATATATTTACAATTGTTATATCTTCTTCTCGGATTGATCCCTTGATCATTATGTAGTGTCTTTGTCTCTTGTAACACTCTTCATTTTTTTTTTTTTTGCGGTACGCGGGCCTCTCACTGTTGTGGCCTCTCCCGTTGTGGAGCACAGGCTCTGGACATGCAGGCTCAGCGGCCATGGCTCATGGGCCCAGCTGCTCTACAGCATGTGGGGTCCTCCCAGACTGGGGCACGAACCTGTGTCCCCTGCACCAGCAGGTGGACTCTCAACCACTGCGCCACCAGGGAAGCCCCACACTCTTCATTTTAAAGTCTATTTTTTTGGATATGAGTATAGCTACTCCAGCTTTCTTTTGATTTCCCTTTGCTTGGAATATCTTTTTCCATCTCCTCACTTTCAGTCTGTATGTGTCTCTAGATCTGAAGTGGGTCTCTTGTAGACAACATATTGATATATACTGGTCTTGTTTTTGTATCCATTCAGCCAGTCTATGTATTTTGGTTGGAGCATTTAATCCATTTACATTTAAGGTAATTATTGATATGTATGTTCTTACTGCTATCTTGTTAATTGTTTTGCATTTGTTTTTGTAGATCTTGTTTCTTCCTCTTCTCTTTTGTTCTTTTGTGATTTGATGACTATTTTTAGTGTTGCAATTTGGATTCTTTTTTCTTTTTCATGTGTATGTCTATTATAGACTTTTTGTTTGCAGTTACCATGAGGTTTTGAAATAGTGGTCTATATATAATACATGATTGTTTTAAGTTGCGGATGTCTTAATTTGAAATGCATTTCAAATATCCTGCACTTGTACTCTCCTCCTCTCATGATTACTGGTTTTGATATCATATTTGTGTGTGGATGATTTCCTACCTTTACTGTACGTTTGCCTCTACTGGTGAGCTTTCCCATTTTGTAATTTCCTTTCTAGTTGTGGCCTTTTCCACTTAGAGAAGTTCCTTTAGCATTTGTTGTGAAGCTGGTTTGGTGGTGCCGAATGCTTTTTGCTTTTGCTTGTCTGTAAAGCTTTTTATTTTCTGTCAAATTTGAATGAGAGCCTTGCAAGGTAGAGTATTCTTGGTTGTGGGTTTTTCCCTTTTATCACTTTAAATATATCATGCCACTCCCTTCTGGCCTACAGAGTTTCTGCTGAAAAATTAGCTGATCTTATGGGGATTCCCTTGTATGTTATTGCTTTTCCTTTGTTGCTTTTAGTATTTCTTTTGTCTTTAATTTTTGTTAGTTTGATTAGTATGTATATTGGCATGTTCCTCCTTGGGTTTATCCTGTATGGGACTCTGTGCTTCCTGGACTTGAGTGGAAGTGACTGTTTCCTTTCCTGTGTTAGGGCAGTTTTCAGCTGTTATCTCTTTAAATATTTTCTCAGGCCCTTTCTCTCCCTCTTCTCCTTCTGGGACCCCTATAACGTGAATGTTTGTGTGTCTGACATTGTCCCATAAGTCTCTTAAACTGTTCTCATTCCTTTTCATTCTTTTTTCTTTATTCTGTTCTGTGATAGTGATTTCCAACACTCTCTTCCAGCTCACTGATTTGTTCTTCTGCCTCAGTTACTCTGCTCTTGATTCCTTCTAGTGTATTTTTTATTTCAGTTATTATATTTTCAACTCTGGTGGTTCTTTACATTTTCTAACGCTTTGCTAAAAACTTCTTGCTACTTCTCGCTCTCTGCATCCATTCTTTTCCCAAGTTCTTGGATCATCTTTACAATCATTACTCTGAACTCTTTCTCAGGATGATTGGCTATCTCCACTTCACTTAGTTGTTCTTCTGGGGTTTTATCTTGTTCTTTCATATAGAATGTATTCCTTTGCTTTCTCTATTTTTTTTTTTTTTTGTGGTACGCGGGCCTCTCACTGTTGCCTCTCCTGCTGCGGAACACAGGCTCTCGATGTGCAGGCTCAGCGGCCATGGCTCACGGGCCCAGCCGCTCCACGGCATGTGGGATCTTCCTGAACTGGGGCATGAACCCACGTCCCCTGCATCGGCAGGCGGACTCTCAACCACTGCGCCACCAGGGAAGCCCCCCTCTCTCATTTTGTATAAATTTCTATTTGGATTCTTATGTATGTAGTAGCTTAGTTACATTTCTCCACCTTGGAGAAGTGGCCCTCCATAGGGGATGTCCTATGTGTCCCAGCAGTACAATCCCCTCTGGTCACCCAAGGGGCAGGGACCAGTTGGTCCCAGGGTAGGTTCTGACCTGTTTGCAGACTCAGTTCTGCAGGCTACTGGATAGTAGTTTCCTTGCTTCTGGTGCCTGTCCACTGATGGGTAGATCTGGGTTTTGACCCGCTGGTGGGCAGGGCTGTGTCAAGGGGCATGTCTAGAGGTGGCTGTGGGCTCAGGAAGTCTTTAGGCAGCCTGTCTGCTGATGGCTGGGGCTGTATTCCTGCCCAGTTGGTTGTTTGGCCTGAGGCGTCCCAGCACTGGAGTTTACAGGCTGTTAGGTGGGGCCAAGTCTCGGTGCCAAGGACCCAAAATGTGCCTCCAGCCAGAGTTCACATAGGTCCCTGGTATGTCTGCCACCAGCCTTTATGACCCCAGGGAAGCCACAGCTGCCCCCTGCCTCCCCAGGAGACCCTCCAAGACCAGCAAATAGGTCTGGCCCAGGCTCATATGGAAGCACTGCTTTTGCTCCGGGACCCAGTGTGTGCGAGACTCCGTGTGCACCCTCCAAGAGTGGAATCTGTGTTTCCCCCAGTCCCGTGGAGCTCCTGCAATTAAGCCCCACTGGCCTTCAAAGTCAAATGCTCTAGGAGCTCATTCTCCTGCTGCCAGACTCCTAGGCTGGGGAGCCTGGCACGGGACTCAGAGCTCTCACTTCTGTGGGAGAACTTCTGTGATATAATTATTCTCCAGTTCATGGGTTGCCCACCCAGGTGGTAAGGGATTTGATTATATTGCAAGTGCACCCCTCCTACTGTCTCATGGTTTCTTCATGTCTTCGGATGTAGAATATCTTTTATGGGTAGATTCCAGTCTTTTTTTTTTTTTTTTAAGAAGATGTTGGGGGTAGTTTATTAATTAATTAACTAATTTTTGGCTGTGTTGGGTCTTCGTTTCTGTGCGAGGGCTTTCTCTAGTTGTGGCAAGCGGGGGCCCCTCTTCATTGCGGTGCGTGGGCCTCTCACTATTGTGGCCTCTCTTGTTGCAGAGCACAGGCTCCAGACGTGCAGGCTCAGTAGTTGTGGCTCATGGGCCTAGCTGCTCTGCGGCCTGTGGGATCCTCCCAGACCAGGGCTCGAACGCGTGTCCCCTGAATTAGCAGGCAGATTCTCAACCACTGTGCCACCACGGAAGCCCCAATTCCAGTCTTTTCAATCAATGGTTGTCCAGCAGTTGTGATTTTGGTGTGCCCATGAGAGGAGGTGAGCGCAAGGTCCTCCTATTCCTCCATCTTGTCTCCTGGAAGCTCCCCCCACCCATTCTTTCTTGACTACACAAAGAATTCCTTTTCAGGAATCCTTTTTCCCACAAAAGTGATCTCTATTTCTGTATCATTTCCATTTGCATGCTAGCAAACCCACTGTCTTATACAGAAAATGTCTATTATCTCTCAGCTCTACTTTAGAGAAAATTTTGCATGAGTTTTACAGACCCTGCTTCCCCGTCTTTACAATCTATTAATTTTTTTTAACTTGTAGTATAATGCATGAGTACATTCTTGTTATGAAAAATCCAAACATTTATGGATAAAACTAAAACTCATCAACCTCTACCTACCCTCCTCTCCAGAAGTCACTGCTCTGGTTAGAAATGTTTCCTTCAAGATCTTCTCATGTTAATTTACACACAGATTTACCTACTGAGGTATCTAGCATGTCTTGTGTTTTACACAAATAAAATTGTACTGTTCTGTATTGTTCACATTCTGTAACTTTTTTCACTCAGTGACTTTGAAATTTTCCTATTTCAGTATTAATAACTCTTTATTCTTGTTGATGAAAAATTAATTTAAGAAAAATTAGAAAATTTTATTCCAGCTAAATTTGAGGATTATAACCTGGGAAGAGCATCTCAGAAAGCTCTGAGAACTCTTCCACCTGTTACAAGTCAAGACAGTTTATATATGTTTTTTGAGACAGAGGGCTGTACATTAAATGGTGCATTAATGACAGTTTACATAATCCAGATTTAAGTGCCATTGTGGTAGGTCATGTGACCCTTTACAAGATCAAGAAGAAATATTATCTTTTAAGAAGTTGTCTTATTGATGCTAGGTGAATGTTGCTGTTTACGGTTGAGCAGGTATTCCTGCTGATGGGGGAGGTTTGGTCAATGCATCATGTGGATACACAATGCACAGTGAGGAGAGAGGGGAGGCCAAAGGGCAGAGAAGAACTTTTATGTTTAGATTTTTCTTGTCTTGCCATAAATATGAATTTTATTTCAAATTCTATATTACCTAGAAAGGATTTATCATATTGGATTCAACTATTTCTCTATTGATGGGGATCCAATTTCGTGCTGCTATAAACAATGCTGCAACAATCATCCTTGGACATTTTTCTTTCCAAATGATACTTTGTTTAGGATGGATATGAAAAGTGTGATTTCTGGGTCATTTCTGATCACTGACTCTTCAGTTCTCACCAACCTGGCTTCCATCCCTATCCTTCCATAAGAATTTTGTCACAATCACTCTCCATTTTGTTTTCCTGTCATCTTTCTTAGTCTCAAAACAGCATTTGATAGTTGACACACCTTCCTTTTTGAAATGTTTTTTTTTTGCTTTTGGGATAAAACCCTCTTGCTTTTCCTCCTTCCCCTCTGGCTTCCATTATGTCTCTTTTATTGGTTCCTGCTCTACTTGGTCTCTAAATGTTGGGAGCTCATCAAGCTGTCTTGAGCCCTCTTTACTCTGGATTCTCTTCCTGGGTGATCTCACACATTTAAGAGCCATCTACATTACATCTTTCAAATTCCTATTCCAGTCCAGGCTAGTACCCAACAGCCTGCATAACATCATCTTAAATGTAAACCACCAAAGCATGTCTTAACATGTCCCAAGAGAACCTGCCCCCTCCCCCCCAATTCCTTAGCTTACTCATTACATGGCACCCCAACCACCCATTTGCTCAAGTCAAAAACCTGGTACTTACTCTAGAATCCTACTCCTAGACGTCCCTCGGATTGTCTTTCCTAAATGTTGAGTCCATACTCACTTTGTTCCCTCTCTCCCACCATCAACCAATCACAGGCATCATCATCTCTGGCCTAGGTAAATGCCGAAGCTTAAATGATTTTCTAGTTCTTTGCCTCCTTCTCCAACCCATTTCAATATAGCTGCCAAAATGAACTCTTAATATCCAAGCATGTTACCTCAGGCTTACCTTTCAATGTCTTCCCTTTGCACCTAGAACAAGCCTTGGATGACTGGGTGCTGCCACCGTCTGCCTCTATTTCATGCATCTCTGCTGGGTCTATAATGTACCAAGTTCTCTGACTCTGGGTCTTGCTGCATGCTGTTCTCTCTGCTGGGAAGTAGAGTGCCTGGCTCTTTGCTGGCCAGTCTTTTTTCACCATCAGGTCTCAGCTTAGTCTCCTGTCAGAACCATTCCATCCCAAGCAGGTCCCCCTATTAGTCTCAATTACTGTGCCCATTTGTTTTGGCCTCATAGTATATTCCACAGTCTGTTATTCATTAGTTTGCCTCCCTTTCTAGAATGTAAGCTCTATGAGAAGGGTGTCTTATTCACAGCTATATCCCTAGCCTAGCACAGTGCCTGGCACATAATAAGCATTCAATTAATATTTTGAACGTTCATCTAAGTTCAGTATCCTGATTTTCAGATGAGGAAAGAAACCCAGCTAAGGGCCCATCATTTTACCTAGTTATTACATCGTTACACTGAGCAACAGTGTAATAGTTGAGCATGCACTCAGGCTCCAGACTCACTTGGTTTGAATCTCGTATCCTCCACTGCCTAGTGTGATGCTGGGGATATTACTTAACCTTTCTGCCTGTTTCCTCACTGGGAAGTGGGGATTACAGTGCCTACTTCATAGGATTGTTGCAAAGATTAAATTAATAGAAGGATGGTGAGGAGCATATGATTTAATTCTGATTTTTTACTGTACAAATTTAAAAACTATTTCTGCAAGCATTCCTCCAGCCCTTTGGGTCTAGAACACAAGAAACAATGTTCTTTGAATGAAATTAACAGTAACGTCCACACTCTTTACTGCTTAGGTTGGAACTTCTATCTAGCATATAAAACCAGTTTATTAGATACTTGAGAGAATCAAATTCCCACAGTAATGTTTGTGGGAACTCCCTTGTGAGCCACCTATGAAGAATTCCTAACAGATAATAGAACTCCTTTACCATTAGCAAAATTGGCACCTCACTGTAACCTTTGGGACAGGAATCTGAAACCAGAGATAAACAATTCCTTCATGGGCAGACATCAATTTTGGTCATGAGGACCATTCAGAGAGCACAGGAGATCTGCTTGCTAGAACAAAAAATAATACTTTCTCTGTGCATAAGGTCAAAAATAATAACAGAATTTTAACATATTACTCTATTATCTGTGCATTGCCTCCAACAAGATTTTCCTAGAAGTACAGGAAAAATCTTCAATCAATCATCAGTGGCCTACAAGGTTAAAAAAAAAAAAAAGTGATCAAGAACATATGAAAATAACTAGGACATTAAATATCATCAAATGGCCAGTTTTCATTTATTTTGAAAACTATGCAAAGACACCAGACAGTTTTAAAAAGGGTACAGTTAATATTTTATTGTCACTTATCAGATGGCAGTTAGGTATATAGTCTTCATACTTGATCCTTCCTTTTTGTAAATAAAAAAAAATTACAAGTTTTAAACAGCCAAAGGCTGATCATGTCTTCAGAAAACATGATTAGATTAATTCATTAATGGTGGCTTCAAGTTTTTCCTTATTAGCTCCAGAAAATTCACCCACCTGTTGAGAGAATATTGAATTGCCATTAGATGTAGCATTGCATCCCTATTTTGTATATCAGATATGACCACAGAATGGGCCTGGGGAGGAGAGGAAGTTAAGTATAAGCTTATTGAAAATTTACATCCATGGATAACACCCAGTTCTTTAAAGTTAAAAACAAACAAAAACAAAAACCCCTCAAAAGTCAAGACTCAGTTTTTTTACACAAATACCTCTGAACAAAGATAAATGCACTGTGATATAAATATGAAGCGCCAATCACAGGGATTAATCACCAAATCCCTGTGATTTTAGTTTTAGCAAAGATCAGTTATCAATGAGATGTCACATTATGTACTTAATGAAGAATGACATATTTAAATATTCTTAAAAGGAAAAAACAGGGATGTGCTTCCCAATGTAAAGGGTAAGTCACTTCAGTTTCTTCTTTTCTATATCATGCTTTCCTATTATTACCCAGCTGGTTTCTTCAAGGTCAGATGTACCTACCTTCTGTCCCTTTTTAAAAAACTGGAAGGTTGGCATGCATTTGACTTCACACTCTGAAGCAACATCCTGGGGGGAAGGGAGGTATAGAAAGAAGATAAAAATAAGACCATGAGGAGTGCTGAGCTCTGGTACCTGTGATCTAAAACCAGATTCTTTTTCCTGTTATGTACCCAGAACTCAGCGCCAATTTTTATACGCTTAAACAAGGACTACAATGGCAGCACAAAAGCCAAATTGGTTATATTCTCAATTAAAATTCTAATTAATACGTACTCTCATCTTTGAGAGATACCAGAATCAGATACTATACAGTGACTCAAATTGTTTAATCGAATTATTCCCAGCTGTACTGGAGTGAGGTACATAGATGATGATCATAAAGGCAAAAGTTTAGAGTTAGGGAGAGGAACAACTTATTTACAAAGGACTTGTTCAAGAATAAAGTCATGGCGATCTACAGGGACAGCTCCACACTGGTTTTTCTGTTATTGTTTTATAACCCCTACCTCTCAACACCTTGTTCACACCAGGTTTGGCGGGGGGAATGCCATGAAAAGGGCTTGGTTTGGACAAGAGTTTCAAGTGAACAGGTACATTAGGGATCAAATACATCAGCTTGGCACTGCAAAGAGGATCAGGAGAGAAGTGAAGAAAGAACCACACAGCCCTAACTAAGCAGCAAAAGCTGTGGAGGCCACCAACCACGGAGGCAGAACTCTGAGAAGCAGACCACGGAGACCAAAGAACTTTCACAGGAAAGGAAGGAAGGTCAGCTAAAAACACCGTGGTGACTTCCAGTTGGGGACTCAGGAGTAAGGGACATGGGAATTAAAAATGGAGTGGTCCTAGGACTTCCCTGGCAGTCCAGTGGTTAAGACTTCGAGCTTCCACTGCAGGGGGCGTGGGTTCGATCCCTGGTTGGGGAACTAAGATCCCATATGCCAGGCTGCATGCCCCCCCCCTCAAAAAAAAGGAGCGGTTCCTAGATTGAGCCACCAGTCAATGGTAGCACACCAGCCTAACTTCACCTGTTCCTCTGCCGGGCAGAAAAGTGTGGTTTTACGTCTTTATGAAATTGCACGTGTCCTGTTGCCAGTTTGGGCAGGAAGGGTGGTGAACGCTGCTGTTTCCAGATAACCTTTACTTTTTCTTTAAATGCTGGGCAACAAGAAGCACAAGGGCAGTAATGGCTGCAATAAAACGGCTAGTATGTACTGAATGTCTACTATATTCCAGGCACTAAGTACTCACTGAAAGCAACAGTCATAAGGAAATTCCCAAGAACCTGTGATAAGACCATCCAAATGAAGATCATAACATTTTAACTGTACCAATCTACAATTCCAGAAATTCCCTTGTAGTCTGAGAATCCAGGATGGAAAATGGGGTGGAGAGTTGACAGGAAGACGATGAGCTGCACATGTCAAGGTTCTGGACCTTGAGGATGAGTAATTGGGAAACCAGAAGATGACAAGGTAGAAGGGTAGAAGGACTGGTTTAGCTAAAAGGTTGGAAACTGGTTGTCTAGGGGGCTGAAGCTGGTCTAGATATGTTACTTGGTTCATGTAAATGCTTAAAAAAAAAAAAATCTCTGAATTGCTTGAAGATTTGGAAACACTGGGCTGGCCCCTCCCAGCACTCGGAGAGCAGCAGTTTACTGCAGTCCCTTCCCTGTCTCTTCCTGACACTTGGAAGCCACCAGTTGGATACCATCTTTCATGCAAGCAGCTGGCGGAAGCCTCAAAAGAGGTGGGTGTTAGTTTTGTTTTTATAGTACCCACAGTGGAAGGGCTGTGGTCTGGAAAGTGTGAGCCACCCTTTCCGCCACTTCTAATCATAGAAACGTACAGGGGGTGCAACTGACCTGCATCACATATAAAAGCATGCAAAACAGGACCTGGAGATAAGTAAGGAAGAAGGAGTACAAGGACCTTGAGCTCACCTCCTCTCTCGAGCACACCAACATCACAACTCATTGTTAGACAACCATTGACAAAGACTGGAACCTATCAAAAAAGATACTCCACATCCAAAGACAACAGGACCTGGATACTGATCACAACCTTCAGATGAAAACGCTAATCCCAAAGCCTTATCAGCAGAAAATACAGGGTCCCAATCAATGGAAATGATAGTCTAATTGCCGTTCTCAGATTCTGGATGCCTTATACCTCTCCTAGCCAGAGCTTAGGCAGCATTCCCACATTGGTACAACTGCCTAACTTAAAATAAAATAAGACAAAAAACTAGAAACAAGATAAATGCTCAGAAGTGGTGTCAATGCTTTGAGAAAGACTTGAAGTGTGTTGTAAGTCATGTTCATACGTTTTACGTCTTAAAATTGCAGTCAAGGGCTTCCCTGGTGGTGCAGTGGTTAAGAATCCGCCTGCCAATGCAGGGGACATGGGTTCGAGCCCTGGTCCGGGAAGATCCCACATGCTGTGGAGCAACTAAGCCCGTGCACCACAACTACTGAGCCTGTGCTCTAGATCCCGCGCACCTAGAGCCCGTGCTCCGCAACAAGAGAAGCCACTGCAACGAGAAGCCTGCGCACCACAACGAAGAGTAGCCCCTGCTCGCTGCAACTAGAGAAAGCCCACGCGCAGCAACAAAGACCCAGCACAGCCCCCCAAAAAAAAAAAAAAAATTGCAATCAAGTCTTTACATGGTAAATTTTTAAAGCATTAAGAATTCGCTCTCATTGGGTAAGAAAGTGATTTTTTTTTAAAGGTGATGCAGGATTCTGTACCATAATTGAATCCACCACACTGGGCTTTTAGGTTACGCACATTCTTGTGAATAAATTCAGACGCGTCCCAGGGCAAAAAACCTTAAAGTTGCTCAGTTTAAGAAGATCATTTTCAATTTTACTTATTTAGATAAGTATAATCTCACCTTTCTATGGTCCGAAAGCTGTCACTGTATGGATGGATCATTTTAACTCATCTGCTGGTCGACAATGTAAAAGGCTCCGATTTTGCCTAAGCATCTCTACACTATGGTTCAATCCCCACCCATGAAAGTAAGCATTGCTAAGGGAATGAAAATATTCACTTTAAAGGCTCTAGACACACATGATTAAACCACCTCCCAATTTGAATGTGTCAGTTTATCAGTATGTATCATGATTTCTGACATCTAGTTTAAGACTTTTCATGTAACAGGATCCATCTGCCCTTCCCTACGCCAGTCACTGAAAGCATGTGCTCTGTTGGATTTAGGAGACTCCAGTTCTGTGAGTGAACTGTTCAGGCCCATTTCTGCAATGGCCACAGAGGAAAACGGTTAATCAAATTCTTAAGAATATAAGAACTGGGGCAGTTAATGTGCTTGACAGTGTATCACTTCTACGTGTTCAGTATTTTCTAGAATTTATGTTTGGCTTTCTTCTAGGTTGTATCTGGGGGTGAAGAATGAGGTAGAGATGCAACATCTTAACCCCAAATGGTTAACGGTTAATACATGGTTTAATAGATTCGATTCTTCTTTTTTGGACTTTTTAGTCTTGTCCATGGATCTACATACCTACTCTGGTTACAAGACCACACGGTTTTAATTATTGCTGCTAATGTACTTTATGGGGCCTGCCCCTTCCCATCCTCTATGACTTCCCTCCTAATTAGTTTTTTTAAATACTTTCCAGGATTTTCCTGACTACATTATTTCAGAATGTCATGATCAATTTCCCAAAAATGTTGGATGAATCTAAGAGTACTAACTAGCATTTTAATAATACTGAGTCAACATCCTGGAAGACAGTATATACCCATCTAGTAAAATCTTTCATGGACCTCAGTAAAGGTTAGTAGTTCTATAACTGATATTTGATCTCTACTGCCTCTGTTACTTTTTTTCTTTTGTTTTCTATTGTTCTATGGACCAATTGGCCCACTCCTGTAGTGATTTGAAAGGCATGCACACTTAAAAATTAAGTAGTTACCTTTGAGGTTTTAAAAACATTCTTGATCTCAAGTTTATCACTTCCCTCATTTAAAAACAGAAAGCTAGCCACTCTCTAATGACAGACCCAGATCCTGCCATTTTTAAAAAAATAAACAATCTGGAACTTGTGTAGTCATATAAACACTGCCATAATCAGGATACAGAACTCTTCCCTCACTCCCATAAAACTTCCTCAGTAGCTTCTCTGTGGTCAAATACTCCCCCTTAGCCCCCACCCCCACTCTGTTCTCCATCCCTATAGTTTTAGCCCAGCTCAGATTTTTATTAGTTTTTATTAGTAAGTGTAACGAGGCTACATTTTACCTTATTAACTTTTGTTTCATTGGTTTCTAGCTCAGCACTCTGTATAGCCAAAATAACTTTAAATCTGCTGTTGTCACCTGTTATTAAGTCATTGCTGGCTGTTCTCATAACGGAAACACATGGCATCCTAAAAGGTTGCAAAACTATCAGGCCTAAGTTACTTTGTTTCTTTTGAGCTTATAAGTATCATACTCTGTAGAGTTGGGAGTAGAGTCTGCTGTTAAGGAAATAAGATCAGTCTATCATTTTCAAAAGTAGTATTCACACTTCGCTATGCATACAGAGTTGTTTTGTGTGTGTACCACATTATATGTCCATGCCTCCTAACTGTCCATTTGAATCTATTACACCTAAAAGCTCATCTCTTCCAGCCCAAGTGTTCAGAGATTTTTCTATTAAAACTAGGTGTTGTTTGCCCCAAAGATACTATAAACATTAAGTACCCTGAGTCTGCATGGACAGGAATTATCTGCATAAAAAATATAAAAACAAATTCAGTCCTAAAATATTCCATCTATTTTAATGATATGATCTAATACTCAAAATAATGAATTGATGTCATTTTTATCCCTCATCTGATTCTTTTCGAGCCAAAATCAGGGGATGGTTTTATCTACAGCGTTCCAAAGCAACAAAAAGAAGATCCACTCATGTAATTCATAAATTCCATGGGGGAAAAACAACTCATGGATTGATAATGAACTCCTTTTTGTTTGAATCACCTGCCTTGCTAACTCTGCTGAATGGCCAGGTAAGTAGGAACTGACAGACTATTGCTATGCGTATGGGGTGACCAAAGGGTTCTGGAATTCAATTTTTAATGCTGCAAAAAGTTGATGAGGCTATTTAGATGGTGTAATAGTTGTCATTAAGAGTATTAAAAAAACCACACACACACAAAAGATCATATGTTGCTCAAAGTGAAAGGTCCCCAACTTATGAGAAGGTCACTTCAAGGTCTAGAGGTCTACATACTTTTAGAGTGATGATGAGGATGACAACCACGTCTAAAGGAGGGGCTGTCATATTGAAGTCTGGGCCTGCTCTGCACACCTACTTCCCAAAGGTTTTGGATTGAGGCAGAAAGCATTGGTCCTGGCCCCAGCACCATACAGGGGCCAAATCCACAGGCTCTGCCTCAATCGACCTTTTTGTTTTGTTTTGTTTTGTTTTTTTGCGGTATGCGGGCCTCTCACTGTTGTGGCCTCTCCTGTTGCGGAGCACAGGCTCCGGATGCGCAGGCTCAGTGGCCATGGCTCACGGGCCCAGCCGCTCCGTGGCATGTGGGATCTTCCTGGACCAGGGCACGAACCCGTGTCCCCTACATCGGCAGGTGGACTCTCAACCACTGCGCCATCAGGGAAGCCCTCAATCGACCTTTTACCCTTCTGTGTTGCAGTCCCATTATCTGTTCAGGGGGGATGCTGATAAAAATAGTTCTCATGGTCACTGCCTGGATGAAATGATACAACGTAGGCAGAGGGCTTAGTGCAGCCTCTAGCATATGTTAGTATTTCCAAATAAAAATGTATTCACTTGCTGTCTGGTAGGGTCAGTACCAGTTTCTTTAGTCCCTTCCAGGTGCCATTTTCACCTAAGGTGACGAGATTTAAAAAATAAGTTAGGTTAAAATAGGGAGCAAGAGTTTTTTCACAAACACATGCTGTCTACTCTTATTTAAAACAAAAACCCAGGGCTTCCCTGGTGGCGCGGTGGTTGGGAGTCTGCCTGCCGATGCAGGGAACGCAGGTTCGTGCCCCGGTCTGGGAAGACCCCACATGTTGCGGAGCGGCTGGGCCCGTGAGCCATGGCCACTGAGCCTGTGTGTCCGGAGCCTGCGCTCCACAACAGGAGAGGCCACAACAGTGAGAGGCCCGCGTACTGCAAAAAACGAAAACAAAAACCCAGGACACATCAGAATAATTCTACTTGACAACCATACCAATTCATTCATTCTTCACCTACCACAGGTCAGACAGGTGTGCTGATAAAGAGGAAACAAAGGTGCATAAGACAGGGTCCCTGATCCCAAGAAACTGACAGACTAATGAAGGACAGACACAAAGATCATTACAGTAATAGCTAAGCTTACTGAATGCTTATCATGCGCCAGGCACTGCTCTAAGCACTTCCCAGGTCTTATCTCACACGATCCTGACAAGTGCCTTACATGCTGGATTAACGCTGCCATTTAACAGAGGCGCAACCTGAGGCACAGAACAGATAACTTCACCAAGCCCACAGCGCTAATAAGGGACACGATCCTCCCACTGGACAACCATCAATCCACGAAAAGGAGGGGCAGAGGACACCAGGGGGACACAGAGGAAGGGAACAAACCTAGTCTGGGCATAAAAGGGAGTAACTAAAGGAGAATTCCTCGAGAGGATGTGAAGCTTAAGTCAAGGAGCTTGTCCGGCAAGAAAGAAAGATGAGAAATGTGCTGGGAATAAGCAATGTGGTACTGGGAGGTGCCCACAGGCTTAGAAAATACTGCCATACGTTTCCCCACCCCGGCCCCACCCTTTTTATAGACCCTTCTGGACCTTTTGCAGGATTTCCATGTTTGCTCAATGAATAATCAACCTTACAAGGTTGGTGGGGGCAGGTATTAAGATCTGGTCATAGAAGAACCAAGGTTCAAGGGATACGAGAATGAGCCTAAAGCAGACGTCACTGGGCCAGGACTGGAAGCCAGGTCGAGCACCTTTGTTGCCACTTCATACCCTAACCCACTCCTGCCCTGCTGGGGCTAAGCAAACCTGCCCACACACGTTTAAATCCCTGCTCTGCTACTTAGTAACTGTAACTCCACGGTCAACCTGGGCATGATGACAGGACAAAGGATTAAATGAATCCATACTTGTTACGCACAAAGAACAGTGCACCTGGTCCCAAGTGCTAAACGAGCATTTGTTAAACTAAACCAATCTTTAAATGTTCCCCCCAGTTCTTCTCTCAGCTCTCTAATCAGGCATCTTGGTGTTTGGTCTCTTCAATTTCTGTTTGTCGAGCATCTCAGAATGTTGGTAGATTACTTGGGCTTTTAGAATGGCAGGTGACTAGTAAAGATGGGTAACAGATGCCTTAACCATTTTATTTTAGGATGTGATGTACTTAGCTCCTGACATCTAGGATTAAGCTCATAATTGGCACAATTACCCGTTCTTCTGAAATAAACTTTTTAACTAGGGTTGTAATTCTAGTGTTTTACTTATTCATGAGAACAAGCAATGTGTAATTCAGAGAAAAAGGCCAATGCAAAAAGCTCAACATTATTCCAAATTTCCAGCCACATACCTGACAGTCATCCACGTCTACTTCAAGGAACACTACGTTGGAATACTTTTCCGAGAGAGACTAGAAAATTAGAAAAAAAAATCCACAAAGATTTAGCAGTGGGTAATGGCAGCCAATACCCTGAAGCTTCTTAAATGGAAACTTAAAAGTAGGGACTAAAGATCCCAATATTTAGGGACAGGTAAGCATAAAAGACATTTTCCCTGAATCAAATTCTCCTTGGTATAAAATAATTTGAAACATCAACTCTGATTCCTGAACTTCAAATAGGGCCCATGTTTCACTGTGAAGAAAAAGCCACTTAAGCCAACCAAATTAACTTCTGAAAGTCGTCTTCAACAGGCTGTGTGTGTCAAACCTAAACTGTTATGCTATGATTTTTAGACCAAAGACCCGACAACAACAAAACCTCTAACTGTCCTTCTTTCCTAGCTTTGTGACCACCAACCCCAGACACACAAATAGTTTACAAAAGCAGAAGTTGGCTAATAAATACTTACATGAAAGAAAGGCTTGATCATTTTGCAAGGCCCACACCACGTGGCTGAGAAGTCGACTACTACGAGTTTCTCTCCCGCACTGTTCAAGGCTTCCTGAAAAGCATACTAAGGGAAAGAGAAAAGCAGATGTTAGGTTACGTTTATTTCCAAAAGCCCTGATAAAATGCGACACAAAACACAATTTGGAGGTCCTGCTTTCAGGGCCTATTTTTTTAATAAAAAAAGGAAAACAAAGCAAATAAACTGAGGAAATCCTACTGTGGTGTAATGTTATTTGATAAGGTGAAACAAGTAGGATGTATACAGTGTATCAATATTCATGTCTTCATAAATATAAAGAATTGGTTAATCCACATCCAAACTAAGTAAATGAAAGGAAAATAAAGACATTTGTATTACAAATGTTTCCACATCTGGACTTCCCTGGTGGCACAGTGGTTAAGAATCCGCCTGCCAATGCAGGGGACACGGGTTCGAGCCCAGGTCTGGGAAGATCCCACATGCTGTGGAGCAACTAAGCTTGTGCGCCACAACTACTGAGCCTGCGTGCCACAACTACTGAAGCCCATGCGCCCAGAGCCCATGCTCTGCAACAAGAGAAGCCACCGCAATGAGAAGCCCACACACCGCAATGAAGAGTGGCCCCGCTCGCCACAACTAGAGAAAGCCGGCGAGCAGCAACAAAGACACAACGCAGCCAAAAAAATATAAA
The DNA here is from genome assembly GCF_011762595.2 of Tursiops truncatus. Classification (NCBI taxonomy): domain Eukaryota; kingdom Metazoa; phylum Chordata; class Mammalia; order Artiodactyla; family Delphinidae; genus Tursiops; species Tursiops truncatus. The sequence continues at coordinate 92,584,223 of NC_047039.1, forward strand.
TACATAAAATAAATTTATAAAAAAAAAGTTTCCACATCAAATCTAGGTATAACATATGGTAGACATTCACTAAATGCTCATTGATCCAAGGAATCACACTTCAATTGAATAAGTCACAAAGGCACAGACTCTTGCAACTAAAACACCACAAGTTATTTTAAAAACTAAAACTTTTTGATTAAGCTAATATTGTCTATGGTAGAACATCCAAAAGGTAAAAAAAATAAATATCAAGGAAAAGAACCTTCTCCACACCCTTACACCCACTGTTGACATTAAGCATATGTCCTTATACTCTTTTTAGTGGAGTTTCCAGAATTGAGATCATACATACTATCGTTGATTTCTGCCTTCATTGTTGACCAAATGAAAGTTTTAGTCCCTTGTGAAGGGAATTTTCTTGGTTGTTTTTCGTAAGCCATGCTTGTTGAATAAAATTCCACCAGCAGAAATGATCAAGAAATCCCTTACCACCAGCCTCCCTGAATAATTTACCAATGGTTTTGATACTGTAACCCTAGCAACCTAACCTTCTAGTTAACAAGGGACGACTCTTTTAACCACAGTCAGCTGGTGCTGACCAAAACCAAGGCCATGAAGAGAAATCAAAACACAAACATCTATATCATCTGAAGTCTCGGTTTTCTTCAAGGGGGGGTGGGGGGGATGCCAGTCACATTGGTTTAATTAAAAACCAACACCACGCCCCCCCTCCTCTGAAAGCTAAGAATCAGATCAGATTTGGTCCAAGTAAAGAAGAAAGTAAATAATGCACCGTTAACGAAAAAGAACTAAAGTGAATTCCTCTGAAGTTACTGCTCTAGATTTCTACTTTCTGCCTCATGTTTATTGGGGAAAACAATTCACAAATGGTGTTTCCTGGAATGGGTAGGTCATGACTTCTGCACCCAGTTCAGTTATGCAGGTACAAACCCGCATACAAATAAACACACCACACCTTTGGGCGTGGGGAGGTGTGTGTGTGTAGTGGAGGTGGCACACAGAGAGTAAGAAGTACAGAAATTGTTTTCCCAAACCATCACCGATTTTTTCCAGATGAATTTCCTTCAAAGCCTTCCCTAATGTGATTTTTTTAGGTCAAACCAGCCATTCTTTACTGCAAGATCCAGGTAAGACAGGGAAATAAAGATTGACAACGTCTGGTCAGATGAATCCATGGTTTTGTAAACATGGTTGGCCCTCAGTAAATACAGGTGAGGTTACTCTCAACCTAGAATATTTTTCAGCAATAACTTCTGGCTTCACTGAACATGAGTCACAGAGCCAGGTACATGTATGACTTCATGACAAGTTCTATTCTCTGGATACTAAAGTTTGCCTAAAACAGACATCAGTGTGAAAATCATTCAATACTATCTGACTAAGAAGCAAACCATAATTTCTAGCTCCCAGAAACTACCAGTGAGGATTGATAAAGGTCCCCATCACTAACACAAACATTCTGAAAACAAAACAATGTATTTGGGGCAGATAAATAAGAGCAGCACCTAGCATCTCTTTTCCTAAACACACCCATTCCAAAGGTAATCAACAGGCATAAGAGTGGTTTGTAAAAAAGCATTCAGCAAAGTGCCTGTGTGTTAAAGTTGGGAGTTCAAGAAAAGGCAGCAGGGACGTCCCTGGTGGCGCAGGGGTTAAGAATCCGCCTGCCAATGTAGGGTACATGGGTTCAAGCCCTGGTCCGGGAAAATCCCACGTGCCGAGAAGCAAATAAGCCCATGCGCCACAACTACTGAGCTTGCACTCTAGAGCCCGTGAGCCACAACTACTGAGCCCGAGTGCCACAACTACTGAAGCCTGCGCGCCTAGAGCCCGTGCTCTGCAACAAGAGAAGCCACTGCAATGAGAAGCCCATGCACCGCAACGAAGAGTAGCCACTGCTCAACATAACTAGAGAAAGCCTGCGCACAGCAACAAAGACCCAACAGACAAAACTAATAAATAAATTAAAAATATGTATATATGAAATGAGTAACAATCCTGCAGCCTGTGGAACAAAAACCACATTCACAGAAAGACAGACAAAATGAAAAGGCAGAGGGCTATGTACCATATGAAGGAACAAGATAACACCCCAGAAAAACAACTAAATGAAGTGGAGATAGGCAACCTTCCAGAAAAAGAATTCAGAATGATGATAGTGAAGAATATCCAGGACCTCGGAAAAAGAATGAAGGCAAAGATGGAGAAGATGCAAGAAATGTTAAACAAAGACCTAGACAAATTAAAGAAGAAACAAACAGAGATGAACAAGACAATAACTGAAATGAAAACTACACTAGAAGGAGTCAATAGCAGAATAACTGAGGCAGAAAAACGAATAAGTGATCTGAAAGAGAGAATGGTGGAATTCACTGCCGCAGAACAGAATAAAGAAAAAAGAATGAAAAGAAATGAAGACAGCCTAAGAGACCTCTGGGACAACATTAAACGCAACAACATTCACATTATAGGGGTCCCAGAAGGAGAAGAGAGAGAGAAAGGACCAGAGAAAATATTTGAAGAGATTATAGTCAAAAACTTCCCTAACATGGGAAAGGAAATAGCCACCCAAGTCCAGGAAGCACAGCAAGTCCCATACAGGATAAACCCAAGGAGAAACATGCCGAGACACATAGTAATCAATGGGCAAAAATTAAAGACAAAGAAAACTTATTGAAAGCAGCAAGGGAAAAACGATAAATAACATACAAGGGAACTCCCATAAGGTTAACAGCTGATTTCTCAGCAGAAACTCTACAAGCCAGAAGGGAGTGGCATGATATACTTAAAGAGATGAAAGGGAAGAACCTACAACCAAGATTACTCTACCCAGCAAGGATCTCATTCAGATTCTATGGAGAAATCAAAAGCTTTACAGACAAGCAAAAGCTAAGAGAATTCAGCACCACCAAACCAGCTCTACAGCAAATGCTAAAGGAACTTCTCTAAGTGGGAAACACAGGAGAAGAAAAGGACCTACAAAAACAAACCCAGAACAATTAAGAAAATGGTCATAGGAACATATATATCAATAATTACCTTAAACGTGAATGGATTAAATGCTCCAACCAAAAGACATAGGCTTGCTGAATAGATACAAAAACAAGACCCATATATATGCTGTCTACAAGAGACCCACTTCAGACCTAGGGACACATACAGAGACTGAAAGTGAGGGGATGGAAAAAGATATTCCATGCAAATGGAAATCAAAAGAAAGCTGGAGTAGCTATACTCATATCAGATAAAATAGACTTTAAGGAATGTTACAAGAGACAAGGAAGGTCACTACATAATGATCAAGGGATCAATCCAAAAAGAAGATATAAAAATTACAAATATATATGCACCCAACATAGGAGCACCTCAATACATAAGGCAACTGCTAACAGCCATAAAAGGGCAAATCGACATTAACACAATAATAGTGGGGGATTTAACACCTCACTTACACCAATGGACTGATCATCCAAAATGAAAATAAATAAGGAAACAGAAGCTTTAAATGACACAATAGACCAGATAGATTTAACTGATATTTATAGGATATTCCATCCAAAAACAGCAGATTACACTTTTTTCTCAAGTGCGCATGGAACATTCTCCAGGACAGATCACACCTTGGGTCACAAATCAAGCCTCAGTAAATTTAAGAAAACTGAAATCATATCAAGCATCTTTGCTGACCACAACACTATGAGATTAGAAATGAATTACAGGGAAAAAAAACGTAAAAAACACAAACACATGGAGGCTAAACACGTTACTAAATAACCAAGAGATCACTGAAGAAATCAAAGAGGAAATTAAAAAATACCTAGAGACAAATGACAATGAAAACACGACGATCCAAAACCTATGGGATGCAGCAACAGCAGTTCTAAGAGGGAAGTTTATAGCTATACAAGCCTACATCAAGAAACAAGAAAAATCTCAAACAATCTAACCTTACACCTGAAGGAACTAGAGAAAGAAGAACAAACAAAACCCAAAGTCAGCAGAAGGAAAGAAATCATAAAGATCAGAGCAGAAATAAATGAAATAGAAACAAAGAAAACAATAGCAAAGATCAATAAAACTAAAAGCTGGTTCTTTGAGAAGATAAACAAAATTGACAAACCATTAGCCAGACTCATCAAGAAAAAGAGGGAGAGGACTCAAATCAATAAAATTAGAAACGAAAAAGGAGAAGTTACAACAGACACCGCAGAAATACAAAGCATCCGAAGAGACTACTACAAGCAACTCTATGCCAATAAAATGGCCAACCTGGAAGAAATGGACAAATTCTTAGAAAGGTATAACCTTCCAAGACTGAACCAGGAAGATACAGAAAATATGAACAAACCAATCACAAGTAAGGAAATTGAAACTGTGATTAAAAATCTTCCAACAAACAAAAGTCCAAGACCAGATGGCTTCACGGGTGAATTCTATCAAACATTTAGAGAAGAGCTAACACCCATCCTTCTCAAACTCTTCCAAAAATTGCAGAGGAAGGAACACTCCCAAACTCATTCTATGAGGCCATCATCACCCTGATACCAAAACCAGACAAAGATACTACAAAAAAAGAAAATTACAGACCAATATCACTGATGAATATAGATGCAAAAATCCTCAACAAAATACTAGCAAACAGAATCCAACAACACATTAAAAGGATCATACACCATGATCAAGTGAGATTTATCCCAGGGATGCAAGGATTCTTCAATATATGTAAATCAATCAATTCGATACACCATATTAACAAATTGAAGAAGAAAAACCATATGATCATCTCAATAGATGCAGAAAAAGCTTTTGACAAAGTTCAACACCCATTTATCATAAAAACTCTCCAGAAAGTGGGCATAGAGGGAACCTACCTCAACATAATAAAGGCCATATACGACAAACCCACAGCAAACATCATTCTCAATGGTGAAAAACTGAAAACATTTCCTCTAAGATCAGGAACAACACAAGGATGTCCACTCTCACCACTATTATTCAACATAGTTTTGGAAGTTTTAGCCACAGCAATCAGAGAAGAAAAAGAAATAAAAGGAATACAAATTGGAAAAGAAGAAGTAAAACTGTCACTATTTGCAGATGACATGGTACTATATATAGAGAGAATTCTAAAAATGCCACCAGAAAACTACTAGAGCTAATCAATGAATTTGGTAAAGTTGCAGGATACAAAATTAATGCACAGAAATCCCTTGCATTCCTATACACTAATGATGAAAAATCTAAAAGAGAAATTAAGGAAACACTCCCATTTACCATAGCAACAAAAAGAATAAAATACCTAGGAATAAACCTATCTAAGGAGACAAAAGACCTGTATGCGGAAAACTATAAGACACTGATGAAAGAAATTAAAGATGATACCAAGAGATGGAGAGATATACCATGTTCTTGGATTGGAAGAATCAACATTGTGAAAATGACGATACTGCCCAAAGCAATCTACAGATTGAATGCAATCCCTATCAAATTACCAATGGCATTTTTTACAGAACTAGAACAAAAAATCTTAAAATCTGTATGGAGACACAGAAGACCCCGAATAGCCAAAGCAGTCTTGAGGGAATAAAACGGAGCTGAAGGAATCAGACTCCTGACTTCAGACTGTACTACAAAGCTACAGTAATCAAGACAATATGGTACTGACACAAAAACAGGAACATAGATCAATGGAACAAGATAGAAAGCCCAGAGATAAACCCATGCACCTATGGTCAACTAATCTATGACAAAGGAGGCAAGGATATACAATGGAGAAAAGACAGTCTCTTCAATAAGTGGTGCTGGAAAAACTGGACAGCTACATGTAAAAGAAGGAAATTAGAACACTCCCTACACCATACACAAAAATAAACTCAAAATGGATTCGAGACCTAAATGTAAGACTGGACACTATAAAACTCTTAGAGGAAAACATAGGAAGAACACTCTTTGACATAAATCACAGCAAGATGTTTTTTGATCCACCTCCTAGAGTAATGGGAATAAAAACAAAAATCAACAAATGGGACCTAATGAAACTTAAAAGCTTTTGCACAGCAAAGGAAACCATAAACAAGACGAAAAGACAACCCTCAGAATGGGAGAAAGTATTTGCAAACAAATCAATGGACAAAGGATTAATCTCCAAAATATATAAACAGCTCATGCAGCTCAATATTAAAGAAACAAACAACCCAATCCAAAAATGGGCAAAAGACGTAAACAGACATTTCTCCAAAGAAGATATACAGATGGCCAAGAAGCACATAAAAAGCTGCTCAACATCACTAATTATTAGAGAAATGCAAATCAAAACGACAATGAGGTATCACCTCACACCAGTTAGAATGGGCATCATCAGAAAATCTACAAACAACAAATGCTGGAGAGGGTGTGGAGAAAAGGGAACCCCTTGCACAGTTGGTGGGAATGTAAACTGATACAGCCACTATGGAGAACAGTATGGAGGTTCCTAAGAAACTAAAAATAGAATTACCATAGGATCCAGCAATCCCACTACTGGGCATATACCCAGAGAAGACCATAATTCAAAAAGACACATGCACTCCAATGTTCATTGCAGCACTATTTACAATAGCCAGGTCATGGAAGCAACCTAAATGCCCATCGAAATTGAGTCATTTGCTGAGACATGGATGGATGTAGAGACTGTCATACAGAGTGAAGTAAGTCAGAAAGAGAAAAACAAATATCGTACATTAACGCATGTATGTGGAACCTAGAAAAATGGTACAGATGAACCGGTTTGCAGGGCAGAAGTTGAGACACAGATGTAGGGAACAAATGTATGGACACCAAGGGGGGGAAACCGCAGGGGGATGGGGATTGTGGTGTGCTGAATTGGGCGATTGGGATTGACATGTACACACTGTTGTGTATAAAACTGATGACTAATAAGAACCTGTTGGGGCTTCCTGGGTGGCGCAGTGGTTGAGAGTCCGCCTGCTGATGCAGGGGACACAGGGTTGTGCCCCAGTCCAGGAGGATCCCACGTGCCGCGGAGCGGCTGGGCCCGTGAGCCATGGCCGCTGGGCCTGCGTGTCCGGAGTCCGTGCTCCGCAATGGGAGAGTCCACGGCAGTGAGAGGCCCGCGTACCGCAAAAAAAAAAAAAAAAAAAAAAGAACCTGCTGTATAAAAAAAATAAAATTAAATCTAAAAAATTTTAAAAAATGAATAAAATACTATTAGAAAAAAAGAAGAAAAGAAATGGCAGTGGCCATTCTTCAAAAAACTTGATTTCTTCCTCCTCACTTTTATAGTCCATTAACACACTTGGAGCGGAAATGGATCCCAGTGGCTCTAAACTACCAAAACCTCAGAGTTGTCTTGGATGGCCCACGGCACGAAGTCCATCAGGATGAAAAGCTAAAGCGTACTCAAAATTTACAAGAAACATTAGCTTAGCTTTTGATTGACTCTGGATCATAGTTTTGAACATCAACTAATTATCAGGGACTTTGGGCCCCAAGCCATAGTGCTTTTCTGGGTAATGAATTTACTGTCACCCTTGTACCTCTTGGTATTGATGAGGGGAGGAGGGTGCCACAATTACGAGAACTAAAATAGGGAAAGACTGAAATGTGCTCCAGGAACCAATTTTCTGCTTGTAGTGTTTGGATTCTGAAACAATTCATATAGACCAAAGATTTCTCACTCCTTTCATAGGTTTTCAGATGTTCTACTGATGAGGTCACCAGACTCTGCAGAAGACCATCCGCTCCTCCCCTCATAGACTGTTGTTTGTCACTCAGTAGACACTGAATAAAAATATGTGGAAAAAACTCAATATTAAGGTTCTCTCTTTTCTTCTTTTTTTAAATAAATTTATTTATTTTTGGCTGCATTGGGTCTTCGTTGCTGCACATGGGTTACTCTCTAGTTGCAGCGAGCGGGGGCTCCTCTTCGTTGTGGTGCACAGGCTTCTCACTGCGGTGGCTTCTCGTTGCAGAGCATGGGCTCTAGGCGTGCTGGCTTCAGTAGTTGTGGCACGCGGGCTCAGTAGTTGTGGCGCACAGGCTTAGTTGCTCTGTGGCATGTGGGATCTTCTCGGACCAGGGCTCGAACCCATGTCTCCTGCACTGGCAGGTGGATTCTCAACCACTGCGCCACCAGGGAAGCCCAAGGCACTCTCTTTTCAACCAATGAAAAGGTTGTTAATAAGTCATAAAAGGTTCACATCCCTTGACCCTGCACTCAAGACCCTAACCTGAGGAAACAGCCTGAACTCTGTATAAAGCCTTATGAACAGAAACATTCACTGAAGCGTGGAAAACTGCCCAAATGTCCAGCAATGTCTTCAGATATTGAAATGATCGCAAAAAGCTTCTAATTACACGTAAAGTGTTCAGGCTAAATTAGACGACAAACACACAGCTCGGAAATAAAAACAACCTCAACTATTTTGTGGTTGCGTCTAGGAAATAGAAGATCTCTCTTCCCAAACTTTCTACAACGATCTTTATGTTTTCTGGTTGTAAAAGGAACAAAAAGATAAGGAACCATTAACAGACAAACTTCCATTTCCAAAGCTAACCCCAGCACCTAAACCAGGTCGGGGCACGCGACCCGCCTTTCCCCTGCTTTACTGGGGTGGGCGGTATCGCAGGGTAAACGGTTTCGTCCCACTGTTTGAGCAACATCAGTTTTCTCCCACTCAGTTTTGTGCCTCAGCATTTAACATCCACTCCTTGAGGGGCCACAGTACACCAGACACTGTTAGGCTCTGAGTTTTCCAAGCAGGAGGGTATTAAGTTTGCAATAACTCTCGACATAGAACACTTTTTGTCTTGGTCATTCCTAAAAGGACAGAACCGCCGTCTGGGTACCAGAAAGCCGACGAGCACACAACGGGGCGCGGCCGCTCTCAGGGGCACTCCTGGCTCTAGCGAAACCCACCGACCACGAAATTCACCGTGGGTGAATCACAGATGGGTAGGGCAGTGAAGGTCCCTGGGCCCAGCCTTGCGGACTGAGTCATTCCAAAGCCTGAGCTGCCGGAAACACGCCTTGCGCCGCAGGAGGAGGAGTCCCGAGGGCGCGGCCCGGACTTCACCTCATTGACGCCACCTGGGCCCCTAGGGCCGGACTTGTACAAGCGAAAGGGTTCGGGGGGTGTCTCCAGCCCGGAACCGCTCCCTTCGCGCGGATGCAACACGCGTCAGCTCTGCGGCCGAGCAGTGCTGGAGGCAGCCGGGGGTGTCCGGCCTAAATCCACTCCCCAGGGAGCTCACTGCACCCAGCGCGGGTGGATCACGCCGCTCTCCGGGGAGAGTGGCAGCCAGCAAGCCCCGGCTTTCTCCAAGGAGCCCTCCACCTCCTTGCCCGGGCCCGTGTCCGGATACAAATGGGGACCAAAGGCAGACTCCCTCCATCCTTCACCCAATCGCGGTTTCCCGGCTGGGGTGGGGAGGGGGCGGAGGCGCAATGGAGGACTCCAGGGCGCTCCCCACGCGCGTGCATCCCCCGGGCGCATAGGTTACCCGGACCTAGCCCTCCAGGGCACGCTCCACCGCCCCGGGAGCGCCCAGGCCCGGGCTCCTCGCAGTCCCCGGCCGAGTCGCCGCGTCCCCTTCCTCCAGAGATGCGAAGGGGCGGCCTGCCCACCTCCGGCCCACCGCCCACCCCACCTGCCGGGGCTGCGCGCCGCGCCTTGGCCGGCCCCGGAACGCTTACCTTGCTCTCAATCTGCTTCACCATCTTGGCTGCTGCTGTCTGACTAGCGACCTTACACTGGAATACACGGAAGCGGATCCAAGGCACCGGACGAAGCTTGGAGAGCACGCAGCCCGCTTTCCCTTTATAGCAACGGTGGGCGGGGCGGGCGGGCGCGCGCGGCGTAAGTGTGGCGGGGGCGCGCCCGCTGGGGCCTCCCGGGCCCGCCTAGGCTTCTGGGCTACGCCCCGCCTCCCGGATGCGGCCGGACGGGGGCGGGACCGCCGGCAGGGGCGGGGCCGGAGGGGCAGGGCTGGGGCGGGCGCGGGGCGGAGCTCCTGGGAGTCCTCTGGGCTGGAGACCTTCGGCGCCTCCCACCTGTACCCCACCTGGGAGTGGGGATGCGTGACGTAAAGGGCGCCTGCACTATGCATGGCGGGCGGAGGCCACCCAATGAGCTACAGGGTCACCTGGGAAGGGGCCAGCCAGGCCTTAATCGGACGCGCCCAGGCTCGAGAAGAGGCCACCTACGATTTCTCGAAAAGGCCCGTCGCACCCCTGCCCGCCAGCCCCGCGAACCCCACAAAATGCTGAGTAACGATCACCAGGAAGTGTTTCTGCTTGTGCACCTCCGCCTCCTTACCGGAGTTTATCGCGAAGGTTCTCTTCTCTTCCCTCCTTCCTGTTTTTTTCACTTTAACGGGGAACCTGCTGCTCCAGCGTGACACAGCATTTTAGTGCGGTAGTGACGGCCGGGAGGTGGCTGGGATCCTGGGAAGCAGACAGCTTATGCGGGTTGAAAGTCCCGCCGGAGTGACGCAGTTGTGACCCTGAGCAGGCGTTGACCTCCTGGTGCCTCAGTTTTCCTTTCTGTAAAATGAGAATCATGATGGTCCCTAACTCCTGGCGGTGGTGTTTTGAGGATTAAGTAAAGTGCTTGTAAAGTGATTAGGAGAGTGCTTGGCACATGGTAGGCACTCAAAAAGTAGTTATAATTAAAGCTGTTGTGAGCACTAATTAGTCGTGCTTGGTGTCATGTGTTGGCAGGACTGGGGATTGTGGAAGGCGATTGGGGATTGTTAGCTGGCGTTGTGAAGCCAGGAGGGAAGCTGGGAGTGGAAATGGGCAAGTTGTTGAGCTGGAATGAGAGCCAGGAGGCTGGAAAGTAGTGGAATGCTGTTGGGGTAGGAGGGCGGAGCACGATTTTTCAGGTGGAGGCACTCTGGATGCAGCTCATCTAGGTGTGATTGGCTGGGATGGTGAAACTGCTCCCTGGCTTCCTTCTGTCTGCTCTTTCAAACAGAGAGGACGGAAGGAAAACAGGTTTTGAACCTCTTATGCAAAGTTTCTACAAGGTTGAGGAACACAGTCCATGGGTAAGGATATAGACAAGGGACACATTCTAAAGACAGTCCTAGACAAGGGGAGGATGGGCTGGCTTGAATGCAGCAACCTTCCCGTAGAGAATAAGAATAGTGGGGCAGAGAAGAGGCCTTACGGGGTACCAGGAGCACAAAACAAAATTTGCTTTGCTTCTGCTGTGTCCTCAGCCCAACTTACATCCCAGCTTCTGGGCCTATTAGTTGGTACATTTACATGGGAGATGATAATAAATATTTGAGCTGTAGGAAGTGGAGGTACAGATCTCCATTGGCCATCCAAACCACCCTCAGCTGACATCTCCTCTTCAAGGACCTTCCAAATGTCCAGGACCAATGTAGAGAGGGAATTATGGGGGATGCTACAATTACAGGGAACAGGGAACTGGCAGGCGAGCATGTGTTTTAAGAGCCTGGACTCTGCAATTAGATTCCCTGTCCTCATACCCACTCTACCACTTAGTGTCTGGGTAGCTCTAGACAAGTCTAAACAGCCTTCCTATGCCTCAGTTTCCTCACCTATAAAATGGGGATAATAATACCCTGTGCTACTAGAAGGGTCAAGTGAGCTAAAATATATGTAAAGTGCTTAGAACCACACAGTAAGTGCTACATAAACTATGTTTACAGGCTATTAATAGGATGGTGACATTCCTCTGGAATGATGGCAGAGGTGGAAGGGGAGACTGTAAAACAGGTGTCAAAGTCCTAAGTGAATTATCAGGAAATTCGTAATGAACAGTGAGCTCGGTTACATGAATCTCAAAGGAAAAGGATTTTTTTCCCCCTCAGAGGGTGAAAGAAAAGTGGGCTAGACTTGGCCCTACCCAAAGAGGACAGTCCCCTGCTTACAGGAACATGGGAAACTCCTTAGGATTTCAGTTGGGGCAAGGAGGTAACATCCTGTGGGGAGAGTGAGATGCAGGGGAATCGCTGGGACAGCCCAGTGAGGGAGGATCTGTTTGTGCAGAAAGGTAGGGGTGAGAAGAGCGAGAGAGAGGGGGTGATATAAAGGCCTTTCTTTGGGGGGTTGGTTCTGTGTATTAGTCAGAACTCTCAGTCGTAAGGAGAAATTCCAGCTCAAATGGACTTAAACCAAAAAGCATTAGTAACTCATACAAGTAGGAACTCCAGGGGCCTAAAGCTGTCACAGGAGCACCATAGTTATTGTTTCATTCTCAGTGGGTTCTCCACTAATGCAAGACTAGCCCCTCCAGGCTTAGGTCCCTACCATTTTAGTATCCCCAAAGAAAGGGCACTCTTCTCCCCTGCTCTAGTAAGTGTCCTGGAAGCTGACCTTCATCGACTTGAGTTGGGGGTAGAGGAGGGATTCAGCCTTGCTTGAACCATTTATTTCAACTAGGAGTGAGCAAATTCCAGGGGGTTACCAGAGAAAGGGGAAATGCATTTTGGACAGACTAAAATGGTATTTCTATGTTGTCAAGAAAAGCAGAAATGAGGAGCTTGGGTGGTGAGCTTGCTTCAAGTTTCTGGGTCAGCTCAGTCTGAGGCTCCCTGAGGGACCGGAAAACTAGGTTTGCTGTCTTTGTTCAGGCTCGAATTTGAAGAAGATGCAGCTCTAGGGCTTCTGAGCAAGCTTCTCTCAGATCACCCGTTTCTCTAAGTATGAACCCTGACCGCCTCATTCAGCATAGCTGAAGGTATGTGATGATACCACAGACTCCTGGACCACACCCAGGATCACAATCTTTTGAGGTATATCCCTGGACTCTACATTTTAAAGCAGCGTCCCAGGTGATTAGGTACACTAAGATTTGATAAACTTGGCCTTGGGATCTCCAAAGGGAGGCCAACAATTAGTGAAGCTTAAAGCTTGTCTAGCAAGAGAGTTGAGATGACGACACAAAAGTGAACATGTAAGTGATATGAAATTGGGAGCTCAAAATACAATGGTAAAGAAGGAAAAGGAACAAATACAAGTGTCGAACAGTCATTCAGTGCCAGGCCTGGAGCTGGGTATATTGCATCATTCTTCTCAACATCCCCTAGGAGATAGATTTAATTCTTCCCATTCTACAGACAGAATGAAGGGGAGAAAGTACCAGCACAGTTTTCAAGCCAGCCCATCTACATGTCTTGAATTTCCTCATGCCACCAGTGACAAATATCTAACATTCCTTATACTAATTTATGAACTCTAACTATAAGGATATTTGAATAGCTTGCAGAAACTCCCTCTAGAACATCAGTTCCTATTTGGGGATTTTCAGATACTGATTTAAACACCCCAGGAGTAGACTCCTGATTAGGTACTTAAACTGTTAACTGTTTAGATTTTAAAAACTAATATACATATAAATACATTCCACAGTTTCAATGCTAAGTATTTTAATGTAAACTTCAGTATAATAACCCCTGTGAGTAGCCTGCACACCACTGCTCTTTACATCCCTTCATCTGGTGCAATCGCCCCCGCTCCCTGCCCTCTCAAACCCTTTCACTGTGTACCTTGCTGAAACTAGCTGGATTCAGCAGCACTGATATATTGTTAGCCTCTTCTCAGATGTTTCTTTTACCTTATCTGAAACTTCTGCTCTTCTCAAGTGTGGGCTCCATGTACACCAGGGTCCAGGAAGTCAGGAAAACCCCTCCTCTTGCTGCTTCCAGATTCCTTCTCCTTTTCCAAGAAGCCCATGGATGGCTCTATTTAAAAGAAAAAAAAAGGAAAGAAGGAAGAAACTTGACCCTCACCTCACACCATACAACAAAATAACTCAAAATTTACTATACAACTTCTAGAAGATGTTGGAAATAAATCTTTGCAAGCTTGGGGCAAATATTTCTTAGGCAGGACACTGAAATCGCTAACTATAAAAGAAAAACCTAATAAATTTCACTTCATTAAAATTTGAAACCTCTACTCTTTGAAAAACCATGTTAAACAGCTGGTAAAAACATGGCAATGACTGGAACACACACTTCTCAAAAGAAGGTATCTGAGTGACCAATAAGTATGCAAACAGAAAAATGCTCGACATCATTAGGCATCAGGGAATTTCAAAACCACAGTGAGATACCACTTTGTACCCACTAGACTGGTAAAATTAAAAAGACTGGTAACACCAAATGGTGAGATTGTAGATTAACTGGAAGTAATTTTGATACATTACTGATAGGAGTGTAAAACTGGAAAACAGTTTGGTAAATTTGTTTTGTTTTCCTTTTTTTTTTTTAAAGTAAAGTTAAACATACATTTAACATATGGTCCAGTAATTCCACTTCTAGATATTTACCCAAAGGAAATTAAAACACAAATCCACACAAAGACTTGCATATGAATGTTCATAGCAACTTTATTCACAGTAGCCCCAAACTAAACCCAAATGTTCATCAACAGGTGAAAACTATTAACTAATACCACTAATGGAAGTGATATATCCAGATGATAGAATACTTCTAAGCAGCAAAGAGAACTACTATATATACAGTAAAATGGAGGAATATCAAAAATACTATGCTGAATTGGAAGAAACCAGACAGAAAAGACTACATACTGCAAAAATCTATTCATATGAAGTTCTGGAACAGGTAAGACTAATCTATAGCGACAGAAAGCAAATTAGCAGTTTCATGATGCTGGGGTGGAGGGATTGCCGAGAGGCATAGGGAAATATTTTGGTGATTATATAGATCTACACAGTTTTTACAATTCATGGAACCATGCACTAAAGATGGGTACATTTTATTTATTATGGGTGCAAACTCTATCCACAATAAAGTTGATTTAAACAGCTAAACTGTAGTCTCTGAATAATCCTTTCTGGTCACAGAAGCCATCCTTAAGACATTAAAATACAAAGCAACAGAGATGGGATAAATTGAAGCATTTAGGCAGTGCTCTAATTTGGACCACATAAGTTGTAAGCATGGCTAACCAAGACAGTGCATGCAAAAGTAGATATCCTTTTATATGAAGTAGCCTTCATATAGGATATAAGATGTTAAACATATACAATCTAATTGGTGTGACATACCCTACTTACTCTAAATCCAGAGAAATGGAGAACCACTGAGGGAAAAATACAAGTAAAACCTGGTGGACTTTTTATAAAGGGCCACCTTGGGAGAGTCCAAGCCATCCACAGTGAAGAAAGCACATAGTTAAGAAAGGTAGGGTAAGACTCCTCACACCCCCAAATGAGGTAAAAAACAAGGATGTCCACTCTCACCACGTCTACCCACCATTGTACTGCAGGTTCTAGCCAGAGCAATTAGGCAAGAAAAAAAAAAAGCATCCAGATTGGAAAGGAAGAACTAAATCTATCTCTATTTGCAAATGACATGATCTTATATACAGAAAATCCTAAAGATCCTAAAAACTATTAGAATAAGCAAGTTCAGCAAGGATTCAGGATATAGGCTCAGTATATAAAATTCAAAAAGAATGAATTACTTGGACATAATTCAATAATAAGTGTGACACCTGTACAGTGAAAACTGCAAAACCTCATTGAAAGAAATTAAAGAATTAAACAAATGAAAAGACATCCCATGTTCATGGATTGGAAGACAATATTATTAAGATGTCAATACTTCCCAATTGATCTATAGATTCAGTACAATCCCTATCAAAATCCCAACTGTGCTTTTTGGCTGAAGTTGACAAGCTGATCCTAAAATTGGTATGGAAATGCAAAGGAAACACAGAATAGCTAAAAGAATCTTGAAAAACAAGAGCAAAGTTGGAGGACTCACACTTTCTAAGTTCAAAACTTACTACAAAAGCTACAGTATTCAAAACAGTGTGGTACTAGCATAAGGACAGACATATAGATCAGTAGGACAAAATTGAGAGTCCAGAAATAAACCCATAAATCTATGGTCAACTGACTTTCAACAAGGGTGCAAGACCATTATGGGGAAAGGACAGTATCTTCAGCAAATGGTGCTGGGACAATTGGATATCCACATGCAAAAGAATGAGATTGGACCCATACCTTATACCATTGACAAAAATGAACTCAAAATGGATCAAAGACCTAAATGTAAGAGCTAAAACTATTAAACTCTTAGAGGAAAACATAGGTATACATTTCTGTGACCTTGGATTAGGCAATGATTTCTTAGAGATGACCAAAAGAACAAGCAACCAAGTAAAAAATAGACAAATTGGACTTCTTCAAAATTAAAATTTTTTTCTCCAAAGCACACCATCAAGAAAGTGAAAAGACATACAGTGGGAGAAAATATTTGTAAATTATGTATTTGATATGAGACTTGTATCTAGAATACATAAAGAACTCTTACAACTCAACAGTAAAAAGACAACTCATTAAAAAAAAAATTGGCAAAGGATTTGAATAGACATTTCTCCAAAGAAGATAGACAAATGGCCAAGAAGCACATGAAAATACGTTCAACATCGTTAATCATTACAGAAATGCAAATCAAAACCACAATGAGATACTACTTCACACCCACTAAGATGGCTATAATAAGATTAAAACAAGTGTTGGTAAGGATGTGGAGAAATTGGAATGCTGATACACTGCTGGTAGAAATGAAAAATGGTGCAGCTGCTGTGAAAAACAGTTTGGCAGTTCCTCAATAAATTAAACATAGAGTTACTATATAATCTAGCAATTCTGCTCCTAGGTATATGCCCAAAAAAGTTGATAATATATACATACACACAAAAAATCTTGCACGTGAATGTTCATAGCAGCATTATTCTTAATAGCAAACATGTAGCAATAACCCAAATATCCATCAATTAATGAATGAATAACAAAATGTGGGATAGCCACACAACAGAATATTTTTTGGCCATAAAATGGAATGAAGTTATGATACATGCCACAATAAAAATGAACCTTGAAAACATGCTAAGTGAAAGAAGCCAGACAGAAAAGGCCATGTAGTATATGATTCCATTTATCTAAAATGACCAGAACAGGCAAATCCATGGAGTCCATTAGTGGTTCCAGGGAGTGGGGGGAGTAGGAGATGGGGAGTGACTACTAATGGATATGGAGTTCATTTCTTTTTTAAAATTTATTTAATTAATTTATTTTTTGCTGCATTGGGTCTTTGTTGCTGCGTGCGGGCCCTCCCCAGCTGTGGTGAGCAGGGGCCACTCTTCACCACGGTGTGCAGGCCTGTCACTGCAGTGGCCTCTCCCGCTGAGGAGCACTGGCTCCAGGCGTGCGGGCCTCAGCAGCTGCAGCACACGGGCTCAGTAGTTGTGGCTCTCAGGCTTAGTTGCTCTGCGGCATGTGGGATCCTCCTGGAACGGGGCTCTAACCCGTGTCCCCCGCACTGGCAGGAGGACTCCCAACCACTGTGTCACCAGGGAAGTCCTGGAGTTCCTTTCTGAGGTCTTGAAAATGTTCTGAAGTTAGATAATGGTGATGATTATACAACTTTGTGAATATGTTAAAAACCATTTAACTATAAAACAAAAATGGGATAAAGATATCTATTGTGCCTTCACCAAATCATCTAATATAAATAAATATGCTCTTCAGATTATAGAAAAAGAAATGAAAACCCTTCCTACAGAAGCTGGCTGAGTCCAGTTCCTCTGATTGTACTTTGGAAATTTTATTTCTCCAGAAAGTAGAGAGATAAAATGTGGGTAGATTATCTTTGCCCGGTGCCATTAACAACTGGTCTAGAGGTAAAAGTGACCCTGACTCTTGTGGGGAGGACAACTTGCTTATCTATAACCCCCAGTCAATCAGGAGTACATATTTTCGATTATCTGCTCCTTACCTACATGGCTGCTGGTGTGCTACACAGTTCACTGGAACTCTATTAACAATCTAACTATGCACAAGTATCCTTACCAGCAGATAACCTTTAAGGGAAAGAGGCTGATGCCATAAAAGAATTTTACTTGGCTGGAGCCTTAAGACGTAAAAGAAGTAAGACTTCATTTGAAATACATGATTGTCTAGGATGTCTAATCCTAGAACTATTTAGAAATCACTTTACAAAGAAGTAATTCAGTGGTCCAACATGTGCATTCAAGATTATTCCCGATGTTGGCAACTTTGAGGGTACAGTCAAGGTGTCCCAAGCAAAGATGTAAACACGTTATTGGTTGGATTTTTCTGTTATATTGGCCTTTACCTTTTGTTTATCTTTGTCACTTGGCCTATGTTTGTGAGGCCTGTGTTCTCTCATGATTCTCCTCTTAGAAAAATAGTGTTAGTCTTTAATTAGAATCTTTCTCAGCAAAGGGAATTGAAGAGACAACAATATTTAAAAATGAATCAGGGCTTCCCTGGTGACGCAGTGGTTAAGAATCCTCCTGCCAATGCAGGGGACACGGGTTCAAGCCCTGGTCCGGGAAGATCCCACATGCCGCAGAGTGATTAAGCCCGTGGGCCACAACTACTGAGCCCCTGTGCCACAACTACTGAAGCCCCCGCGCCTAGAGCCTGTGCTCCACAATAAGAGAAGCCACCGCAATGAGAAGCTTGCGCACTGCAGCAGAGTAGACCCCGCTCGCCACAACCAGAGAAAATGCCATGTGCAGCAATGAAAACCCAACGCAGCCAAAAATCAAAAAATAAACTTACGAAAAACCCCAAAGAATCATTGTAGTAACTTTTACTGGATTCACGTGAGGTCACCTTTGTTTTGCTCATAAAGGATATCTTTACTCCAATAAAGCACTTGGCATTTCCTCAATTCTACTTCACTGCTACTGTCCTGGTTCAGACCACTTCATCTCTTACCTGGACCACAGCCATACCCTCGTGACTCATCCCCCTTCTACCATGCTTGCTCCACTATGATCCATTCTTTACACATCAGTATGTACATCTGATGTACACGTCACACCTCTGCTTGAAACCAACCCTTCAATGATCTTTTCATTGCTCCCTGAATAGAACGCAAATACTGCCTACGGTCACAAGAATGGAAAACAGACTTAGACGTGCAGCTCTGATCAGACCTTGTCAGGAGCCAAAATTCCTTGTAGAAATACAAGGACTGAGGAATAGGGGTTTTATCTGTACTTACTTCAAACCCCCTTTGTTTTCTTTTTTGATTGCAGAAACTAATAAATACTTTGTCGAATAACAAAGTGACCTGTTTTATGGTACCAGTTTCCATGGTAACACAATTCAGAAACAGTGGTAGAAACATTGAGCCTTTTCTCCCCTTCCATGTATCCCTCTCGCAATTTACAGGAAGTTTATTTTAGTGTTACTCACACTTAGTCATTTTTTCTGGAAACACATTTAGAAAATCATTCGTTTTTCCAGTGAAATCTGATAACTTAAACATATAATCTAGCACAGCCCCATCTGCTGACCCCAAACCAAACAAACCAGTGTTTCAATACCATTTAATCTTTTTTTTCACACCTTTATTGGAGAATAAATGTTTTGTTAGCTTCTGCTATACAACAAAGTGAATCAGCTACGTATATACATATATCCCCATATCCCCTCCCTCTTGAGCCTCCCTCCCACCCTCCCTATCCCATCCCTCTAGGTGGTCACAAAGCATTGAGTTGATCTTGTGCTATGCAGCAGCTTCCCACGAGCCAACCGTTTTACATTTGGTAGTGTATGTATGTCAATGCTACTCTCTCACTTCATCCCAGCTTCCCCTCCCCTCCCTGTGCCCTCAAGTCCGTTCTATACGTCTGCATCTTTATTCCTGCCCTGCCACTAGGTTCATCAGTACTGCTTTTTAAAATCCCACATATGTGTTAGCATATGGTATTTGTTTTTCTCTTTCTGACTTACTTCACTCTGTATGACAGCTTCTAGGTCCATCCACATCACTACAAATAACTCAATTTCATTCCTTTTTATGGCTGAGTAATATTCCATTGTATACATGTGCCACATCTTCTTTATCCATTCATCTGTTGATGGACATTTAGGTTGCTTCCACGTCCTGGCTATTGTAAATAGTGCTGCAATGAAAACAGAACTACCACATGACCCAGCAACCCCACTACTCAGCATATACCCTGAGAAAACCATAATTCAATACCATTTGATCTTGAGTTCAGGGCAGGGTTTTGTGAAATAACACTTTCTGAACATTTTCTCAAAATTATTCATAGATCTCAAACAGATAACAATTATATTTACCTTTTAATCATTCCCACCTGAAAACAAGTCATGAACTCTTAGCGGAAATGTGGTCTGACCACCAAACACTTAAATATGAAGCAAAAAATGAACTGCAAGATGACTGAATTAAAAGGCACTTGAGGGACTTCCCTGCCGCTCCAGTGGTTGGGACTCCCCACTTCCACTGCAGGGGTACGGGTTCAATCCCTGATCAGGGAACTAAGATCCCGCAAGCTGTGCAGTGCAGCCAAAACTAAAAAACTTTAAAAATTAAAAAAATTAAAAAATAAAAGGTAGTTGGTCTTGTAAATTCTATGATTTTGGAAGAAATTATGCCCCTCAGGAAAAACAAAAACACAAAGAAGTGTGGTTCTAGAGTTGCTTCTTTTGGTAAAGCTTCCCAGATTGCTTGGAAAGCAAATACAATATTATAATATTAGAACAAAACAATATTGTAGCCTTTCCATATTGGTTGCTTCCATATTGCTCTTCCCACAATGGCAAGTAGGAACATTCCTTTGATGGGGAGGAGACAGAGACAGGTGAGGTGATTTGCCTGAAGTTACAGCAGGAGACCCTGGATGAGACTCCACCCAACGGTGATCCAGAGATCCAAGGCCTTGGTCCGAGGCCTGGCTGTGACTGTTCTTCATGCTGGACAGTCTCACACTTGCATGTGGAGGGAAAACCAATTGTACCACTTCAGCTCTGTCCCGAGTGACAGGAACACTCTGACCTTAGAAAAGGGAATTTGGCAATTCCAGGGGTAGGTCTGGCTTCAGTTATGACTTGCTGAAGGTTAAGTGATGTTACCAGGACCTAGTTTCTCTTTGATCTTCTGGCCTCTGATTGGCCCTATTTTCAGAAAAGCCTCTTCACTGTGGTAGCAGTTTGGTTGCTACAGTTCTAAACCTAACTTTCTAGCACTTCAAATTCAGTGAAAAAGAGTGAAAATGTTTTTTTCTCAGGAGTCCCAATCCAGGTTTTGTTGTGTCCGGTTGGCTCTGATTGAGTGGACCAGTCAACGTGGCAACGTACTGGGCCAGGATGAGGTCACATCCTCTACCCCTTTGGCTAGGCTGGGAGTAGAATCCTGTAGAAGGAGCCTTCAGGGACCCCCTCAGCTTCTTCAGTAGAATGGCAGCCTTTGGTTTCACTGTGTCTCTTAGATTTCACATCATGTGGGAGCAATACTTTTCTATGTAGGAATCAGGGGATGTCAGAAAAAAGGAATGGCTGCTGGATGTGAAAAAAAATCCACCACCCCTATGTTTTGGGAGCCTGTTCATGTTTGGAATTGTCAATTGTTAAGAGAATGTTTGCTTCATATTTGGCTTCCAGAGCCTTGCCAGCTGTCCCAGTTGTGAGGGAGTGAAGCTGAAAAAGGCTAGAGAGGCTGTGCCCAGCACCATGTTCAACCTCAGCAAACGACCTATATCATCACTTAATAAGCCAGCAGCCCAAGCACCCCAGTGTCCCCTGGCATGTAGGCAGGGTAGCAAATGTCACCACCTAGAACTAAGATGCTTCTTTCATGATCTAGAGAAGGAAGGAGGGCAGTGTTTCCAGTCTATAGCTATTAGTGTAATTAAATTGCTTTATTATACTACCCAATGACAACTGGTAAATTAGCATCAGCCCCCAATCCAAACAGAATCCAGGCCATGAATATGTCTTATTCTGGGGACATAAGAAGATTAATAGGAATACAGTTTAACTTAGGAGCCAGAAAGTATTAATAACGTTTTTCATGCTACAGGTTTTCATTGTATTCTTATTGCTAAACGTAGTAGTAGTGAGATTATGATATATGAAAATAGTTTCGTTTTATTAGTCAGGATAGGCTAAAAGATTGGAAAAGTCCTAGTAAGGGACTTTTGTCTGTTTATGCCAGAATTTTGTTATCCTTAATTTTAAAGTCATTGAACATTCCAGAATTGTTTCTATTTTACCCTTAGGTTAGTTGAAGCAGGAGGCATTGTTGGGAAATTCCTTAAGCCACTGACAAAGAAGAAGCTTGCCAAACATCGTGTTCTAAGACCCAGACTTCAAAAGGCAGAATGGACTTGAGGATATGGGGAGGGGGAAGGGTAAGCTGTGACAAAGTGAGAGAGAGGCATGGACATATATACACTACGAAACGTAAAATAGATAAGCTAGTGGGAAGTAGCCGCATAGCACAAGGAGATCAGCTCCGTGCTTTGTGACCACCCAGAGGGGTGGGATAGGGAGGGTGGGCGGGAGGGAGACGCAAGAGGGAAGAGATATGGGAACATGTGTATATGTGTAACTGATTCACTTTGTTATAAAGCAGAAACTAACACCCTTGTAAAGCAATTATACTCCAATAAAGAAGTTAGAAAAAAAAAAGGCAGTATCATGCTACTTCTGCTTTAAAAATGTTCCATTCTCCCTTTGTGTTTCATACTGACATCAATGCCAAAGGACAGGTTCACATTTTTGTAGTGGATGTTGAGGTTTGTATTACCAGGGTTCAGAGTTGCGAGCAACCAAAGCTTACACGGTATGATTTATTTGCACAGAATTTCTGGTCATGATGCAGAACTAGGCTTGGAAACTGAGCAGGAGCCAGGGAGGGAGATAAGCAGGCTGGACCACAACCCCAAAGAAGCCACAAAACCAGTCTGGTGAGGGCCCTTCCGCCATTGCCACTGAACACGTGGTTGCCCCTGGAAACTGGATGCCATTGGATTAGGGCTGTGGGATAAACGTAGGATGCCTAGTTAAAGTTGAATTTTAAACAAACAGTGCATAATTTTTTATGTATAAGTATGTCCTATGCAATATTTGGGACACACACTAAAAAAAAATTATACTAAAAACTGTTTTTTTGAAATCTGAAATTTGAATTTAACTGGGTCTCCTGTATTTTCATTTGCTAAACCTGGCAACCCTACACTGGATGTACCATTGCTGGGGCCACTGATGTCCCTGGAAGCCTGCTACCACCTGCCATTCAAATGGATTTTCTAGGAGGTGCCTGGCTCTCTGCCTCAAGGTTCTGAAAAGAACCTGAGATAGTTCTGTGTGATCAGTGGAGCCTCAGTTACATGTCCCTGCTCTTGCCGAGAGAAAGTCAGAAAGCTGATGGTGTCTCCAACATTAACACGAAGTGGCCTCTGTCTTCTGTTAAATCTTGTTTTTCTTTTTTTAGAAGAAGGTGTCATTTTATTTATATTTATTTTTGGCTGTGTTGGGTCTTCGTTGCTGTGTGCAGGTTTTCTCTAGTTGCAGCGAGCGGGGGCTACACTTCATTGCGGTTTGCAGGCTTCTCATTGCGGTGGCTTCTCTTGTGGCAGAGGATGGGCTTTAGGCGCGTGGGCTTCAGTAATTGTGGCTCATGGGCTCAGTAGTTGTGGCATGTGGGCTCAGTAGTTGTGGCATGCAGGCTCAGTTGCACCGTGGCATGTGGGATCTTCCTGGACCAGGGCTCGAACCCGTGTCCCCTGCATTGGCAGGCAGACTCTCAACCACTGGGCCACCAGGGAAGCCCTCCATTAAATCTTAAATTTCTCAGACATAGGGGTGGGGCAGCAGTAAGGCTCAGATATTGGGGGAGGAAAAAAAAGATAAATGCCTACCCTATTTTCTTTTTAACATACGTTCCTTCTTTTTCTCATCTAGTGGTCTGTGAGTTGGGAACCAGGCATGATAATATAATTCCCTTTGCCAGTTTGACTGGTCCAAGAACCCAGGTCTAAGCCAGTTAGCAGATGGAATCTGCTTGACCACCAGGGTCGTTTCAGGATTGGGAATGTGACCCAATCTGGGCTAAGGAGATGAGAGGAAAGTTTGCTAGAAGATTCTGGGGAAAGTTACATTATTCCTGAGATTTGCGTTAAGCAATGATCTCATTTTCCCTCCAGATACTGCTTTTTGTAGTCTTGAGGCCTGGAAATTCTGAGCCATCTTGCTTCCAGCCTGAGATGAAGTACATGGGGAGAAAACAGGGCAGAAAGCATCATGGTAACTGCAGAGGAGGGCTAGAACCACTGGATGAAATCCCTCCCCACCACCAACACCTCTCCTGCATCTGGACACTCAGTCATGTGCATCGATACATTTTTGTCTGGCTTAAGCAACTTCAAGTTGGATGTTCTAGCACTTATAGCCAAAAACAACCTGACTGGGGACAAGATTCATGAATATGTGAGCCATTTTTGTAAGCTTATCATCTGCTGAATTCTGAGAGTTTAGTATAATGTGGTTTTTTTTTTTAGTATAATGTGTTTTGATTGAACTAGGAATTGTTGCTCTTATGAAATTGTGAGGCAAAGATGAGATTTAAATGAATGCAACATAAACAACTAGAGATCTGCTTCATTAGGCCAAGGAAAGAAGTAGTTTATGATTATCACCAGACTCTTGCTCTTTTTGCATGAATGCCCCGAGAGGATGAGCCAGCCCCTCAGGGAGAGAGATACATTTAAATTCCTGGAAAGGCCTCCGGGACAAACATAAATAGTATTTTAGAAAACATTACCCTGCCTCCTTCTCCTTTCTTCATGGAGGACACAGCTGCTGCTTTGGCCTGTCTAGCAACCCTGCCCATTCCTTTGGGTAATGACACCCTGCTCTTCCTCTGGGTAACTCTCTCTCCTCCATTCCCTGTAATCCTGTTAGGACCTGCCCCACCACTAGGCCCAAGGGTGGGCAGCTGACTTCAGGCCAATCAAACTCTCTTAGAAGAGCTCAGCTCTCAAGGGGAGTGATGCAAGAGGGAAAATCATTGGAGTCATCCCTGAAGGGATTCCCCTTGGGTCCCTCCTCCTGAGATCCCTGGAAATGCCTGATTCCTGTCCTTCTTGAGGCTTGATTCTGGAGGCCTCCCCATTTGTTTAAGGTAGCCAGTGTGAATCTCTCTGGCAGGCTGACCCTCTCCACCCAATGAATCCTTGAACACAACCCAGCCTTCGTTTAGGAGTTACACTTTTAATTTTTACTAGGCATGTGTAAATATAAGCCTGTTTATAACAACCTCGATCATATGCCTAAATTATCAGATAATCAATTATTAACAAAATCTTTACTGGGAACTAAAGTGTTAGAAATTCAAGTAGTTTTATGATTAAAGGGATATTTATAGCACTTACTGTGTCCAAGGCGTTGTTTATTTGTTTAATCATCATTATAATCGAGTGATGTAAATACCATCATTATCCCCATTTTATAGATTTTGAAACTGGAGCACAGAAAATTTAAGTAATGTGCTAAAGGTCACACAGCTAGTAAATGTAGAACTGCAATTCAAACTCTAATAGTCTGACTCCAGTCCCTCCACTGTGCAAACTCTGGCATCAATAGAATGCTGAGACTTTAACTAGAAAATCAACCTCTAATGAATAACATTAGTAATATGCAAAAGCATCTTAATGCTAGAATGTCTTCCAGTCCAGAAGCAAGAGAGAGAAACAGAGTTGGCTGAAGCCCCTGGGTTCCGACTCTCAATTTTGGAGCCAAACGAGAACTGCTTAGGGTTTCCAGGGGAAAAAATCCTCATCTAATTAGTTAGCAAGCACAAACTAAGTCCAAACACCTGCTACTGTTTTTCTTTCATTGTTGCCAGGTGCTCCCTAAGCAGCCTTGGATCAATAAGTAATTATAAGGGAAGCTGAGTATAACTAATTACATAACTTTAACTTATTAAGTTTATCTCCATTAAAATGCCCCATAAAACTGGGATATTTTAAAGGCTGTTATAGAAAAGGGGAGACTATAGGATTAAAGCCTGTTTCACATTTGACCCAGCTGTGAGTCATCTCCTCCCCAGTGTGAATTCTCTCATCTCACTATTATTAACTCTTGTAAATATCTGTGGAGTTATTCACACAATCATTCAACTAGGTGTGTTGAGTACCTGCTAGGTGCCCAGCACTGTCCCAGGCACTGGGATGATGGTGGTGAGCAAGCGGATGAAAATCCTTGCCCTCATGGTACTGGTGTTCTAGTGGGAGTTGTAATTTCCCAGCTGCACAGTTGAAAAAGCCTGAATTTCTCCCAGCTCCTGATTGTTTCCATTACTATAATGAATGAAAGAATGAGTTCATCTGAGGGCTGTGCCTAGACTGTGCGAGGTCAGCTGGCCTCGTCCTTCCAGAGGTGTCCAGGGAAGGACACTGAGGCTAAAGGGAAGGACACTGAGGCTAAAGGCTGCCTGGCAGAGGCGGTCATTCCTGCCAGGACATGATGATGCTTCATTATTGTGCGCCCAGGATTTTAGCTGAATAAACCATGCACTTTGAATTTCTGAACACAATTCTCACAACAACCTAAGATCTGAACGCAGTAGCATTTAGACCGCTGCCTTGGCCTCACACTCTCTTCTTTTGGCCCCCTTCCCTTCACCCCACATCTTGGACGGGAATTTCCTGCCTGAGGACTGTGAAGACTAACTCGTTTGAAAACAGAAAACCAAGAACCAACAGATTCTTCCCAGATACCAAAACAGTCTGTTATTTCAGAGGAGTTAATTTCAGAAGGACAACAGATCAAGCTTGAAAAAACTTACATGGATCCTACTGGTAAAATAGGCACTTGGGAGACTGTGAAGCAGACAACCAGGGAAGGACAGTGGCAGTTTTCCCTGAGCTGCAAAGAAGTCTTCATTATAAGTGCATCGTCCTGGCGAAGGAAGCAGTTCCGACCACCAATGGGAGGCTAATGCCTAGAATTCTCTGCAGGTGTCGCAGATGGTAATGAGAGCCCAGAAGCAGCTGCTCTTCGGGAGCTAGAAGAAGAAACTGGCTCTAAAGGGTGAAGGAATGTCACTCAGCCATAGAAAAGAATGAAATAATGCCATTTGCAGCAACATGGATGGACCTAGAGATTACCATACTAAGTGAAGTAAGTCAGACAGAGAAAGACAAATATCAATATGATATCACTTATATGTGGAATCTAAAGAAAAATGGTACAAATGAACTTATTTACAAGACAGAAACAGACACATAGACTTTGAAAACAAACTTGTGCTTACCAAAGGGGAAACATGGTGGGGGAAGAGGGATAAATTAGGAGTTTGGGAATAACATATACACACTACTATATATAAAATAGGTTATCAACAAGGACCAACTGTATAGCACAGGGAACTCTATTCAATATTCAATATTCTGTAATAACCTATATGGGAAAGAATCTGAAAAAGAATGGATATATGTATATGCATAACTGAATCACTTAGCTGTACACCTGAAACTAACACAACATTGTAAGTCAACTATACTCCAATATAAAATAAAAATTAAATTAAAAAGAATTCCACAGGGCTTCCCTGGTGGCGCAGTGGTTGAGAGTCCACCTGCCGATGCAGGGGACATGGGTTCGTGCCCCGGTCTGGGAAGATCCCACATGCTGCGGAGCGGCTGGGCCCGTGAGCCATGGCCACTGAGCCTGCATGTCTGGAGCCTGTGCTCCACAATGGGAGAGGCCACAACAGTGAGAGGCCCGCGTACTGAAGGAAAAAACAAAAAAAACAAAAAAACATCATCATCGTTATCCCCGTCCTCACTGGAACACTTGCTGTGAACAGGTCCCATACAACCGCTTCATGTACACTATTCCATTTAATACTCACCTCGATCTTTGGGAGGTATCCATGATAGCCCAGTTTACAGATGAGAAAACTGAGCCCCAGCGAGGCCTCTGGCCTGGCAGTGGCTGAGTCATAACTGCAAATCCAGGTTTATCTGACTTAAGAACCTGTGATTTCTTCCATCACCACACACCGCCCTCACAGGAAGGCTTGAAAGCAAAACACGGTGATTCATTGCCTACCTGAATAATAGGGACAGAACTGGCCCTAACATGGGGTAGATTTGCTCTTGGCTGTGGCTACTATTCATCATGCCTGGCTTTGGATTCAGTAGACCAAGTTCTCACCCTCATAATGTGATCTGTGTGGGAGCCGACTATAGACCTGTAACGTCTACAGAAACCAAGCCGTCTGTGACTTGTTTTTATATGTGTTGAAGACAAGCTAGAGAACCATGTAGACAGCTTCGCTCCTTCTAGTCTGTAGATTATGAATGTATTAGATTGGAGCACATTATCTTCCCCTCTTCCAAACCTGCATTTCTAGGCAGGAATAGAAATGTATTCCTGGCATTATTTGCAATCTTAGGGTTTCCTGTGTGAGTTTGGGCAGAAGTCATTCATGCCGCCATTTCTCCATCTAATAGTTACCAAGCTTCTACTAAGTGCTTGGTAATGTCCTTGGTGCTGCAGGCACAGGGATGGAAAGCTACCACCCTTTTCCTAGGAAGCTAAGTCTCACGGGAGACAAACACAGGGTTGCTAGGTTTAGCAAATAAAAAATACAGGACACCCAGTTAAATACTACATGGGACATACTTACACTAAAAGTTATCCTTTGTTTACCCGAAAGTCAAATTTTACTAGGCACCGTGTATTTTATCTGGTACCCTAGGCAGAGGTAAAAATCCATCACACCCCACAAAAGATGGTGGCTCTAGTGGTTGTGCACACACAGCTCCACAGACACCCAAGAGAAAGAACGCTCTCCCCATCTGGGATAGCCGAGGGAGGCTTCACGTGACTGTGTGGGCCCATTTGAAGGAACGGTGTGTGTGCTGGGTGATCCTGAAGAAGATTTGACAGGCAGAGATGTGGGGAGGAAATTCCAGATGCAGGGAAGAGTACAGAGTTTGACATAATGATAATGCCTGGGGTCTGTGGGCAATGGCAGGAGGGCAAACATGAACATGAGGACCAGATCACGAACGGCTTTGGCAGAAAGATGAGTGATTCACAACTTCATTCTGCCATCAGTAGGAAACCATCCCATCTCTGCTTTTTTCTCTTATTTTTTCATATAATCAGACGTTGGCTACGTTTTCACAAAATGGAAGCCATGGACCCATGTGACCATGAGAGGTAATTTCAGGTAGTAATTTCTGATGATTTGGGGTAGTATGGGGAATGCAGCATTAAATAGCCTTGACTCATTCAGGGAGAATGTTGGTCCTTTTCGTTGTTGTTCAATTTAGAACTCTTAATTTTATTTTTATGAGTACACTTAAAAAAATTAATAGGCTTTTTTTCTGAAGAGTTTTAGGTTTAAGAGATATTGAGCAGAAAGTACAGGGAGTTTCCATATACCCCCTCTTGATACCTTTTTTATTCTCTTTCAATACTGATCACTCAAGAAGAAAGTCTTAATTTGGTGCTATTCTATCTTTAACACCTCTCTAATAGTTGTTCATCCTGTTGGAAGAGAGAAAGAAAAGAGAGGAGGAGAGGGGAGGGGAGGGGAGAGTAAGCACTCAGCCTTTGAGTCTTTGACTGGCCACATACCAAATTTCATCATTGAATGATTTTGTTTCAATGTATTTGCTTATTAAGTTTTTTTTTTCTTCTGAGAACAATACTGGTCTTCTATTTAAGGTATGCTGACATTGACAGATGGATAAAAAATGGATAATAAAGAAGATGTGGTATGTAGTACACAATGGAATACTACTCAGCCATAAAAAGAAGGAAATATTGCCATTTGCAGCAACATGGATGGACCTAGAGATTATCATACTAAGTGAAGTAAATCAGACAGAGAAAGACAAATACCATATGATATCACTTACATGTGGAATCTAAAAAAATGATACGAACAAAGTTATTTACAAAATGGAAATAGACTCACAGACATAGAAAACAAACTTATGGTTACCAAAGGGGAAAGGGTGGGGGAGGGATAAATTAGGAGTTTGGGATTAAAATATACACACACACACACATATATATATACAGACATATAATAGATAACCAACAAGGACCTACTGTATAGCACAGGGAGCTATACTCAATATCTTGTAATAAATAACGTATAATGGAAGAGAATCTAAAAACGAATATATATGTGTGTGTGTGTGTGTATCTGAATCACTGTGCTGTATACCTGAAACTAATATAAATCAACTATTTTTCAATAATAATTTTAGAAAAAGGTGTGTTGATAAAAAGATTTGTTGCAAAATAAATGTATTCATATACAAGTAGTGAATAGGAGAAGTAAATGATAATTAAATTGGCAGGCAAGTGACAAAAGCTTGGAAAATTTAGGGCTAAGGAATCCTGGCTGAGGTTGCGTTCTTACCTGGTGACAAGTTCCCAGCCAGCCTTTTCAATATTGATGGAGGAGTTTTCTGGAGAAAAGCCCCATTGTTTTTAGGAGAATGAATAAGGCTCATCTGGGGGAGCAGTGGCTTTATAGAAATCCAGTACAGTCCGCCCTGCATATTCATGGGTTCTGCATCCACAGATAAAACCAGATACATATAGAAAATATTAAAAAAAAAATTCCAGAAAGTTCCGAACAGCAAAACTTGCATTTGCTGCATGAAAGCAACTATTTACACAGCATTTATGTTGTATTTACATCTATGTATATAATTTACATTGTTTTAGGTAATATAAGTAATCTATATAATGTATATAATTTACATTGTTTTAGGTAATGTAAGTAATCTAGACATGATCTAAAGTATCAGTAGAATGTCTGCAGGGTATATACAAAGTCCATGCCATTTTATATAAGGGACTTGAGCAGCCATGGATTTTGGTATCTGAGGGAGGTGTTGGAATTAATCCTCCATGGGTACCAAGGGGGCTGTTACTGATATCATAGGTTTGCTTGAGGATTAAATAAGATAGTGTGTGAAATTAATAAGCCTCATGACTGATCATAAGAGTTGCAAATTGTTTTTGTCATTCCTCTTTGGTTCTAATGCCTCACTGATGGTTTGTTTGTTTTTAGTGTTTCCTTGCTTTATTTAAAAACCATCATGGCAGGAACTTCCCTTGTGGTCCAGTGGTTAAGAATCTACCTTCCAATGCAAGAGACGCAGGTTTGATCCCTGGTCGGGGAACTAAGATCCCACATGCCATGGGATAACTGCATGCTTGCGCTCCACAACTAGAGAGCCCACACACCACAACTAGAGAGCCCACACACCACGACTAGAGAGAAGCCCACGCACTGCAACTAAGATCTGACGCAGCCAAATAAATAAATATTAAAAAAAAAAAAAAAACCATCACAGCAAACAAACAACAGGCTAATACCCTTTGGTTCTACAGTGACCGTGGGTTTCCACTGAAATGCAGTTTAAATTTAGCAAAGTCATTCTGGTGTCCATCAGGTTAAAATAGAATTTCAGTTATCTTACAAGCTTGCTTTAAGGCTTAATTTGCATTTATAAAAGAAGTTTTAAAGTTTCCCATGAATGTTTGTGAAGTGATAAGAATTCTAGTTAACAAGATATTGTTGCCCACTTGGCACTCCATGGTTTTGCTTAGCTTAATATTAAGAATCAATTCAAACCAAATTATTATCCAAGCAGGGACAATCCTAGGTTTTTCAGAGAGAAAAATGAGGATAAAAACATCAGCCTTCTCTGCCTCACAAGGTTATTTTTGGAAAGAAATGAAGTAATGCTGTGAACGGCTGCACAAAAACATTGCTGTGCCGTACAAAGTTTGATTATTACCCTCACTGTAGAGTTGGGCTTCACTCATGTTTGTAAAACAATCCTTTGATGGATTTTATCAGTGGTGCTCAAATGTGAGTGTGCGTCCAGTTGGTAGACTGGATTCCTCAGTCTACCAACAAGGTGGGAAGGCCTAGGCAAGATGCAGAGGAGTCAACATAAGTAACTCAGTGTCATTTCAAGGGTGCTGCTTCAAGGTGGGGATGTGCCTTCTGGGCTAAGAACAAGACTGCAGATTAGTGCTGGTCTCCATGGTCAATGAGGTTAGCTAAATGTGATGTATTTAGTATGTGTACACCTTCTTGCAACAGCTACTTAATTAAATACAAAGTAGAAAATAAAAAGAATAATCTGGGGCTTCCCTGGTGGCGCAGTGGTTGAGAGTCCGCCTGCCGATGCAGGGGACGTGGGTTCGTGCCCCGGTCTGGGAAGATCCCACATGCCGCGGAGCGGCCGGGCCCGTGAGCCGTGGCCGCTGAGCCTGCGCGTCTGGAGCCTGTGCTCCGCAACGGGAGAGGCCACAACAGTGAGAGGCCCGCGTACCGCAAAAAAAAAAAAAGAATAATCTGGGTTCCTCCCATGACCGCCCCCCAACCTCACCCACCTTTTGATTCAGGGTACCTAGAGGTGGGTGGGGGGTGTCTGAGAATGTGCATTTCTACCAAGTTCCCAGGTGATGCTCCTGGTCCCAGAACCTCACTTTGAGAACCCCTATACCTAGCCATCCCTGGCAAAGATGAAACCCTTACAGCAATGGCTTTCAGTCATGCCTCGCCAGAACCCACGGTGAGAAATATATTTTACATTGTGACCCCAGTATAAACATACATATAACTAAACGTGTTTCATGAAATAATACTCACCATTAATGCAGTAAATGTACTCCGATATGTTTTGTTTGGTTTTAAGAAAATGCCTACTACCTGTATTTTATGAACCATCATTGGGTCCTATCTCAGCTAGAAAACACTGTTAGTGCTTGATAAATAAATATGGCACTGGTAAAAATGCACAATGCGGCCATTAGGCAACGTGGCAGAAATTAAGTGATGTCCCATTCTCTATTCCTCTCAAAATAGAAAGGCCATTATCAAAGTATGGACCCTTCTTCTACATTTTTTCTTTTTTTTTTTTTTTTTTTTTTTTTGCGGTACGCGGGCCTCTCACTGTTGTGGCCTCTCCCGTTGCGGAGCACAGGCTCCTGACATGCAGGCTCAGCGGCCATGGCTCATAGGCCCAGCCGCTCCGCGGCATGTGGGATCTTCCCGGACCGGGGCACGAACCCGTGTCCCCTGCATCGGCAGGCGGACTCTCAACCACTGTGCCACCAGGGAAGCCCCTTTCTTCTACTCTTAAGCCAGAGAAATTATGTTGAGACCTTGGCTGCTGAAAGTGAGATGGAGAAGACTTTGTTTTCCAGGGAATTCTCTGGGACTCCGACACGTATCCTCTTTTACTGCTGACATGGAAGGCACGACTCAAATAACAATGAAGAAAATGAAACATCTTCTTGCTCCATCACGTACAGAGATGCTACAGAACGTAAAACGCTGGAGGCTGTCTGGGTGATTCCATCCATGGCACATCTGGGCATGGAATTCATCCTCCATCCTGCTTCTCTTCTCCAAAGACAATTTTGGGGGTGCCCTTTCCAGAGGCCAGTGACTTGCACAAGTTGACTGGTTACAGGTGGTCCTTGACTTTCGTTGCTCCAACGTGCACACATTCCACGTTCATGCACAGAACTCCATCTTTCCACTGCCACCAGCCATAGAATGATTTCCCAGCCATCTTTCCTACAGTAGCTGGTGCTCTGGGGATGGGTGGAGGCCTTAGCCAAGGTGATGGGAATGAGATAGGCTGGGACCTGGGACCTTTTACTGGAGTGCTTGCACCTGGATAAATCTCTCCTTGAGCAACAAAATACAAAGAAACTATAAATAACTGCACGCATGTGCAGTTGGGGTAATTATGAACAATAAGGTACAGAAAGGCCACAAACCAACTGCCATTTCTGAGGTGCGGAGAACAAAAGCAGGGCACTTCGCATCATGCCTGCACACAGCACCACCACGGAGGCAGGCAGACCGCCCAAGCTACCCCTCCTGCCCAACCCACCTTTCTGCCCCTACCCTCACTCCATTTAAGGAACCAGCTTCGTTTGCTACCCACTCCCAAGGGCACCTGTTTCTTATTTTTGCTCCCTCGTGCTGCAGCATGAGTCCCAGTAAAACCTTGCCTGAATTTCTCATCTGGCCTCATCAATTTCTATTGATTAAAGAGTCCAAGGACCCAGGTCGGTAACAGGAATATTCACTCTCCTGTACTAATGCCAGTGCTGGTCTAGGCCCAAGGGCCTCAGTCTGGCCCACAGCTCCCTGGCCACACTCTTTGACCTTCCAGCAGTCTGGCCCTTTAGAGCGGGCTAGCTCCAAGCTGAGATCCCTGGCATGGAAATCTCATCCGGCCCAGCCTCTGTCTAAGCCTTACTCACCTGGGCTCCATAGAATGCCATGTCTGGGGAATGCCGCAGAGTGACAGCTTCAGGCCCCACCAGGCTCTTGCTTTGGTGGAGAGAGGAACTCTTCTTCCTTTGTCCTGGTATATCTGGGCCCAAAGATTTAAAGTTTAGGAGCCATAAAACCTTCCATCCTCACCCCGGTGGTGAGGTCAGGCTAGTGGGAAACAGAAATGCCAGGCTTGATTTTGTTCAGGCAGACAAGCAGTGAGACCTGCCCGCAACCTCAAACAAGCCTTCAAGCCTTCATGAAGGCTCCCATCTGCCCCACTGAGGCGGGGTCTGGGCTGGAAAGTGGCGGCATTGTTACCAAAACAACTGGGTTAGCTGCCAAGAGACACAACCAAACGGAAGAGCAGGAGAAGGAAGGATTTCTTGCTCGCAGCAAGTCAGGAGAACACTGGGGATCTTTCCCAAAGCAGTGTCTCCCCAGCTGCAAAATTGGGAAAGTTTTAAGCTAAGGGTACATGCATATTTATGAAGGGGCTTGAGCTGAAGAGAATTCAACACAGAATTGGGGCAAAGGTTGACAGAGTCCAAGCTTTAGTTGAGTGAAGTCAGGAGGGTCAGCAGAGGTCACCATCCTCTTTCCTTAGGCCCCAACCAATCTGGGGTCTCAGCATAGTTACATCCTCCACCTGGGTAGGGGTCTTAATTCCTGCAGAACTCAAAGATCTGTATCAGATTGTGATGTATATCCCTTGAGGAGGAACTAGGACTCTATTTTATCTCTGAACTATTGTTTCTTGACTACTTTTCATTCCTTTGTTCCCTTAAGATCATTAATTACTGAGATCTAGTCAAGGGCAAGCATTATGGCCAGGCTTAGATCACAAAATGGTTTAGGCCTAAGATGGCTTCTCTTATGTCAAAAAGCTGTATCTGTATACTGTATCTCCCTACTGTATTGCACAGGGAACTAGATCCAATATCCTGGGACAAACCATAATGGAAAAGAACATGAAAAAGAATGTATATATACGTACAACGGAATCACTTTGCTTGTACAGCAGAAATTACACAACATTGTAAATGAGCTATACTTCAATAAAATAAATTTTTAAAAAGCTATATCTGGTTCTTTTCCTTTGGGGACGCCCTACTCTGCCTAAGGCATCACTAAAAATAATTAAGATTTTTTAGTAAAAAAGAAAAAAAAACTTTTTTGGAATCAAAACGATCTTCTAATCTCCAAGTCCCAGGCTTTTTAACCTTGTGACCTGTGATTTTCATAAAACACTTCCTCATTTTTAAGACATCAGGTCAACAGTCATTTCATGGGAAAGCACTCCCAGGTCACATCATGGTCAAGTAGGGATAACACGCGCTCACAAAACACTAGTGCTTCTCCCCTATAGCCACGTTACGGAGGCATCTTAAAAAATAAATTTTATATTTTGGAATAATTTTGGATTTACAGAAAAGCTGCAGAGAGAGTAAAGAGAGTTCCCATATACCTCGCACCCAGTCTCCTGATGTTAATAAATTATCATAGTATATGTCAAAACTAAGAAACCAACACTGGTATGTTACTGAGGACTAAACACCAGATTTTACTTGCACTTCACCATTTTTTCCCACTTATGCCCCTTTCTGCTCTAGGTTCCCATTCAGGGTTCCATATTGAATTTAGTTTCGTGTCTTCTGGATCTCCTCTGGTCTGTGCATTGGGCTGAATACCAGCAAATCAGAGATGAGAAAGAGAACATGCTCCCATCCTATGAGAGTGTTTCAGCTTAAACATCCTAAGGGTCAAGATAAGCAACTCAAGGTTAAAGAAAGGTCAAGAGAGCTGTACCCCTCCCTGCTCCCTACGGGAGTCCTCCTCTGCTTGTCCTTTCCTTAGTGAGGCAAACATTGATTAACTGATACTTGCATTTCAAGGGACTGAGATCAATTTATCATTCAGAAGGAGTACAACAGCCTTTTTATGACAGTTTGCTTTTAACCTTTTGCTAGTTTTTTTTTTTTTTTTTTTCCGGTACGCGGGCCTCTCACCGTTGTGGCCTCTCCCGCTGCGGAGCAGAGGCTCCGGACGCGCAGGCTCAGCGGCCATGGCTCACGGGCCCAGCCGCTCCACGGCATGTGGGCTCCTCCTGCACCCGGGCACGAACCCGTGTCCCCTGCATCGGCAGGCGGACTCTCAGCCACTGCGCCACCAGGGAAGCCCCCAACCTTTTGCTCTTGAGCTAACA
Source organism: Tursiops truncatus (assembly GCF_011762595.2). Lineage (NCBI taxonomy): Eukaryota > Metazoa > Chordata > Mammalia > Artiodactyla > Delphinidae > Tursiops > Tursiops truncatus. Next base: position 92,620,581 of record NC_047039.1, read on the forward strand.
TTTAATTGTGAGATCAAGGAGCTTGAATACTCCAGGTGCACATTATTTCACATTTTAACATCTTTGAAATTGAGATGCCCCTGACAAGGAGTGGCATCTCACAATCACAGTGGACCAGGTGGCAGGTCTGACTTGGTTGTCACTGTCTGTGTGTGCACAGACTCAGCCGCAGCTATTCATGTGTGGTCACCTGGATCAATTTAGGAGCCTTGTTGATGCCCTATAGGTTGAGTTTAAAATGTCTTTTAAAAGAATACACTGTCAGTATTGAAATGAAAAGTTACTGTGGATGCAGAAAGGCCTGAACACACAGCAGGAGGATATACATTTGGGACCGGTAAAGGGACTAGTCATTGTTGGAGGCAAGACTGCAAATCCCTGTTTTCTCAGAATGCAGCAACCCAGTGCTTTACAGGACCCAGGAAAGGAAGTTGGATTACATTGTGTTACTGAGATATGTGTAAATGAGACATTTCACCACATGCCAGGGCAGTGCTCCTGAAGGGAGAAGAAATTCCTATCAATCCCCTAGAAGAGATGAAAGAAATTTCAAAGCACTGGATTCTTCTGGGAAAATTTGGGCAAGTCATTTTGAAACAGGATGGAAGGGGGCAGGGCACAACCTTTAAAAGAATGACATAGCCCGAGGAAAGACATAAACTGATTAGAACCAAATGGGTCCAAGATGGCAGACGAGTCGACTTCCACTAGACCTTCAGCCTCAGTATATGCACATTGTAACACATCAGCAAGCTAAATGACATACCCACAGGCGCCATGACAGTTCCAAGGCCAACCGTAAGGGTCAAAAAGTGGGCGGTGGCCCAATCCCCGGAAATCCCCGCCCCTTCCCCCAAATAGTTGGAATACTCCTCCCACTCATTAGCCTATGAAATTATCCACCCCTATAAAAACTGACAACCCCATACCCTGGTGCCACTCTCGCCTTCTGAGATGGCCCACACTCTGTCTGGGGAGTGTATTTCTCTCTAAATAAATCCACTTCTTACCTATCACTTTGTCTCTCACTGAATTATTTCTGCAATGAGACATCAAGAACCTGAAATTGATTAAGTTCTGAGGCCAGGTGTGCGATCTCAGTTAACATGGGTTTAAGTCCCAATCTGGGTTTTGGCTGGGTTTGAGTCCTGGCCCGTGGGTTCAATTCCCAATCTGAGTCGCACGGTTTCAATTTAACTAGATTGTGTCTTCTATTCTCTGTAAGAAGAGAGGGATAAAAGTAGTACCTCATTTGTAGGTACTGGTGTCCTGGATCTAAATCTTAAGCAGCTCACAAGAGCCTATTAGGCCCATCTTTTCCCAGCTCCATGTTTAGTGACATCATTTGGTAGCTTGAAATCTACCAAGTATTTACACCAACGAAATTGGCAATCACTACAAACTGGAACTTTTTTCTTCCCAGAGAGCCAATTAAACATTTATTAGTACATGGCTACTTACAGGATTGTTGCAAAGGTTAAACAGGGTGATGGATGCAAAAGGCTTGAAACTGAGCAGGATCCTGTGAGCCTCCTGGGCACAAAAGCCTTTCTGTGTTCCGTTTCTTGTTTGTAGGAAATAGCTTCATTCAGCCTCCATGACCTTCCCTGAGTTCCAAGGGGCAGGTTCAAATAGTTGCTAATCAGGGAAGGGAGGGGATGCGGAGACAAGGGAGGAGGAGTCAAGAAACAATAGTGCGAGGCTTCCCTGGTGCAGTGGTTGAGTCCGGCTGCCGATGCAGGGCATGCGGGTTCATGCCCCCGTCCGTGCAGATCCCACATGCTGCGGAGCGGTTGGGCCGGTGAGCCATGGCCGCTGAGCCTGCGCGTCTGTGCTCCGCAACGGGAGAGGCCACAACAGTGAGAGGCCCACGTACCGCAAAAAACAAAAACAAACAAACAAAAAAAAACAATAGTGTGGCCTTGGGACGAGTTCCCGGTTCCCGCTCAAGGGATATATATAACAATATCTATGAGCTGTTTTGCAGATACAATAAGTCCCTTACATACGAATGAGTTCCATTCCGAAAGTGTGTTCCTAAGTCCACTTTTGTTCATAGGTCCAACAAAGTTAGCCTTGGTACCCAACTAACACAACTGGCTTTAGAATACTGTACTGTAATAGGTTTATAATACTTTTCACACAAATAATACATAACAAACACAAAAATAAAGAAAACGTTTAATCTTACAGTACAGTACCTTGAAAATTAAAGTAGTACCAGCTACATCACCACTGCTTTTATGCTTGCTTCTGGACATCCTGGGCTTGAAATAAAGATACTGTACTACTGTACTCTATACAGTACTGTAAAGTACACAAAAACACAACCCCTTGTAGAGGAGGCACGCACGCGACAATGTCCGCCAGACACGTGAACTAACTTACGTGACTGCACACGCGAACTCACGTTTGCATCTTTGAAAGTTCACAACTTGAAGGTTCGTATGTAAGGGACTTACTGTACTGAAACCGCCACCAGGTGGAAGAGGTTTACTGTATGCTGCCCACAAGCATGCAGACCCCAGAGCAGCTGGAATCAGAAGGTTGATGCTACTGGCTCCCAGTCACCTCACCACCAACCAGTCAGAAGAATGTCCATGAGCTGATCGCGCCCTCCTCTTTGAACCATTTACTATAGAACTCCTCACTACCCCCTCCAGGTCAGGACACACAGTTTTGAGGGCATTAACCCACTGTGGCCCCCTTTGCCCAGCAAAGCAGTAAAGCAATTCTTTTCTACTTCATCCAAAACCGTCTCCAAGATTCCATTCAGTATCAGTGTACAGAGGCTGAATTTCGGCTACAGGCTTGGCATATTGCCTAGCATGTAATAAGTTTTTATATATGTAAGCATAGCTGTTTATATGTGCTTTTATCCAATGACACATTTCTAATATAAGGTGATGTACTGAAGAATTTGGTACTACAAACAATGACTCAATTGGGAAGAGGCCTCTATGTATTTGGAGTGCACCAGGCCAATAAGACAGTTATTTGTTTCTTCATTGCTGAGGTGGATCCCATCTTCCACAATCTCTGGAAAACTTTCTCACTGAGCTGGTATTCCTTAGCTGTGCAGGGCCTCTGCTGTGAAGGAGGCTGCCTAAGGAGTGTGCTCAGAGGAAGTGGAAAGGCCAAGTGAGAGAATGCAAATGCCACAATCTCTGATAGCACAAGAGTTCCAACAATTTTTGCAGTGAGATGGCAATATGGGATTCAACCTGTAAAGCATTAGGAGAGAGATCAATAGAACACTACAATGTTTGCTGGAAATAAAAACACAAACACGATCACGGTGGCCTTTTAAAACGTTGCAAGTATGTCTTGTCTTGGAGATCAGCTTACATTAGTTCTCGAATCTTTTCTTCCAGTTTTTTAGCATCAGTTCCACAAAGTTCAAAAATCTGTTCACAGATACACAAAGGTGAAATAGTTATTGGTTCAAACATGGCAAAGATGAAGCTTTGAGGAATTTTGTTCCTGGTTATAAACTTATCCTCTACTCATTTCCATCATCTGCAAGATACTTTAAACATACATTAAACACATTAAATTTCTGATGTTTTAATTATTTGGCACCTTTTCAAAATTGTTTATGCTAATATTTTGCCAGATTTATATAATTCTCCACGATGTTCCTCTAAATTAAGATCTAAAACATATCATGTTGTTGGAAATGAGGAAACCCAATCACTGACACTTCTCAGAGCGTTTATACACTGATCTTGAGAGCTTGTTAATTCATATACATGATCCCCTGAAATCAAATGGCTTGTGATTTCCCATGCCCTGACCTTAGCCCAGGTAATAGTAGTTTAATTAATTGATTCACAGAAGCACATTTTCTTTTCAAATGCTCACATCTCTGAATCAGGATGCATTTCACAGGGGATGGTATATTTTATTTGGAACACTTTTCAGTAGGAGATAAAATAAGGGTGCCTCTGTCAATGCACATCTTATGTTTGATGAAATATGGAAGTTAGAGACCCTTAACTATTCATGATCAGTTTAGTACCAGTTGTATGAGGTGGGTGGAGAGAAGGAAGAGTGTGGGTAAAATGAGGCTGAGATTGGGTGAAGACTTGAGTTTCCAGTGAGGGAGGTTTCAGCAGCCAGAAATGGTGTTAGGACATTGGGGGCAGGGGTTAGAAAAGTCTAGAACTCACTTCAGTGCTCAGTGTGCAGCAGAGAAGAAACTATGCCCACATCTAATGATTCTGCTTCCCCTTATAGCAGCATGGTGCCTGTGGGCATCATGGTTCATTCTGTTCCTTGAAAGTAAACCCCACTCTTGTGTGTCTGTCTTGATCCCGTTTCACTTACCGGCTCGCTCAGGGATCCACTTCTATAACAGCAAATTGCTCTTTTGATTCTTGAGAATAGGGTTACCTAAGTGGGTGGAGAATTTCATGATTTATCTGGGTTGTTTGGTTTGTAGCCATCTCCTCTATAAATAGTTCTCTTGGCCTTGGCCACCAGGGGAGGAAGGTGTCAGAAAGGATCTGCAAAAGGCTCTTTCTTAAGAGTCAGTGGCAGCGGGACGGTGCCTCTAGGGCATGAAGGGAGTTTCATACTCCTCTCAGGCTAGAGCAGGTACCAAGACAAGAAGTCCTGGCAATAACATAGGCAGGGCTTGGCCACCTGAATGACCAGACTTGGCTGGGGACAGGAAAAGGATGCTAAGCTTAGCCAACTGACCAAAGTACTGAACCCATTGCCAGGAAACTCCTGACCAAGGTGAGGCAAAGGAAGACTTGGCATCCTCCATGAGGCTGGAGGTTGGGAGCTTGGGCATACTTTTTTCACTTGGGGGTATTAGGACTTTCTAGACAGCTCGGTCTGGTTGGAAAGGAACTTTGTCCCTCGTCTCTAACTAATGCTGGGGTGGAATGCAGGGTGGGAGAGGCTTGGGGTTCACCCCAGTCTCAGTCTGTCTTTCTCCATGGGAGCTGGAAAGGTACTATGTTTGCAGTGGTTCCCGTTTATCCTTCCTTGTGCCCTCTGTCCAAGATTCCTCCTGAGTCTCTATCCTCTACTCCTCTGCTTCAGGAGTGGCTTGACTCCAGTGAAGGGCACACGTACTAGGTGAGCAGAAGAAAGTCACTGGCAAAGAAGGGATGAGAAGTTCCCAAGGTGTGTCTGTTCCCCACGACCACCGCCATGTAATTCTAGACAGTCCCCCACCCCACCCACCCCAGTGGTCTAGAAGATGATATTTTTGTCATTCTTATGGCAATAACTCTAGTGGATCTGATTATGCCTCCTTATCTTAGGATCTCCCCCACTGCCAAAAAGCATTGTGGAACCAAAGAGAGATTGGGGGCCCCTAAACATGGGCATCTCTCCTTGGAGGACACTGCCCTGCACAGAGGGCTGGCACAATCTATGAGTGTATTAGACATAGGAAGGCACAGGCCTGAAGGGAGATTTCCAGGGAGGGGTGATTTCCATGACCACGGGGTTGTGGCATGCCTGTGCTGGGACTTGGGCAGCCAGAAGCCACAAGTGCACTAAGAGCCTTGGCTACTGTTGAATGTGACTCCTCTTCCTTTTAGATACACTGAGCCTAGTACAGGGCACCATCACCCACCCTCGTACCTGAGCCAGGAAACTGAGGTCACTTAAAACATTCATATATCTTCAGAACACTGCACACATGTCAGCATACAGTTTGGGGAGTTATTACAAAAGAGAGCCCACTTGTGTAACCATGTCCAGATCAAGATGCAGATAGAGCTTTAGTCCCTCGCTCCCAGTCATCACCCTGTGCCCCAAGCCAAACACTGTTCTGGATTTTTCACCATAACTGAGCTTAGTCTGTTTCTGAACTTTTATAAATGGAATTCTACGGTATGTAGTGCGTATTCTTCTGTGTCTGGCTTCTTTCACTCAACGTGATGTTTCTGAGATTCACCTGTGTAATGGCCATACATTCATTTTTCAGTGTCGATTTTTAGTACTCTGTTGCACGACTATAACACAGTTTATCCATTTGGGCTGTGACCAAGAGTGCTGCTAGGAAAATCCTTTTCCACAACTTTGTGGGGACATCTCTGGGGGCAAATGAGCACCCATTCTTGTTGGGTTCTGTTGTCTACCTGAAAGGGGGATAACTGAGTTCAGCTTTAGTAGGAGATACCCAACAGTTTTTTGAAGTGATTGCATCAATGTACACTCCACCAGCAGGGGATGAGGGTTCTGGTTGTTCCACATGCTTGACAACACTTGGTATTGCCAGTCTTTTTCATGCTAGGCATTCGGGTGGCTTTAGGTGACATTAAATTTGTCTCTGAATTCCATGGATTTTTACCCCATCAACTTCCCTCTGGGTTTTAGTAACAGCTTACAAATTGGTTTCTTTCTCCAGTCTGTGCCCCTGAGGTCTCTTCTCCCCCTTGAAGCTCAAAAACACACATCCCATCATGCTTTCTATGGAAATTCTTGAGTGTTTCTCCATCATCATAAAATCCAAGCTTTTTTTTTTTTTGCAGTACGCAGGCCTCTCACCGTTGTGGCCTCTCCCGTTGCGGAGCTCCATAGGCTCCGACGCACAGGCTCAGCGGCCATGGCTCACGGGCCCAGCTGCTCCGCGGCATGTGGGATCCTCCCGGACCGGGCACGAACCCACGTCCCCTGCATCAGCAGGCAGACTCTCAACCACGGCGCCACCAGGGAAGCCCAAAATCCAAGCTTTTTACCAGAATTCCTCGACCTTGTCCTTTCTAGCTCCACTGTCACTATCTACCGTAAACTCTGGACTCTAGCAACACTTTATAGTTGGATTTATTTATTCATTTAATAAATACTTAGTGAGCCTACCATAAGCCAGACATACGGTGAACAAAACAAGACAAAAGTCCCTCACGGAGCTCACATTCTAGTGATAATTTTACAATTTTATACTACTGGTGTATATGATTATCAAATAATTCCTGACCCGTACCTGTGACATTTTTTAACTCTCTGCTTCTTCCCAGCTTTAAATCACTTGCTAATCTTAAGCATCCTTTAAGATTGAACTCATGAAGACTTCCCTGAAGTCCTTCTCTGTCATCTCATAGTATCCACTATTCTAGTGCATTCCACGATTAAAGAGTTGATTTTGTTATCTGTCTTCCCCACTAGACCAAGGATGGGGACTGTACTTTATTTTCCCACCCATAGTTGTAGTATCTAGCCCAGAACCTTACCCAGAGTAGGTGCTCTATTAATGGTGTTAGGCCTGAAATGAGTTGAACTATGCTGATTTCTGGTCACTGAGGTCCGGGTCCAAGACTCTGTGTTAAGTTTCGGGGATTAGGTGTTATCTATTTTATTCTTTCTTTGTCCAATTTGCCAAAGACAAATTTTATATTTGTGTCTCCCTGTCTAGCATGGGCCTTTGCATATAGGAGTTTAATAAAAGTAGTTAATAAATAAGGAGCAGCTTACGGATAAGAGCTTATTTTATAAGTAACTTTCTTTGGAAAGGATATATATGCAAGGCCGTTAACATACAATTTCTGCTCAAAATATTTTCTCATTTTAACCTGAATGTTTGGCTGTACCTCTCAAGCGCATGCTCCACTCTGAAGCATTAGGAAGCACTGTTTACCTTGTTCTTCTCAATGCCTTCATTTATCATGTATGGCTGCCACCCTAGCAATGACTGCTAATGAAAATTACAAGCTCCAGTTTGCAAAGACCAGTGGAATACGGAGTGGCTGTTCCAGCATTAGAGAACCAACTATAGCCAACGATCAGTTAAAAAAAAAAAAAAACCCTGAAGTTTTATCATGGACATTTTCAAACATACACAAAAACAGAATAATAAAGTGAACCCCACCCTCTGATTACCCACCACCCAGGTGCAACCAGAGGCAGTTCTGTATGCTAAAGACATTCAATCACCTACAGAGTTTATTCCTGCCGCTGGGAAAATGCAAAGGGGCTGGAGAGACAGTGACTTCTGAGAACATAAATTAAGGAGTCTGGCTAGTGATGTCCTCATAGAATAACTAGAAAATGTGTTGGCCAGTTGACGTGCAATTTAGTTGAGTCAACACTGAAGTTATGTTTGGACCAGCTGTATGAGAGCTCAACAATTTTCAGACCTCTGTAGTGAGTTAAAAACAACAACAACAGCAACAAAATTCTCCAAGCAATAGCAACCATCACAACACGAACCAAAAAGCCCAACAACCACCCCACACAAGATACTTCTTGGAGGATGGCTGTGGAAGTATATGTATGTACAAGTTTATAATGTGAAATAGTATGATGTTCTTTTTCTTTAGGAAGGGTTTATTAAGACATTAAAACTGATGAATAAGATGAAAAGGATATGTCCAACAAGAGAACGTTTAAAAGTACCTCAACCTTCTGTTGAGAGGTGGACAGTGTTAATCACCGTTTGTTCCTATCTTGGCTTCCTTCTCTGACTCCATCCACATCCGTTCCTTCCCTAGAACCATCTGCATCACATTGCAGGTATTTGTACACCTCCTCTTTGACTTTTACAACACCCAGGGCAGACTCTGCAAATGCAAGGAGGTCAGTTAAGGTTTTTGGAGTTGAGCAAAATCCAACCAAGATGACACAGTCCCTTCGAAATAGTCTGTTTCAAACAGCTTGAATTTGTATGTACTTGCATTTAAGAAAAGAGCATATAAAGCAATCTGTTCACTCACTTTTCCCTAATCTATGCTGGCCTTTTTCTCAACTTGTTCCAGTTGTGAGACTTCAGTAACATACTAATTCACTTTCATTTTCCTGTAGCAGATTTAGAAACTGCCTATGCATCTGTTTCTTGGCACACTGGTAGCATAAATAAGGACTAAAGTGCTTTTTTCTTCTATGTTAGGAGTTGACAAACTTTTTTTGTAAGGGGCCTGATAATACCCACTTTAGGTTTTGTAGGCCATATCGTTTCTGTCAAAACTACTCAAATCAACTCTCTGTACTATCTGCAACTTTTACGTAAATCTAAGTTTTTTCTATATAAATCTATAAATTATATAATAACATTAAAAATATAGTCCATTCTTTATAATGATAATGCAGCCATAAACTTCCTTTTATATAAAAAAAAAAGTCTACCCAAGTTGTTAGGGGAACCACTGACCAAAACCGTCCGTCCTGGCCAGGCACGACAGTAACCACTTGCATGAGTTATCTTACAACAGGAGGTCCTGGTAAGGAACGTGGAACTAACAAGCTACCACCAACTGGAAGAATTCGGGAAAGGTCGAAAGGAGAGAGGAGACGCCAGTCCACATGAGCTACCAACCTTCCAGAATCCTTCTCACTGGAATCCATCGTGGCTGAGCGATGTGCACATCACCAGGAAGGACCCTGAGTCAGAATGATTGGCCAGAGACAACCCGGAAACTAACCCCATTACCATAAAGCCTGAGACTGTGAGCCACGTGGCAGAGCAGTTCTCCTGGGTACCCTTACCCTGCCGCTCTCCACCCGGGCGCCCCTTCCCAATAAAGTCTCTTGCTTTGTCAGCGCGTGTGTCTCCTTGGACAATTCATTTCCGAGCATTAGACAAGAGCCCACTCTCGGGCCCTGGAAGGGGTCCCCCTTCCTGCGACAAAATCAGCTATTGTAGTGCGAAGGCAGCTGCAGGTAATTAGTTAAAACAAATGGGCATGGCTGTGTCCCAGTAAAACTGAGAGTCAGATTTGGCCCCGGGGCCATAGTTTGCCAACCCTTATTCTATGCCATCAACTGAAGCTGCCTGAGAGTTAGTCACTCAGGACGATGTGGCTTTCTGTTGAAGGGAATAAGAGGCATGAGTCTAATGTTGTGGGAATTCATCTCAAGCTACACTGAGAATAGGACAAGTGATTTTGGACTCTGGCCAGGTTAGATGTCATCCTGCCCATTACTGCAAGTGTGGGATGGAATTTTGTTCTTCGGGATAAAAATACTTTTGGAGCCATTCCTTTCAACGGCATATACTCTAGTTCTCAGGCCTCCATTAGACCATCTGCTTAACTGTCTATTATTGGGAAAATATACCTGTTTCCTATATCCCTTCACTTCTCCCCAAGTTCAAAGGCGAGCTTATCAGCTGAGCCTAGACAAAGGCATGAGCTCATGCCTATCCTCCTCTCCCTTTTTGGGAGTGTTTGCTCGAGGGACAGGTCTGTCCTTCTGCAAAGCACATTTGAAGTGAGCCTAACATCTGCCTTCTAAAGATAGCTCTGGAAAGCTATGACCCTCTGTCCTCCCTTTTTGGGGCTAAATAATTATGAAAAGCAGCAGTATCTCCTCCACCTGGGTGGGGAAGTTTGTCCTCTGCAGCCCCAGATTCTACCGTAGGCGGGGGGTCATCTCAAGATCTAGGCTACAAGTGGGAAATCTTTTGACATGGATCCAAGCCGTGTTCTTCAATTACTACAATTTAGCACTACTGCTACTTTTTTTGTGTGTGTGGTTCGCGGGCCTCTCACTGTTGTGGCCTCTCCCGTTGCGGAGCACAGGCTCCAGACGCACAGGCTCAGTGGCCATGGCTCACGGGCCCAGCCGCTCTGCGGCATGTGGGATCTTCCCGGACCAGGGCACGAACCTGCATCCCCTGCATCGGCAGGCGGACTCTCAACCACTGTGCCACCAGGGAAGCCCTACTGCTACTTTTAATAAAGGTGACATTTTGATTTTCCACATGAATCCATGTGAGAAAAAAGTTAATGTAGCAGGTGTGGTTGCTTACTCCTGGCGTGTCTCCAAGAGAACCACGATTGATCCAGCACCAACCCCTGGGTAACGTGGTCCTCCAAGTGTTCCTCGTGTTAGTGATGGATGATTTGGTTACATGTATCTCGAGCAATGGACTATGCCATTGCTGGCTTGCCAAGTTGTTTTGCATAAACGTCAATAATGATGATGTGCACCTAGTTTTATTGTTGGGGTCCTGAGTTTCCATTGTCATGGCTGGTTGTGTAGCTATGGTTGCTCAGCAAGATATATCTATGTGACCAGTCCCCACATAAAAAAACTCAGACCCAGAGAACCAAGAAGGCATCCCTAGGCAGAGACATTCCACACATGTCCCTGAAGTTCACTGCCAGGGAGAACACTCTCCTAAGTATCTCTGGACGAGGAAGGGCATCAGAATTCTGTGCTGGACCTTTCTAGACTCCAACAACACCCTTCTTTCTTCCCTGCTGCTTTAACTCTGTGTTTATTGCTGTAATAAATCTTAGCTAGGAATATAACATGCTGTTGAGTCTTGTTAATCCTTCTGTGAATCACTGAATGAAACACTCCTTTAGTTCAACAATTTAAAATTCAGAGAAGAACAGGGCTGGGACTAGGGTGGAAAATTTAAGGGATGCCAAAAACTTAGTGATTACGATAAATAATATCTTAATAAATATTTTAAAAAGTATTAACACTGAATGCAAAAAACCCATGATAAACGAAACATCAAAAATTCAAATAGGGCTTCCCTGGTGGCGCAGTGGTTGGGAGTCCGCCTGCCGATGCGGGGGACGCGGGTTCATGCCCCGGTCCGGGAGGATCCCACGTGCCGCGGACCGGCTGGACCCATGAGCCATGGCCACTGGGCCTGTGCGTCCGGAGCCTGTGCTCCGCAGCGGGAGAGGCCACAGCGGTGAGAGGTCCGCGTACAGAAAAAAAAAAAAAAATTCAAATAAAGACAGGTTTCCACCCTACACCTGCAATATCTTGCCTCACTTGCCTCACCCAAATCCCTGCCCTGGAGAAAAGAGGTACACAATTACTGCCTGTACGTTGCTAAAGCTGAGCGCTGCATCTTTAGCTATGGTGCTAAAGGTTGCTAAATGGTGATAAATAGTTGCTGTACTTCTCTGCCTTTCCCTTCATGTCACTTAGTTCTTGCCTCCTCCAGTCAATTAATCTCTGATAATGTATCAGCTGCTTATGGGGCTGATATATAACCCCTTTTGGGGATCTGCACCCCTCAGAGCCCTGAAGACTATATGAGAATTCTTTTCTTTTCCTCCTCATGCAGAAGCCCTCTGTAACTAAAACAATCCATTAAGGTTGAATACCATTGGTAGGTGACTCCTGAATGCTAAGATAACTTAGCTTAAATGCATACTATGGTTACTCAAAAGAGCTTTACAGGTCGCTGGTAACCTTCATTTCTAAACTTCTATTTACCCAGACATTTTCAGGAAGATAGGTGCACAGTTAGATCCTGGGGCTCTAATAATAGCTACATTTTATAGTATGTACAAAGACTAGTGCTGGGCACTTTATTTACATTATCACAAATTTTTATGACAATAGTTCAAAGACACATGATACTGTCTCTGTTTCACAAAGAATGAAACTGAGCCTTAAGGTGGTTAAGACACATTCCCAAGGTCCCCCACTAATAAGAAGCAGACTTGGAATTCAACCTACAATCATCTGACTCCAGACATGGCAAAAGCCAGCCGCAGACACTCTTTTGTGTGTGTGTGTGTGTGTGTGTGTGTGTGTGTGTGTGTCTGTGTGTCAAACCTTGTTTTTTATGCACTTGAACAAAGAGCATTTGGGAGGGTGATTCTCCAGGGACCACCTCCTCCTCACTTCCTACTGTGTCACCTACTGTCCCTGCCTGGCCCTTGAAGACACTGCGTACGGGACCTCTGCTTCCAAGCCTGTCCTCTTTCTAGCATTAGATGGTGTCACCTACTTTGGATTCCTTTTATCTCTGTACCAACTTCAAGGAGGGTGCTTGCTGGAAATGACTTCCATGACTTCAGCTGGAGCCCTGCGATTCATACACATAAAAGGGCAAGAGCTTCTTCTCACTCCATATGAGAGCTCAGTTCTTCTGAATTACTCATTTTTGAATAACTCATGCATTAGCATCTATGGACTCATATCCCACCACTGCCATCTTTCCTAACTGCTTTAGGAAACCATCTTACGCTCATATCAAAAAATGAAAAGAGGGAGGCAACTTTTGAGAGCTGGCCCATATTTAAGCAGTTGGCCAAGACTTGCTAAATCTCTTTTAGTCTTCCTTTCCTCTACTTAGACATACCAACTTTCGCTAGAAGCAACGTAATGCACATAGAGGATCTACTGATGGGCTTCAGAGGCTCATTGAATACCCTAGGCATTACATGCACGTTTCAGTTTATACGTATATTTTTCTGGAGAGAGAGAGAGTTTATAGTCTCCACTGGATTTTAAGAGGGTCTACAGATTTTAAGAGGGCCTATAAACCAAATTTATGAACTCCTCATAATAGCATATAGTGTATTATTCTGGTTACAAAAATCAGCCAAGGTTTTGGATGCCCCATCTGACAGACACCACAGGAATGCACATTTTGTTTTCTTTTTCTTTTGTTTTCTTTTTTTAACCACAATGAATCTTACTAGAACATGCTGTGATGTCCTAGATGAAAACACTAAGGAATACAGCAGGAAAGAACAAACCCACCTTATTTATTACCTAGAATTTGTTTTGGCTGTCCTTTGCCCTAAAACTGTGAAATAATTATAGCTGTTGTTTATAGCGCATCCCAGCCAGATGTTCATCTAACCCCTTCATGAAAACTTCCAGCATCAGGGAAGGCCCATCATCCACCATGACCCTAGGTCATGATTATGTAGCTTCATTTGTTTTAGGTTTTTAATGTTTTATTTTGTTTATAGTCTATGTATTTTGCGAATATTTGAAATGAGCTAGACTCAAGGCCAAGATAAAATAACAGAACCATTAAAGGATGATCCAGTGTGGAGACGGCAGTTAGGAAATGCCAGGAAACTGCACGTAAGGGGGCTATTGTATTTGAGTAGAGGAGGTAACCCTGAGATTTTTGGCAACGATGGAAACAGAAACCCAAGGGATTCCCTAAGTCTTCTGATCTAATGAGAGGAAGCTGATCATATTTTCAAGGGAGGCAAACATTCTCCTAACGCTACATTCTCCTAACTCTATGTCCTATAAGGAATTATATAAGGCTTTTTAGACAGTGTACATTTTAAAAGGCATTAATGGACAGTGGCTTGTTGCCAGATGCTTTACCATAAATGTAAAGACATTTTTTATAACATTACTCCATCGAAGCTAGATTCTAGGGTTTTTTTTAATACTAGATAAATAGTATTTAACTGCTTCAATAAGCCAATTTTCAGTTGTGCCATCCCAGAAGAAAGAGAGGAGCACGTTTATAGAAGTGCTCTCAAAGAAGTATATTTAGTTTTTCTCTATTCCCAGGGAAACAGTGAACGTCACTGGCAGCCTTCATAGTCAATTCTATTGAGAGAGGAGGGAAATTCACAGGGACTAGTCTTTTGGCCTGGCCACCCCAAACTTCCTCTGGTTCCAATGATTTTCCAGTGCAGACCACTAACAGGTAGAGCCTGAGGGGAATTTCAGAGGTCTCATAGTTCGCCTGCAGCTCTGGATGTAATGGTTAGAAATGGGGACCTTGCAGAAGCCCTACAGGGCTGTTCAGCTACCCAATTCTGGGGGTGGAGTCCAAAGAGGGAAAAGATTTGTAATACTGTGTCTTTATTACCTCTCCCACCTCCTTTTTTTGTGCCTTTGTCTTATGCACTGAAGATTGATATTCTTTGTCAAATGGAACAACCATTACAAATCTTTTCCACAGGTTTTCAAATGATATCTAAATTGATCCAGGTATGAATCCTTCTGGAGATATGATTACATATAACTACAAATGAAATTTAGAAGTAGACTCATTTGATATTATGACATAAATAATCTCAAGTTTTCTTTTTTTAAAAAAAAATTAACTATAACCGCCATGCTAAGTTAATGCTATTCAACGAAAAATTCCATTCTCAAGAAAATTTCTTGGGACATGGATATCCATGTTATAGTTAGAGGCTTGCTGGATGACTCTGGAATTAGACTACAGGGAGGTAGATCAGTTTAATGGACATTGTCATCAATTCAGTTGATTTTATTTTCCATTAGCTAGTTGGCATAAAATTCCAATTTGAGATCCTTAATGATCCCTAGAATACAGGCATTGTATTCCATTAATTCAAAAGGATCCATACCCTGTAGACACAAGTTCAGAAATACTTGATTATAGGAGGTCTCTCCACCTACAAGTGAGGGCTCTTACACCTCCAGAGAGAACCGAGACTAAGCCGGGCCAAGCCTTATATCAAAAGCATAGCTATGGATTTGCTCGAGAGCCTAGACACATAATCAACTGAGAACACAAAGTTTTGTTTCCTAAAACAGAGAACAACCTTTGAGCCATTAAGCAGTATCTTCTGCAGAAAGGATGAAACCAGAAAGCTATTCTGAGCTGGACAGAAATTTCCTCTGAGTCAGATTAATACGAGGACAAAATCGGAAGGGGAGGCAAAGCTGCGGGGGGATGCAGGGGAAAGACAGAAGGCTTCACTTGTTTGCTCATTCATTCATTTGTTCACTTCCTCATTAGTCAAACACAAAATAAATATTTTCTATTGACGGGGCATTCTCCTAGGCCCTGGGGTTTCAAATCAGACATGAACAACTCCAAGTGCTTAGAAGAATATGAGACAACTACATGAAGTTAAGATCTGAGTCAAACAAAAATGGGCTTGGAAAGGTAGATTGGATCAAAATTAGGGAGAAATTTTAAAGTCAGACTTGAATACAAGGGCCTAGTCTTGATTCTGAAGGCAATGGAGGGGGACAGGTATCAACTTTTAAATAAGGGAATGACATACAGGGAGCAAGGATTTATTTGGAAAAGAGAACAAAGCTTTGGCGTGAACTTGGGGGTGAGGAGGGCTATTGTTTAAGTTAAAGGTATTCACAGCTAGAACTAGAAGTGGGGGTGAAATTACTAAGGGAGAGAGGTAAAATGGAAAAAAGACAGAGCCTTGGGAAACACTTATATTTGAGAACGGCAGGAGACAAAGAAGCCAGAAGAACTTGGGGATGAATCAGCAATAGAAGCCAAAAAAGGAGGAAGTTTCCAGAATACAGAAGTTGATTAGTTAATGACACTTGTGTAATCAAGGAAGAGCAGGATTGAGAAATGGCTTTTTAAACTAGGTGCTGGAAGGTTCTTAGGGACTTTCAAGAGTGGGTGAAGGAATGAGTAGAAAATGAGAATTGGAAGCAGTAAATATATCCAATTTCACGAATTAGACCACAAAATAAAAGAGAGCAGGGCTTCCCTGGTGGCGCAGTGGTTGAGAGTCCTCCTGCCGATGCAGGGGACACGGGTTCGTGCCCCGGTCCGGGAAGATCCCACATGCCATGGAGTGGCTGGGCCCGTGAGCCATGGCCGCTGAGCCTGTGTGTCCGGAGCCAGTGCTCCGCAACGGGAGAGGCCACAACAGTGGCAGGCCCGTGTACCGAAAAAAAGTAAAATAAAATAAATAAAAGAGAGCAGTCTGAGCGAACATCAGATATATTCATTAGAAATGTTTTGGTTGCAACAAGCCTCTTAGACAGCCTCATCCACCAAGGACAGACAGCAGAAGCAAGAAGAACTACAGTCCTGCAGCCTGTGGAACAAAAACCACATTCACAGAAAAACAGACAAGATGAAAAGGCAGAGGGCTATGTACCATATGAAGGAACAAGATAAACCCCCAGAAAAACAACAAAATGAAGTGGAGATAGGCAACCTTCCAGAAAAAGAATTCAGAATAATGATAGTGAAGATGATCCAGGACCTCAGAAAAACAATGGAGGCAAAGATGGAGAAGATGCAAGAAATGTTTAACAAAGACCTAGACGAATTAAAGAACAAACAGAGATGAACAATACAATAACTGAAATGAAAACTACACTAGAAGGAATCAATAGCAGAATAACTGAGGCAGAAGAACGAATAAGTGATCTGGAAGACAGAATGGTGGAATTCACTGCTGCAGAACAGAATAAAGAAAAAAGAATGAAAAGAAATGAAGACAGCCTGAAAGACCTCTGGGACAACATTAAACGCAACAACATTCACATTATAGGGGTCCCAGAAGGAGATGAGAGAGAGAAAGGACCAGAGAAAATATTTGAAGAGATTATAGTAGAAAACTTCCTTAACACGGGAAAAGAAATAGCCACCCAAGTCGAGGAAGCACAGCGAGTCCCATACAGGATAAACCCAAGGAAAACACGCCGAGACACATAGTAATCAAATTGGCAACGATTAAAGACAAAGAAAAATTATTGAAAGCAGCAAGGGGAAAATGACAAATAACATACAAGGGAACTCCCATAAGGTTAACAGTTGATTTCTCAGCAGAAACTCTATAAGCCAGAAGGGAGTGGCATGATATACTTAAAGAGATGAAAGGGAATAACCTACAACCAAGATTACTCAACCCGGCAAGGATCTCATTCAGATTCTATGGAGAAATCAAAAGCTTTACAGACAGGCAAAAGCTAAGAGAATTCAGCACCACCATACCAGCTCTACAACAAATGCTAAAGGCACTTCTCTAAGTAGGAAACACAAGAGAAGAAAAGGACCTACAAAAAGCAACCCAAAACAATTAAGAAAATGGTCTTAGGAACATACATATCGAGAACTACCTTAAACGTGAACGGATTAAATGCTCCAACCAAAAGACACAGGCCTGCTGAATGGATACGAAAACAAGACCCATATATATGTTGTCTACAAGAGACCCATTTCAGACCTAGGGACACATACAGACTGAAAGTGAGGGGATAGAAAAAGATATTCCAGGCAAATGGAAATCAAAAGAAAGCTGGAGTAGCAATACTCATATCACATAAAATAGACTTTAAAATAAAGAATATTACAAGAGACAAGGACACTACATAATGATCAAGGGATTAAACCAAGAAGAAGATACAACAATTATAAATATATATGCACCCAATATAGGAGCACCTCAATACATAAGGCAACTGCTAACAGCTGTAAAAGAGGAAATCGACAGTAACACAATAATAGTGGGGGACTTTAACACCTCATATACACCAATGGACTGATCACCCAAAATGAAAATAAATAAGGAAACAGAAGCTTTAAATGACACAATAGACCAGATAGATTTAATTATATTTATAGGACATTTCATCCAAAAACAGCAGATTACACTTTCTTCTCAAGTGCGCATGGAACATTCTCCAGGACAGATCACATCTTGGGTCACAAATCAAGCCTCAGTAAATTTAAGAAAACTGAAATCATATCAAGCATCTTTGCTGACCACGACACTATGAGATTAGAAATGAATTACAGGGGAAAAAAAGTAAAAAACACAAACACATGGAGGCTAAACACTACGTTACTAAATAACCAACAGACCACCGAAGAAATCAAAGAGGAAATAAAAAAATACCTAGAGGCAAATGACAATGAAAACATGACGATCCAAAACCTGTGGGATGCAGCAAAAGCAGTTCTAAGAGGGAAGTTTATAGCTATACAAGCCTACATCAAGAAACAAGAAAAATCTCAAATAAATAATCTAACCTTACACCTAAAGGAACTAGAGAAAGAAGAACAAACAAAACCCAAAGTTAGCAGAAGGAAAGAAAACATAAAGATCAGAGCAGAAATAAATGAAATAGAAACAAAGAAAACAATAGCAAAGATCAATAAAACTAAAAGCTGGTTCTTTGAGAAGATAAACAAAATTCTTAGAATTTTATTCTTAGAAGATAAACAATTAGCCAGACTCATCAAGAAAAAGAGGGAGAAGACTCAAATCAATAAAATTAGAAATGAAAAAGGAGAAGTTACAACAGACACCACAGATATACAAAGCATCCTAAGAGACTACTACAAGCAACTCTATGCCAATAAAATGGCCAACCTGGAAGAAATGGACAAATTCTTAGAAAGGTATAACCTTCCAAGACTGAAACAGAAAGAAATAGAAAATATGAACAGACCAATCACAAGTAATGAAATTGAAACTATGAATAAAAATCTTCCAACAAACAGAAGTCCAGGACCAGACGGCTTCACAGGTGAATTCTATCAAATATTTAGAGAAGAGCTAACACCCATCCTTCTCAAACTCTTCCAAAAAATTGCGGAGGAAGGAACACTCCCAAACTCATTCTATGAGGCCATCATCATCCTGATACCAAAACCAGACAAAGATACTACAAAAAAATAAAATTACAGACCAATATCACTGATGAATGTAGATGTGAAAATCTTCAACAAAATACTGGCAAACAGAATCCAACAACACATTAAAAGGATCATACACCATGATCAAGTGGGATTTATCCCAGGGATGCAAGGATTCTTCAATATATGTAAATCAATCAATTTGATACACCATATTAACAAATTGAAGAAGAAAAACCATATGATCATCTCAATAGATGCAGAAAAAGCTTTTGACAAAATTCAACACCCATTTATGATAAAAAAACTCTCCAGAAAGTGGGCATAGAGGGAACCTACCTCAACATAATAAAGGCCATATACAACAAACCCACAGCAAACATCATTTTCAATGGTGAAAAACTGAAAGCATTTCCTCTAAGATCAGGAACAAGACAAGAATGTCCACTCTCACCACTATTATTCAACATAGTTTTGGAAGTCCTAGCCTCGGCAATCAGAGAAGAAAAAGAAATAAAAGGAATACAAATTGTAAAAGAAGTAAAACTGTCACTGTTTGCAGATGACATGATACTATACATAGAGAATCCTAAAGATGCCACCAGAAAACTACTAGAGCTAATCAATGAATTTGGTAAAGTTGCAGGATACAAAATTAATGCACAGAAATCTCTGGCATTTCTATACACTAATGATGAAATATCTGAAAGAGAAATTAAGGAAACACTCCCAATTACCATTGTAACAAAAAGAATAAAATACCTAGGAATAAACCTACCTAGGGAGACAAAAGACCTGTATGCAGAAAACTATAAGACACTGATGAAAGAAATTAAAGATGGTACCAACAGATGGAGAGATATACCATGTTCTTGGATTGGAAGAATCAATACTGTGAAAATGACTCTACTACCCAAAGCAATCTACAGATTGAATGCAATCCCTATCAAATTACCAATGGTATTTTTTATGGAACTAGGACAACAAATCTTAAAATTTGTATGGAGACACAGAAGACCCCAGATAGCCAAAGCAGTCTTGAGGGAAAAAAACGGAGCAGGAGGAATCAGACTCCCTGACTTCAGACTATACTACAAAGCTACAGTAATCAAGATAATATGGTACTGGCACAAAAACAGAAACATCGGTCAATGGAACAAGATAGAAAGCCCAGAGGTAAACCCATGCACCTACGGTAAACTAATCTTGACAAAGGAGGCAAGGATATACAATGGAGAAAAGACAGCCTCTTCAATAAGTGGTCCTGGGAAATCTGGACAGCTACATATAAAAGAATGAAATTAGAACACTCCCTAACACCATACACTAAAATAAACTCAAAATGGATTCGAGACGTAAATGTAAGACTGGGCACTATAAAACTCTTAGAAGAAAACATAGGAAGAACACTCTGACATAAATCACAGCAAGATGTTTTTTGATCCACCTCCTAGAGTAATGGAAATAAAAACAAAAATCAACAAATGGGACCTAATGAAACTTAAAAGCTTTTGCACAGCAAAGGAAACCATAAACAAGACGAAAAGACAACCCTCAGAATGGGCGAAAATATTTGCAAACAAATCAACGGACAAAGGATTAATCTCCAAAATTTATAAACAGCTCATGCAGCTCGATATTCAAAGAACAAACAACCCAATCCAAAAATGGGCAGAAGACCTAAATAGACATTTCTCCAAAGAAGACATACAGATGGCCAAGAAGCACATAAAAAGCTGCTCAACATCATTAATTGTTAGAGAAATGCAAATGAAAACTACAATAAGGTATCACCTCACACCGGTTAGAATGGGCTTCATCAGAAAATCTACAAACAACAAATGCTGGAGAGGGTGTGGAGAGAAAGGAACCCTCTTGCACTGTTGGTGGGAATGTAAACTGATACAACCACTATGGAGAACAGTATGGAGGTTCCTTAAAAAACTAAAAATAGAATTACCATAAGATCCAGCAATCCCACTACTGGGCATATACCCAGAGAAAACCACAATTCAAAAAGACACATGCACTCCAGTGTTCACTGCAGCTCTATTTGCAGTAGGCATGTCATGGAAGCAAACTAAATGCCCATCGACAGACGAGTGGATAAAGAAGATGTGGCTCATATTACAATTGAATATTACTCAGCCATAAAAAGGAACGAAATTGGGTCATTTGTAGAGACGTGGATGGATCTAGAGACTGTCATACAGAGTGAAGTAAGTCAGAAAGAGAAAAACAAATATCGTATATTAATGCATATATGTGGAACCTAGAAAAATGATACAAATGAACCGGATTTCAGGGTAGAAATTGAGACACAGATGTAGAGAACAAACGTGTGGACACCAAGGGGGGAAAGCTGTGGGGGGGTTGTGGTGGTGGTGTGATGAATTGGGCGATTGGGGTTGACATGTGTACACTGATGTGTATAAAATTGATGACTAATAAGAAACTGCTGTATTAAAAAAAAAAAAAAGTGCTTTGTACCAGAATGATTACTGTGTGTTGTAGGGGGAGGAGGCTACTTGATAATTTTATGTTGTTTTCCATTATTCTTTGGAATTTTCTTTCTAAAATAGATGAATTTCCTTTAGGAATTCCAGAAAGCCTTTAGAGAAATATTCTTAAAATTGTTTGCTTTACAAATGTATGTTATTTTATTGAGAAATAAGATTAAAATCATCTTTCTGATTTTAAGGAAAAAAAAAAAGAAATGTTTTGGTTGCAAAAGACAGAAAAAGCAACCCAAAGTTTACATAACTGCAGAATTTATGGGGGTAGTTCAGACTTCAGGCATGGATAGATTCAGGTCAATCAATGCCATGGGCACCAGTTGGCCTGACTCTGCTTTCCTCTATATGGGGCTTTCATTTTTACGTTCCCTATGGTGGCAAGCCAGCTATGTAATAGCTTGAGCATCATATCTTTCCAAGTTCAAGTTTAGTACAATCAAAAGATTGTACTAGCTGCTTAAGCAAAGCCCTGGAATTAGCTCTGGTTGGGCTTGGATTGGCTTGAATGGAATGAAGGGCCCATTCTTGATGGGGATGGAGTTCACTGATTTGTCTAGACCTAGAGATAGAACCCTAGGAAGTACATGGACTAAGAACTAGAAAGGGCTTGGTTCCCTGGAGGAAAATCAGAGAACTACTAATAGGGAATGGTAGCTTGGGTGGCAAAAACAACAAGGGTCGAAACACCAGGTTTGAAAAAGGATCAATGAAGAATAAAGGCCTGGCACAGAAGGGAGGGATGCAGTCAAGAGATGGATGGAATTGACTTCAAACGAGGAAGCATCTTCATTTCTCTGATGGAAGAGAAGGAGAAGATAATAAAAGATGACACACAAACCATTTGACCATGTAGGTGGAGGTAGTTAAAAATGCATATGTTGGAGACCTTCAATATGGTGGAAGAGTAAGATGTGGAGAGCACCTTCCTCCCCACAAATATATCAGAAATACATCTACATGTGGAACGACTCCTACAGAACACCTACTGAATGCTGGCAGAAGACCTCAGACTTCCCCCAATGCAAGAAACTCCCCACGGTACCTGGGTAGGGCAAAAGAAAAAACAGAGACAAAAGAATAGGGACGGGACCTGCACCTCGGGGAGGGAGCTGTGAAGGAGGAAAAGTTTCCATACACTAGGAAGCCCCTTCACTGGTGGAGACGGGGGGTGGCGGTGGGGGGAAGCTTCGGAGCCACGGAGGACGGCGCAGCAACAGGGGTGCGGAGGGCAAAGCGGAGAGATTCCCGTACAGACGATCCTTGCCGACCAGCACTCACCAGCCCGAGGGGCTTGTCTGCTCACCCACTGGGGTGGGCGGGGGCTGGGAGCTGAGGCTCGGGCTTCGGAGGTCAGACCCCAGGGAGAGGACTGGGGTTGGCCGTGTGAACACAGCCTGAAAGGGCTAGTGCACAACGGCTAGCCGGGAGGGAGTACAGGAAAAAGTCTGGAGTTGCCTAAGAGGCAAGAGACCATTGTTTCAGTGTGCCTGAGGAGAGGGGATTCAGAGCACCGCTTAAAGGAGCTCCAGAGACGGGTGTGAGCCACGGCTATCAGCACAGACCCCAGAGATGGGCATGAGACGCTAAGGCTGCTGCTGCAGCCACCAAGAAGCCTGTGTGCAACCACAGGACACTATCCACACCTCCCCTCCCAGGAGCCTGTGCAGCCCGCCACTGCCAGGGTCCCGTGATCCAGGGACAACTTCCCTGGGACAACACACGGCGCCTCAGGCTGTTGCAACGTCATGCTGGTCTCTGCCGCCACAGGCTCGCCCCACACTCCGTACCCCTCCCTCCCCCCAGCCTGAGTGAGCCAGAGCCCCTGAATCAGCTGCTCCTTTAACCCCGTCTTGTCTGAGCAAAGAACAGACGCACTCAGGGGACCTACACGCAGAGGCGGGGTCAAATCCAGTGCTGGACCCCAGGAGCTGTGCAAACAGAAGAGAAAGGGAAATCTCTCCCAGCAGCCTCAGGAGCAGCAGATTAAATCTCCACAATCAACGTGATGTACCCTGCATCTCTGGAATATCTGAATAGACAATGAATCATCCCAAATTGATGCAGTGGACTTGGGGAGCAATGATATAGATATATTTTTCCTTTTTCTCTTTTTGTGAGGGTGTATGTGTATGCATCTTTGTGTGATTTTGCCTGTATAGCTTTGCTTTTACCATTTGTCCTAGGGTTCTGTCTGTCAGTTTTTTGTTTTTCTTTAGTATAGTTTTTAGCGCTTGTTATCATTGGTGGATTTGTTTTTGGTTTGGTTGCTCTCTCTTTCCTTTTTTTTCTTTTTTTAAATTACTTTTTAACTGTTTATTTTTAATAATTATTTTTTATTTTAATAACTTTATTTTATTTTATTATTTTCTTTCTTTCTTTTTTCCCCTTTCTTCTGAACCCTGTGGCTGACAGGGTCTTGGTGCTCCAGCCGGGTGTCAGGCCTGTGCCTCTGAGGTGGGAGAGCCGAGTTCAGGACACTGATGCACCAGAGACCTCCCAGTTCCACGTAATATCAAGTGGCGAAAGCTCTCCCAGAGATCTCTATCTCAATGCTAAGACCCAGCTCCACTCAACGACCAGCAAGCTACAGTGTTGGACACCCCATGCCAAACAACTAGCAAGATAGGAACACAACCCCACCCATTAGCAGAGAGGCTGCCTAAAATCATAATAAGGTCACAGGCACCCCAAAACACACCACCAGACATGGACCTGCCAACCAGAAAGACAAGATCCAGCCTCATCCACCAGAACACAGGCACTAGTCCCCTCTACCAGGAAGCCTACACACCCACTGAAACAACCTTAGCCACTGGGGGCAGACACCAAAAACAAAGGAAATATGAATGTGCAGCCTACAAAAAGGAGACCCCAAACACAGTAAGGTAAGCAAAATGAGAAGACAGAGAAACACACAGCAGGTGAAGGAGCAAGGTAAAAACCCACCAGACCAAACAAATGAAGAGGAAATAGGCAGCCTACCTGAAAAAGAATTCAGAGGAATGACAGTAAAGATGATCCATAATCTTGGAAATAGATGGAGACAATACAAGAAACGTTTAACAAGGACCTAGAAGAACTAACGAGCAAACAAACAATGATGAACAACACAATAAATGAAATTAAAAGTTCTCTAGAAGGAATCAACAGCAGAATAACTGAGGCAGAAGAATGGAAAAGTGACCCGGAAGATAAAATAGTGGAAATAACTACTGCAGAGGAGAATAAAGAAAAAAGAATGAAAAGAATTGAGGACAGTCTCAGAGACCTCTGGGACAACATTAAATGCACCAACATGCAAATTATAGGGGTCCCAGAAGAAGAAGAGAAAAAAAAGGGACTGAGAAAATATTTGAAGAGATTTCAGTTCAAAACTTCCCTAATATGGGAAAGGAAATAGTTAATCAAGTCCAGGAAGTGCAGAGAGTCCGATACAGGATAAACCCAAGGAGAAGCACGCCAAGACACGTATTAATCAAACTATCAAAAATTAAATACAAAGAGAAAATATTAAAAGCAGCAAGGGAAAAACAACAAATAACACACAAGGGAATCCCCATAAGGTTAACAGCTGATCTTTCAGCAGAAACTCTGCAAGCCACAAGGGAGTGGCAGGACATATTTAAAGTGATGAAAGGGAAAAGCCTACAACCAAGATTACTCTACTCAGCAAGGATCTCATTCAGATTTGACAGAGAAATTAAAACCTTTACAGACAAGCAAAAGCTAAGAGAATTCAGCACCATGAAACCAGCTTTACAACAAATGCTAAAGGAACTTTACTAGGCAGGAAACACAAGAGAAGGAAAAGACCTACAATAACAAACCCCAAACAATTAAGAAAATGGTAATAGGAACATACATATTGATAACTACCTTAAATGTAAATGGCTTAAATGCTCCAACCAAGAGACATAGACTGGCTGAATGGATGCAAAAACAAGACCAGTATATATGCTGTCTACAAGAGACCCATTTCAGACCTAGGGACACATACAGACTGAAACTGAGGGGATGGAAAAAGATATTCCATGCAAATGGAAATCAAAAGAAAGCTGGAGTAGCAATTCTCATACCAGAGAAAATAGATTTTAAATAAAGACTATTACAAGAGGTAAAGAAGGACACTACATAATAATCAAGGGATCAATCCAAGAAGAAGATATAACAATGGTAAACATTTATACACCCAAAAAAGGAGCACCTCAATACATAAGGCAAATGCTAACAGCCATAAAGGGGGAAATCGACAGTGACACAATCATAGTAGGGGACTTTAACACCCCACTTTCACCAATGGACAGATCATCCATAATGAAAATAAATAAGGAAACACAAGCTTTAAATGACAATAAGATGGACTTAATTGATATTTATAGGACATTCCACCTAAAAACAACAGAATACACTTTCTTCTCAAGTGCTCATGGTACATTCTCCAGGATAGATCATATCTTGGGTCACAAATCAAGCCTTGGGAAGTTTACAAGAATTGAAATCATATCAAGTATCTTTTCTGACCACAATGCTATGAGACTAGATATAAATTACAGGAAAAAAATCTGTAAAAATTACAAGCACATGGAGGCTAAACAATATGCTACTGAATAACCAAGAGATCACTGAAGAAATCAAAAAGTTCCTAGAAACAAATGACAACGAAAACACAACGACCCAAAACCTATGGATTGCAGCAAAAGCAGTTCTAAGGCGGAAGTTTACAGCAATACAATCCTACCTTAAGAAACAAGAAACATCTCTAATAAACAACCTAACCTTACACCTAACAATTAGAGAAAGAACAAAAAAACCCCGAAGTTAGCAGAAGGAAAGAAATCATAAAGATCAGATCAGAAATAAATGAAAATGAAATGATAACAAAGATCAATAAAATTAAAATCTGGTTCTTTGAGAAGATAAACAAAATTAATAAACGATTAGCCAGACTCATCAAGAAAAAAAGGGAGAAGACTCAAATCAACAGAATTAGAAAGGAAAAAGGAGAAGTAACAACTGACACTGCAGAAATACAAAGGATCATGAGTGATTACTAGAAGCAACTACATACCAATAAAATGGACAACCTGGAAGAAATGGACAAATTCTCTGCAAAGCACAACCTTCTGAGACTGAACCAGGAAGAAACAGAAAATATAAACAGACCAATCGCATGCACTGAAATTGAGACTGTGATTAAAAATCTTCCAACAAACAAAAGCCCAGGGCCAGATGGCTTCACTGGAGATTTCTATCAAACATTCAGAGAGGAGCTAACACCTATACTTCTCAAACTCTTCCAAAATATAGCAGAAGGAGGAACACTCCCAAACTCATTCTATGAGGCCACCATCACCCTGATACCAAAACCAGACAAACATGTCACAAAGAAAGAAAACTATAGGCCAATATCCCTGATGAACATAGATGCAAAAATCCTCAACAAAATACTAGCCAACAGAATCCAACAGCACATTAAAAGGATCATACACCATGATCAAGTGGGGTTTGTCCCAGGAATGCAAGGATTCTTCAATAAATGCATATCAATCAATGTGATACACCATATTAACAAACTGAAGGAGAAAAGCCATATGATCATCTCAATAGATGCAGAAAAAGCTTTTGACAAAATTCAACACCCATTTATGATAAAACCCTCCAGAAAGTAGGCATAGAGGGAAATTACCTCAACATAATAAAGGCCATATATGACAAACCCACAGCCAACATCATTCTCAACGGTGAAAAACTGAAACCACTTCCACTAAGATCAGCAACAAGACAAGGTTGCCCACTTTCACCATTATTATTCAACATAGTTTTGGAAGTTTTAGCCACAGCAATCAGAGAAGAAAAAGAAATAAAAGGAATCCAAATCGGAAAAGAAGAAGTAAAGCTGTCACTGTTTGCATATGACATGATACTATACATAGAGAATCCTAAAGACGTTACCAGAAAACTACTAGACCTTATCAATGAATTCGGTAAAGTAGCAGGATACGAAATGAATGCACAGAAATCTCTTACATTCCTATACATTAATGATAAAAAATCTGAAAGAGAAATTAAGGAAAAACTCCCATGTACCATTGCAACAAAAAGAATAAAAGACCTAGGAATAAACGTACCTAAGGAGACAAAAGACCTGTATGCAAAAATCTATAAGACACTGATGAAAGGAACTAAAGATGATACCAACAGATGGAGAGATATACCATGTTCTTGGATTGGAAGAATCAACATTGTGAAAATGACTATACTACCCAAAGCAATCTACAGATTCAATGCAATCCCTATCAAACTACCAATGGCATTTTTCACAGAACAAGAACAAAAAATTTCACAATTTGTATGGAAACACAAAAGACACCAAATAGCCAAAGTAATCTTGAGCAAGAAAAATGGAGCTGGAGGAAACAGGCTTCTGACTTCAGACTGTACTACAAAGCTACAGTAATCAAGACAGTATGGTACTGGCACAAAAACAGAAATATAGATCAATGGAACAGGATAGATAGCACAGAGATAACCCACTCACATATCGTCACCTTATCTTTGATAAAGGAGGCAAGAATATACAATGGAAATATGACAGCCTCTTCTATAAGTGGTGCTGGGAAAACTGGACAGCTACATGTCAAAGAATGAAATTAGAACACTCCCTAACACCATACACAAAAGTAAACTCAAAATAGATTAAAGACCTAAATGTAGGGCCAGACACTATAAAACTCTTAGAGGAAGACATATGCAGAACACTCTATGACATAAATCACAGCATGATCCTTTTTGATCCACCTCCTAGATAAATGGAAATAAAAACAAATGGGACCTAATGAAACTTAAAAGCTTTTGCACAGCAAAGGAAACCATACACAAGATGAAAGGACAATGCTCAGAATGGGAGAAAATATTTGCAAATGAAGCAACTGACAAAGGATTAATCTCCAAAATTTATAAGCAGGTCATGCAGCTCGATATTCAAAAAAACAAACAACCCAATCCAAAAATGGGCAGAAGATCTAAACAGACATTTCTCCAAAGAAGATATACAGATTGCCAACAAACACATGAAAGAATGCTCAACATCACTAATCATTAGAGAAATGCAAATCAAAACAAAAATGAGGTATCACCTCACACCAGCCAGAATGGCCATCATCAAAAAATCTACAAACAATAAATGCTGGAGAGGGTATGGAGAAAAGGGAAGCCTCTTGCACTGTTGGTGGGAAAGTAAATTGATAGAGCCACTATGGAGAACAGTACGGAGGTTCCTTAAAAAACGAAAAATAGAACTACCATACGACCAAGCAATCCCACTACTGGGCATATACCCTGAGAAAACCATAATTCAAAAAGAGTCATATACCACAATGTTCACTGCAGCTCTATTTACAATAACCAGCTCATGGAAACAGCCTAAGTGTCCGTCGACAGATGAATGGATAAAGAAGATGTGGCACATATATACAATGGAATATTACTCAGCCATAAAAAGAAAAGAAATTGAGTTATTTGTAGTGAGATGGATGGATCTAGAGTCTGTCATACAGAGTGAAGTAAGTCAGAAAGAGAATAACAAATACCGTATGCTGACACATATACATGGAATCTAAAAAAAAGAAAAAAAAAGAGAATGGACTTGAGGACACGGGGACGAGAAAGGGTATGCTGGGACAAAGTGAGAGAGTGGCGTGGACTTATATATACTACCAAATGTAAAATAGATAGCTAGTGGGAAGCAGCTGCATAGCACAGGGGGATCCGCTGGGTGCTTTGTGACCACCTAGAAGGGTGGAATAGGGAGGGTGGAAGGGAGATGTAAGAGGGTGGAGATATGGGGATATACGTATATGTATAGCTGATTCACTTTGTTATAAAGCAGAAAATAACACAGCATTGTAAAGCAATTATACTGCAATAAAGTTGTTAAAAAAAAGAATGCACACATTAAACGGTTTCAATTTTCAAGTAAAACCTCAAGAGAGGAAATAGGTAGTGTCATTTTTTGGGGGAAAAATTATTTAAATCTATTGCTTTGGGACTTCCATGGTGGCACAGTGGTTAAGAATCCACCTGCCAATGCAGGGGACACGGGTTTGATTCCTGGTCCGGGAAGTTGCCACATGACACGGAGCAATTAAGCCCGTGAGCCACAACTACTGAAACTGCGTTCTAGAGCCCACGAGCCACAACTACTGAGCCCACATGCCACAACTACTGAAGTCCGCGTGCCTAGAGCCCGTGCTCCGCAACAAGAGAAACCACCACGATGAGAGGCCACGCAACGCAACAGAGTAGCCCCCGCTCATGGCAACTAGAGAAAGCCCGCGTGCAGCAACAAAGACCCAACGCAGCCAAAAAAAATCTATTGCTTCAATTATGTTACAGCAAATACACACAAATAGAAAACGAAGATAAAATTCTACAGCTAGCATATCAAATGCTCTCATTCTCTGTACTGCAGACTTACGTAATCTTTACAAAGTTTAAGTATGAATTTTTTTTACTTTACATATATTCTTCATAACTCTTTTTATTTATTTATTTAATCTTTTAGCTCAATCATTTAAAACAATTAAAAACATTTTTTACAATTTTGAAAGGTTACTTTCCATTTATAATTATTACACAATATTGGCTATATTCCCCACGTTGTACATACATCCTTGAGCCTGTCACAACCAATAGTTTGTACCTCCCACTCCCCCACCCCTATACTGCTTCCCCCACCACCAGTAGTTTGTTTTCTGTATCTGTGAATCTGCTTCTTTTCTGTCCATAACCTTTTTAATTGCATACTGTTTCATAGACTAGATGCATCATAAATCACTTAGCCACTCTACTAAAAAAAACCATTTACCTTGCTTCCACATTTTGTTAGAAATAATGCTACAATTACTATGCACTTAGCCATTTATTTTTCCATGAGATATTTCATTAGCAAAAATTCCCAAGAATGGGATAATGTGTGAAAGGGAATGAACAGTTTGTTCGTCTTAAGTGTGTTGCAAAATCACCTTTCAAAAGGTACACACACACAAGTGTCCGTGCTCCCAGCCATATATGTAATTACTAGTTTCATCACACACCAAGTATTTGAGGCATTCCATTCCATTAATATCTTTGAGGTAATTAACATAACATACTCATGTGTGTCAGGATGGGTCTAAAAAGTTTAGTCATGTTAATTCATTTCATTTTCACTAAGGAGGGGGAAACTTTTTACGATCCATGTTTTTACAGATAGGCAAACTAAGATACCAAGAGGTTATTAAGTAAACTGCTGGGAAGTGGAAGAACTGGTTTTTGAACCAAAGAAATCAGCCCAGAACCTGCCTGGTCAACCACTAGGCTATTTAACCTTGTAATAGCTTTTGATTGATGTTTGCCCAAGTGTGAAAAACGTGTATATATTTGTGAGAGAATTTCATCATGCCCCTTGTTATAAGGTTCTTTTTTGATGGTTCTGCCCCAGAGAGGGATAATAGTGGGGTATGTCATATGGATTGGGACACCTCAAATGGTCTGAATGGGGAGATTTATCACGATTCATGCTTTTTTTTTACCCCTTGCCAATATGTAAAGTTCAGAAACTAAGAATTACATTGCTAAGATTGAAAATAAATACAGTTGTTTCGTCCATCCAGGACACCCCAGGCCTTTTTTTTTTTAAGACTCTGATGGCTCTATAATCTATTTCAATCTGC
Organism: Tursiops truncatus; assembly: GCF_011762595.2. Taxonomy (NCBI): domain Eukaryota; kingdom Metazoa; phylum Chordata; class Mammalia; order Artiodactyla; family Delphinidae; genus Tursiops; species Tursiops truncatus. The sequence continues at coordinate 92,651,831 of NC_047039.1, forward strand.
CAGTTACCATAGAAACATACCTTCTGGGCTTGCTTGAACATCTGAAATGTGGGCATTGCTTTGATGTGATAAATTTGGGCCAACTCCTGGAAAATGAAAGAAGTAGCATGAAGTCACAGTTTTGGTATCCTGTCTCTGGACCAACAGTGGTACTTGGTGACGTCTCAGGAGGCATGTCTGAGAGCCCAGGGACAGCTGATACATTACAGATTCTCTTGCCAAGAACTTTTCTAATATATCCTCAAAGCTTCCAGGAATGTTACAGTAGAAAAAATGACTGTTTCCAGCATTCCTGAGCTTTCTCATTCAAGAGCTCTAGGAGATGGGTGAGAGATGGGGGCCAAAACAGAATGGACTGAAGGACAAAATGAGCTCTATTTAAAAGAGCTTGTGAAAGACGGCAGAAGGGAGCCAGTGGAATCCAATATGGAAAGAGCATATTGTAAAAAATAAGAACGGGTAAAGGTCTCTTTATAACTCACACTTGAGACATGGGGTGATATAATGTCTTGCATTTTAAGTAAAGCTTGCATATTTCTTTCTTTTAAGCCTTATGCCTCTTCACTGCCCATCTTTGTGAAAGATTTGGAGCCAAGAGACAAGAAAATATGTTAGCACTCCAATTGCTCTAATCCATTACAATCTGATTTCAAATACCACTTTCCGTTTATTTTGTTTGAGTCAAAAGAAAATTAGCCACCCACAGGATCAAAACCTCTCCCCTGCCACCCCCACTACATTATCATTTTCATGACCACAGCAATGACAACAATGAATACATTACTATTAGAAAAGAAAATTGTGCATTTTGTTTCACCTTAAGAGACAAAGAGCTGTAATCAAAAACGAAAATAACACATGTTGCTGAGGGTATGGAGAAATCAGAACCCTCATACATCGCTGGTGGGAATGTAAAATAGTGCAGCTGTTTCGAAGACAATTTGTCAGTTCCTCAATAAGTTAAATAAAGAGTTACCATATGACCCAACAATTCCATGTCTAGATATATAGCCAAAAGAAACGAAAATGTATACATAAATGTTTATGCCAGTATTAGACATAATAGCGAAAAGTTGCAAACAACCCGAATGTCCATCGTAGGATGAATGGATAAAAAAAGGTAATATATTATTCAGCAATAAAAGGGAATAGAGTACTGATACATGCCCCATCATGGATGAACCCTGCAAGCTTATGGTAAGTGAAAGAAGCCCATCACAAAAGAACACATATTCTATAATTCCATGTATATGAAATGGCTAGAATAAGCAAATCTAGAGACAATGTAGACTTATGGTTGCTTAGGGTTGAGGTGGTGGATGGAGGGATCGGGGCAGGGAGGTGACTGCTAAAGGGAACAGTGTTTCTTTCCGGAGTTGTGAACACTTTCTAAAATTGACTGTAGTGACAGGTGCACAACTCTGTGAATATGAAAAAGACAAAGAGATAATAACCCTAGCTGTGTATTCTGAATGCATAGTATATGATTCATCTTAAAGGACAATCACACACTGTCATACTTTAATGAAAGTTGAAGGAAATGGAAACATGGAACTTTTTTTATGTTCTGGGTAGTATGTCATATATGTTGTGCCTTTTATCTTACCATACTCCGTTAATTATTACCTTGTTTTACATACAGAGAAAGTGAAGTTTATAGAGGTTAACTGATAAGAGGTCACAAAACTATTAAAGGGCAGGATGGGTGAATAGTAGATTTTTTAAATTCTAAAGCTCAAATTCAATCCAATGTATGCATAGGCCACTTGTTATCGGTACTTTTCCTCATTATAAGTGAACAAATGTTAGGAAGAAAAATTTTGTAGACACATTGTGTGTATCAGTAAGCACATTTTGATTGAGGACACGGGCTGATTATATTTGCGGAGGGGTGAGGAAGAAAGGCTCTAGGGAGGTAAGGGAAGGATTTCCTGGAATTCCTTGTGGTGTTTAAAAAACCCCACAAAAAGCATAAGCTATAGCAAGGGGAAAGCAAGTTATGTTAAAATGTCTGTAATGCATTGAGTTAGGTTTTAGAAATTGAATAATAATCTATTATAGGGGTGAAAATCAGTTTTCACCCTGAGCTCAACTTCAACCAACTGGTATTGTCTGTCTAGAGCAACTCTACTGAGCAGGATTGTGGGGCAGAGTCCAGAGCAAGTGGTGAAGAATATTAGGCTTGATTAGTGAATTCTGCCACAGTCTGGGAAGGCAGGGGCAGCAGGAGAGCCACATATCTATTGTCTTTTTAAAAAAAATACAAAATATACAAGAACGTTATGAGGGAGTTTACTACAGTTCATCACACTTATATATATATATTTTTGTTTGTTTGTTTTTGCGGTACGCGGGCCTCTCACTGTTGTGGCCTCTCCCGTTGCGGAGCACAGGCTCCGGACGCGCAGGCTCAGCGGCCATGGCTCACGGGCCCAGCCGCTCCGCGGCATGTGGGATCCTCCCGGACCGGGACACGAACCCGTGTCCCCTGCACCGGCAGGCAGACTCTCAACCACTGCACCACCAGGGAAGCCCGTTCACCACACTTTAAATTGCTTATATAATCACTGAGACAGCACTCTCAATGACATTGCGTTGGATTTTACATATCTACAAGGAAGGATTTAAGATTCTTACCCGAGCATCGTCCACATCCACACTAGCAAACAGGACGTTTCGGTATTGCACAGACATTTCCTTCAAAGTAAAAGAGTAAAAAATTCCTCATTAGCTTAATGTTAATATTAAATCACACACTAGCAATGTCTTTTAGCAAAAACAAAACCGAACAAAAAGGTTGATCAAGAGAGCTAAGCATCATTCTGGCATTGCACTACTGCCTAGAACCTCAAGCACAGAAGTCAAAGTTGGATGCTGCCAAGGTCAAGCAAAGATCAACGGCAGAACCAGAGTCTAAAGTCTGTGTCCTGCTATGTATCAAAACTAGATTTTCCAGAATCCTCTGCCAGCTGTCTTCCTGTTAGGTTCTGCCAGTGGGAAGCATTTGCAGGAAAATGGAAAATGGGAGGAGGGAAAAACAACTCTCCTGCTTCTGTTCCAGATGTTCTGGAAGCATCTTTGACAGCGGTGGTGACAGTGGTGTTGGTAATGGGTATGGGGTAGTGGATGCAGAAGCAGCCTGTAAATGTCAGCTCCTGGGATTTTCTTTTTTCCCAACAGCTAGGTTCATTCTTTAAGGGCACTTAATAGCATACTGATTTGTTTGCATTAACATCATATCTCAAGCATTTCCATTGACCTGTTTCAAATGAAACCTCTCTTCAATGGTGGTATGAAGTGTCCAGAGTTTGGCCAAGTGGAGACAGCAACGGATGGAGCTGTCACTGGTGGCTGCTCCCGTGGGCAAGCAGGAAGCAGCATGACATGGACTGATTAGGTGGACATTAGGTGCAGAGTTCTGTTGTAGGGATTCTCTCCGGTTGTTTGTCCATGAAATGTGCCCTAAGTGGGAGTTCTTTCTTCAGTGGCTCATCAAGATGATGAAATTGGGGGAAAACTCTTGGATAATAAACACGAAGGTCTTTGGTATCTTAGAGTACTTTGCAGATAAAAAAAAGATGCTGATTTTGACTGGCAGCATCTCCACGCCTGGCAGGAAGATGGTGTTGCCCAAGAATTCTGGAGAAATTGACTTGCACTTTTCAAGTTTCAAGATACATGGGTGTTCTCCAGTAGCAGTCAGGCGGGGCAATGGGTTTGACTTATGTGGACATCTGATTTCAGGGTCAGGTTCTATTTAGGAAGTTTTCAGAGTCTCCCAAGTCTGACAGGAAGTGGACAGGGTTATAGTAGTTTTGTATTGAGTAGTAGTCAGAAGACATGGTACAGATGGTACAGGTTCGTTGCTAGACTGGGGTTCCCTTGTGAACACTGCCTTCCCTCACTATCCCACTCCATCTACCTAGGACCCTCCTCTGCCCTCAACAAAAATTCTTCCTCCTGCTCTGTTCTTCCTCCCATACAATCTGTTACCATCTGGTCACCTGTTCTGTTTGCTCTTAACTCTAAACTGTCTCCTGAATTTGACCTTTCCTTTTTTCTCCCCAAATCACTGCCCTAGTTTTGGTAAACTCATCATTGATATTGTTGTTCACCTTGGGTTACCTGCCTCAGTCTTTCCAACCCATTCTTATACAACACTGCCAAAAGTATTTTCCAAAAACCCACATTTGATCATGGCAAAACCTTTTTAAATATTCTTCTATTTTGACTCTACAGCAACTCATTAAGTTATAACACAAGGGCCTTCTCCATCTGGGCTCAGCTTCCTTTTCAAGGCTCGTGTGTTGCTACTTCCACTGTATACACCGTAAGTTAGCCTCACAGAGTACTTGCCTTCCCACGATCATACCATGCAATTTCTCAACAAATTTATAACCTCCTCTTTTCCAGAAATGTCCTTTTTGGGGTTCTATGCCAGGTAATCCTCTTAGCCCAGAGTCATCAAACTTTGCCCTATAGACCAAATCCAGATCTCCACATGGTCTCATAAATAAAGTTTTATTGGAACATGTTTGCCCATTCGTGTATTGCCATTGCCTGCTTTTGTGCTACAAGATCAAAGCTGAGTATATATGACATAGACCATATAACCTGCAAACCTGAAAATACTGACTGTCTTTAACCTTTACAGAAAAGGTTCCTGACCCCTGCTCTTAATCATCAAGGCCCAGATCAAATGGGACTGTGGAATTTACTCAAGACTTAAAGTTTTAAATCACTTCTTAAAATCCACATTTGCTTATGATTTACTTTTTTTCTTCTTGCCATATATCCTTTAGCAGAGACTCTGGGTTGTCAACTTTTAGTTTTTGTGTGTCTGAAAAGGTCTTTTTAAAAAAAATTAATTAATTAAATTTTATTTATTTATGGCTGTGTTGGGTCTTCGTTGCGGTGCGCTGGCTTCTCATTGTGGTGGCTTCTCTTGTTGCAGAGCACAGGCTCTAGGCACACAGGCTTCAGTAGTTGTGGCACAGGCTCAGTAGCTGTGGCTCACGGGCTCTAGAGCACAGGCTCAGTAGTTGTGGTGCACTGGCTTAGTTGCTCTGCAGCATGTGGGATCTTCCCAGACCAGGGCTCGAACCCCTGTCCCCTGCATTGGCAGGCAGATTCTTAACCACTGTGCCACCAGGGAAGCCCCTGAAAATGTCTTGAACTCTTCCCCACCTAGAGTAATGGTATAGCCGGCTCACTTCCATTCCACCTTCCTGCAGAACCTGGAAAAGGGAAAAGGTAAAGTTTCCTTGGATTCCCTTGCAGCTAGAGTTCTGGATGCAAATTGGTTTCACCAGTGAGATGCATGAAGGCAAGACTTGGAAGGCAGAAGTGAGACAGGGCTACTTTCTTTTCATCTTTGGATGTCCTGCTGGAAAGCACGACTGGGGTGTGGGAGGGTAATCGTGCTGGAGGCAGCAGCTATGCTGAGGGATCCAGTGCCCCGACATCAGCTTCCGGATTCTGATTCTAACTCCCCGACTGCTGTTTTTCTGTTTGTTTGTTTTCTCCCAGTAGTGGCTTCCCATCTCTTCTCACATCTGATATTGGTAAAGTTAGGATCCCCTCAAGTGGGTCTGTTGTGCTTTTGAGTCATTCATGGGGTTCCCGTCTGGAGCCCATTCATCCAGTCTTGTAATGATTTTATGAGCATTTAACTCCTCGTATTAAAATCCTTTTCAGTCTAATTTGGTTTCTGTTTCTACTTTGATCTCCAACAAAGTGCCCTAGAGTAAGAAAAGCGTTTCCTCCAACTCCATTATGTACAATGAGTTTTTAATAAATGACACATGATGAATACCTTCTCTTGAAAAAGTTCAAACATTACAAGAAAAATAAAGCAAAGCATGGACTTTTCCCATTCTCAATCCTCCCCCAATTTTCACTCCCTCTCACAGAAAAAAAAAAAAAACTTGTTTGATCTGCATCTTCTGCTCCCCTTTGTCGACATATAATATATATGTATATATGTTGATATATACATACACACATATGTATATGTATCTCTGTTTTACATAAATGGGACCGTACTGTATACATTTTCCTATATGGTTCTCTTTTTACTTAATTCTATTGTTGTCTTGGAGGTAATTCCTTCATTATGTGTGGGTCTACTGGATTCTTTTTATCATCTGAATAGTATTTCACAGTGTGGATACACCCAAATTTAAAAACTGTGTGTGCGTTAGTCTGGATCCCAACAGAAAACAGATGGCACATTCAAATTAGGATAACTTAGGGACATTCATCACCAAAGGGCTAACTATAAATAACTGTAAAGTTAGGGATGGGTGTTGAGGAGCTGTGAGAGTCTGCACACAACAGTAGCAGGGCCCTTACCACCCTCAGGGCCCGAAGGTATGAAGGGAGAAAGGGGTTACCAAGCCCGAGATTAAAATGCCTCATGGGCCATTGAAATTTGATCAGTTTTGACTTTGTGGCAGGTGAGGTAGTTATACTCCTGAAGCTAAACTTTGGAGACTCTAAGTTTAAGTGTCTGAATAGAGGGGCCTGCCAGATATGAAAATGTTCCCTGTGGATATTCTAAGAATTTTAGGCAGAGAATAGATGTTGAGATGTCATGTAGCCAATTTCTCTTTTGAATATGTTTCTTTTAAAATTAAATATCAAAGGTTGTGACTGTCGTTAGAATGAATTCAGGTAGATTGAAGAGTTTAAGTCAAAAAAGTTGAAATGTTAGAAATCTTGCTGAAAATAAACCAGAGTATTTTCAGTTGTGTAGAGAAATCCAAATTTTATATTTGAAGGAACAGATTTCATAAAATGGTCCATAAATGTGAAACATCTGTGCAATAAGGAGAAATGAAAAGAAAATGCCCTGAGTTTCTTTCTGCCGCACGTTATACACCTCCCTCCCCATCCCTCAACGGTTAAAACTCTTAAATGGGGTAATAGGAAAATTAACTAGATGAAACATTGTATAGACATGAAAATGATAATCTGGAAACTTGATAAAAACATGAACAAATGTGTATATGGAAAAAGATCTGAATATAAGTATATGATTACAACTAAGTGGAATATTTTACTAAGATATTTTATAAAGGAGTTCAGATATGAAAGGAATATGTGAGACATAGGATTTGTTCTGATAATAGGGTGGAAGGATTGGGAGCAGTTTATTCTTTTATATTATAGTTAAAAACAAGTATCATGTTCATCTGTAATCTATTCCAATATTTGGAAGTTCTGAATTCTGGAACTTAGGTAAAATGTCATTATTATGAATAATCCATTGCTTTGTACGATTGTACTCTTTCACACCTTTTGATGATCCTTGCAGAATTATCCATAGACAAGTAACATTAATTTTCTGGTGTGTATACTAATGATCTAATTAGATCTCACTATATTATATTCAGGTTAACCAGGATGCTTCAAAAAACTATGATTCTGTGCAAAATATTTTAAGTTTAATTAGGTCCCATTTGTTTATTTTTGTTTTTATTTCCATTACTTTAGGAGATGGATCTAAAAAGATACTGCTGTGATTTATGTCAAAGAGTGTTCTGCCTATGTTTTCCTCTAGAAGTTTTATAATATCCGGTCTTACATTTAGGTCTTTAATCCATTCTGAGTTTATTTTTGTATATGGTGCTAGTGAATGTTCTAATTTCATTCTTTTAAATGTGGCTGTCCAGTTTTCCCAGCACCATTTACTAAAAGGACCGTCTTTTCTCCGTTGTATATTCTTGCCTCCTTTGTCATAGATTAATTGACCATAGGGGCGTGGGTTTATTTCTGGGCTTTCTATCTTGTTCGATTGATCTACATATGTCTGTTTTTGTGCCAGTACCATACTGCTTTGATTACTGTGGCTTTGTTAGTGAGGTCTGAAATCAGGGAGCCTGATTCCTCCAACTCTGTTTTTCTTTCTCAAGATTGCTATTGGTTAGTTGTGTTTCCTTACAAATGAAAAAAAATTTTTTTTCTGGTTCTGTGAAAAAAGCCATTAGTAATTTGATGAGGATTGCACTGAATCTATAGATTGCCTTGGATAGTACAGTCATTTTAAAACAAACTTATGGTTACTAAAGGGGAAAGGGGGGTAGGGGTAAATTAGGAGGTTGTTATTAACACATACACACTGCTATACATAAAACAGTTAACCAACAAGGACCTACTGTGTAGCATAGGGAACTATACTCAATATTTTGTAACTTGTAAGGGAAAAGAATCTGAAAAAGAATATCTCTATCCCTATCAATCTATCTATCTATCCGTCCAAATCATTGTGCTGTATGCCTGAAACTAACACAACATTGTAAATCAACTATACTTAAATAAAATTGAAAAATTTAAAAAATAATAATAAAAAAAGAAGTAGGCACCAAGTGGCGGGGGGAAGCTGTGATTCCATAATGGCTCATAAAGGCAAAACTTTTAAGATTTATTGGGAAAACTATTTAAGAACTTTAAATTCCTTCTAAAATTGTGAAGTAGACACTGATGATACTTACATGAAAAAGAGGATAAATTCTTTTGCAAGGACCACACCATTTTGCTGAAAATTCAATTACTACAAGTTTGTTTTCGGCAGATTTCAAAAGTGCTTTTAATTCATCCTGAGACCAGAGCATAAATGAGGAAATGTGCACAATCACTGAATCTCATAATGTCTTGCAGGGAATAAAATGACAGCTTAGTTATGGTGCCCCACCCCATTGTTCTCCAGGGGATCCAACCTTTCCTAAATGTCCCTGAGGGCATATATATATATTTATCTTTCTAAGTATACATAAGTGATGATATACCCACACAAAAAGGTTAGGATTCTATTTACCAGATGGGTTGGTAATGGTGGTTGGTAATGGTTGGATACCTCTGGGGAGAGGCTGAGATTAGACAGTGAGAGATGAGGGGTGGAAGGTGGGGATGAATGGGTGTTCAAGGTGGACATCTATATTTGATTTTTTAAACAAGGACCTAAACATGCATTAACAGAGAAATCTAAAGGAGAGCTAACCTAATACCTTGAATCATTTCTTGATTTTGTTTTGTTTGGTTTTGGGGGGGGGTGGGCTGATCATTATTAAAGATATAGTTAAAACCATATATTTAAGGATTAGACATGCTTCTTGCTGAATGTCTTAAGTGAATTTTTTCTACCAACTGTCTGTATCATCTAAGTAAAGTAAGATTTTCCCTCCTGGGACCTCAGATCATGGTATCTATGCTTGATTGCTTTGTGAACAATGTCCTACACTAGTTATTTCATGCACGGCTTGTCTTTCCAACAAGTCCCTGCAGAACTCAATCCTGACTCACTTCTGTGCCTCCATGGCCCCTAACTGGCACCTGGTAAGTGCTCATGGAGCATTTAGTTGATGAATGAATGATCTGCTAATACACAGTGCTCTGTTCAAGATTTACTTTTCCTTTTCTCACTGGAATTCTACCAAGAGTATCTAATTTACTCTGCGCTTGGTATTCTCTTCCTTAATCTCTACAACCACCCTATGCAGTGGATATTATTATTATTATCCCAATTTCACAGATGAAAAAACTAACATTTATTAACTTTCTCATAGTCAACCAGCTGGTGAGTGGTGTAGTTGGGATTGCTAACCTAGTAAGCTTGACCCCAGAGTCCATTTCCTTAACCACTAGACAAAATCGTCTCCTGAGTTCTTTACAGTAACGGGGCTCACTCTTCCTCTCTCTGGCCCAAATGCCATCATGCGCTTATACCTGGACCACTAATTAATACGGAGGGATGGGATCACTAATTGAGTTAAATCAATCAGGGCCTATCACTGGAAATAGGGATGGGGTTAATTCCATACAGATGGCATATACTTCATAATAGGGGAGTCTTGACAATTAACATTGCCATTTGATTTACTTTCAAGAAGTGAAACGGATGACTCAAAGAAGACATGCTCTTCCTTTACCAATATTCCTCCAAGAGAGGGGTGACTAACTTTTCAAAAAGCCACGCCAAGCCTCCACTTCTCAGTTGCTTCTGAAGTTATAAGGTAGATGCCATCCTCAAAAGCATACATGTCTTCTCTTCTCAGTAGTTGTTAGGGTGTAAAATGGACTACCTGGTCCAATGAATTTGACTTGGCTAAGTTCTCTGAAGGTAATACTCCCATGGTATGCATAGTGATCCCACATGTACCTACTGAGGCTGACTCTATGCCAGCTACTGGACACGCTGCTAGGATATAGCATAGACAAAAAACAAAACATTCCACCCACTGCCTTCATGGAGCTTACATTTGGTGGGGAAGCCAATGGTAAGATTAATAAGTAAAATATATAGTAAATTTGTGATCATTGCTAATAAAGAAAAAAGGAGAAGAATAAAACAGGAGGGAAGGATGGGCACTGGATGACAATCACAGTTGGGGTGGCCAAGGTCCACCTCGATGTGACATTTGAATAAAGACATAAAGGAGACAGTAGGCCCTCAGAATAGGTCTCTGAGGAGGAGATGGAGAGGGCTTCTCAGAGGATGAGTGAGACTCCAAGCTACTCTATGAGAGTCCCAGAAAACCAAAAAAAGAAGAATTACCAAAATCATTAGCAAGTGTGTGCTATTTCTAAAACATTTTTTTATGTCAAAGGTACATGGCAATGCCTTCTTTCAATCTGGTCACTCTCATATTTGTGATCTTACATGCAGGCACATTTGGGGAAAGTGTCAAAAGTCTAATTCTGAGGGTGCTAGTGGAGGGAAGACCCAGTCCCTATGTGTCCCTCTTCCCTCCAGCTCCTGGTCCTCCTGTAATGTGGTCACATCAGAATGTCTGGATGCTAAATGCCTGCTCTACCTCTAAATGATGTAGGCCCTTAACCACTCTTTTAGAGGCAATTTTCTTTACATAAAGAATTATCCCTGGCCCATATATGTATTGAGATTTGTTGTGGCAGTACCATTGGACAATGGATAGAAAGTGATTTTATGAAATACCACCTAAACACTTGTTAATGCCCCTGGTCCATTCTATAGGCATGTCTAGGGGTTCTGTTCTCTTTCCTGGGATAAAAGAAATATGTGGACTATTTTACTTCCATAAAATTTCCCAGGTACAACTAAGGTAAAATTGGTGGGATCAGGTACAGGATGGGCTATGTTAGGAGCTGGCCTGGATCCAGCTAGAGTCAGAGCAAGAAATGAGATGGAGGAAGGGATAAAACTCTTTTTGATCAATTTTTCTCTTGGCTACTCTCTAGAGAGTGCCATCCCTCAAGAAACAACATGAAGAACAAGCATTAAAAAAGAAAAATCTCCTCTTGCTACAGAGCAATGAAGGAGTACTGGATGGAGGAAATATTCCTTAAAGTTGATCAAATCTGCTCTCAAGGTGTCTCTTTTGAAACACTCCTTGAAGCCACATAAATACTTGCCATGTCTCTAATATTCTGCACCATGACTTACACCTGGGAATTGCGGACAAAACTCTCCTGTTGGTTCAGTTGGCTGACTGTAGCTGTCTCCTATCAACTATAGGATCCTAGCTGGAATACAAGGGTACCTTCTCTATGACATCATTGAACATGACATCTTAGAATCTGGAACTTTGGCAGACATGGAGCTAATTTCATTTTGATGCTATGACTAGTTAGTCAGTGTGTGGTCAGCCAAAAATCAGCCAACTGCTGGCCTTGTGGGCAGAGTCAAAAACGTGTCTGTCTCTTGTTAACCTTCTACTACCTATTTCCATGCACCCCCTCCCTTCCCCAGCCCTGGCAACCACCAAATGAGAAACAAGCAAAGTAATATTAAATAGATGAAAGTTATTTTCATTTAGGATTTTGAAGGGATTAGTTTGCAGTTGAGAAAGATACTAAAGCCTAATCCTATAATAATGTTTCTTGTACATTTGGTTTTATGAGTCACAGAGTCCCTAAACTTTGTTATTTTTGCTCTACTTATTTAGGAAGTAATGAAACTTCACTTTCACGGACTGGACCAGGGTTTGGCCAGGGTTTGGCCAAGAACCAGATAATATTGGGGGCTTTATGGACCACATGCAGTCTTTGGTTCATATTCTTTGTTTTTAAATCTTTTAAAAAAGTAAACATTTTTAGCTGCTGGGCCTTACAAAGATAGCAGCAGCTTGCCAAACTCTGCACAGGATGATTTGTTATTTTTCAGAATTTAAGGTCAGAAGAAAACCCAAACATGGCCAGGACCAATGTTCCTCAGACCTTCCTCAGAGCAACACCACCAGCCATCACCACAAAGTAAGAAACTGCAGAATTCTACAATAAAACAAAACCAGCAAAATCATTCTTTCGGTTTTTTCCACTCCTCCATTCAGGTCTCTCAGGAACGAATTATCTGCCTTTCTTTTTAGTGTGTGTTAGATGAAGAGCTATGAATATTTCTTGTACAGCCTCGGCCAAGTTGTTTTTTGTTGCTTCCCAGCACCCATTTCTTCCACTTTCTACCAAAAATACACGGATTTTTCTGTGGGTGAATTTATCCCTCCTCCATTTTACAGCAGCTATGCGGTTTGTATGGGATTCATCTAAGTCCAGGGCTCCACCCTGATGATCTTAATCCAACCAACAATCCTATCTTTAGGCCAAGGGTTAAGCACGAGAGAACGAGAAAGCAAGAGAAAGCAATTCCTAGCCCTTGTGACAGTTACTGAAATTTCCTCTTTCTTCATCTGAATGTAAACAAGATGCTGGCTGGCAGCTGTTATAAAACACACAGGAACCCAGTCTTTAAGACCAATGTTTCAGAAAGCAGTGAGGCGACAGAGAGGAAACCTGGGTTTTTGGTTTGGTCCACTGGATGAAATGTTGCTGGAAGTGCTATATCTAAGTCTGACATTTGTTTCCACAGACAGCAAATTCCTTTACAGCTGAAACTGAATTAAGCTGGAATTTCTAATACTTACCTGGTAAACACTCAGATACAGTATTACAGAAATTTCTCCACTTGGGTCAAACCGCAAGAACTATGACTCAACATGGTCACTGGTGTTTAAAAATCTCTCAAACAAGGCACACAATAGTAGAGCAAAATCTAACTTCAGGATTGAGGAATCTAATTTCTGGCCTGCAATGTGTCCAGACTCAAAATACTCATTAATGCTCTGAAATAACTATTTACCAACTGGCATGCCAGTCATCTAAGTTCCTTTCTGAGCCTCCCTAACTGCTTCATATTTATCAAGGGAGAAGGTGGAAGGAAAATGAGCTTTAGACTCAGACAAATGTTATTATGCCACTTTACGGTATATGAGAGGCACTAAACTTGGATAAAACAACTTGGTGTCAAACCTGAGCGCTGCTACTGTGAGCTCTTGAGCAAATGACTGCTTATCTAATCTTCTATTTCCTCATCTGTGAAATGGAGATAGCGCTCACCTCTTAGGGATATGATGATAATTAACAGATATAAAGAAGTCTAGTGAAGTGTGTACAGCTCCTAGCTGAAGCCAGTAAAGGCATGCACCATTCTGGCTTTCCAAGTTTCTACTTCTGAAAGGGGTTTCTTACCTCTTAGCGAACAGAAAGCAAACCGCAACCCAATGTGCTCCCTTCTGAGCTGACAGAGCTCTAAAAAGGAGAAGCGACATAGGTTGTAAGCTAATGTCCACAAGCCTCTGATGGCCCACTATGTTGATCGTACCATAGGGTTGGCCAACATTGGTAAAATGGAATATTTTAGGAATCAACAGAGCCTCTTACTTATCTTGCAAAGAGTCCTAAGATCCGGCAATGCTGGGCCTTTCATTTTGTGTCACATGATGACTGTCAGGTGGAGAGCAGTGGCTGCCCCTCTGGAGGGGGCATTGCCCTTTCCAGCTGAGTCCCGTCCCCATCATCTTCCATTGCTTCAAGAACGCAAGGTGGAGTGGCAAGAAGCCATTTTTCTTGTGGGTGTGCAGCTATTTGTCTTCTACCACGATAATAGATATTTGAAGCATTTCTATTGTCTTGCCACTGTCTGTTGTATTCTTTTTTCTTTGTCCCTGGGGTGCTTTGCTTATTAATATTACTTGCCCGGCTTCTACTGGCATTTGAGTTTGAGACTGCTGATTTTGATGCTTCTACCATCACAGCCAGGAATTTTATTCATGGTTATCCACTGAAGATCCCATCATTGCCTCTCCTTCTTCTTTTCTGTCTTTTTCATTCAAGAAGGAAAGGCAGATGTTGATGCATGTTGAACATCTTCCAAGCCCTAGGTTGAGAACCAGTTTTGAAGTGTGGGCTCCATTCTTGGCATCAATGTCATTTATGTTATTTTGCAAATACCCTGTTAGTTAAGGTGATTGTGTTCACTCTACAGATGAGATAATCGAGGTGCAGCCCTTAGATAACTTATCCTAGCCGGAATCAATTTAGAATTCAAGTCTGGGTCACCTGTCAGATAGGGAGGAACACAGGGTCAGCTGGAATCTGCAGGTCCCTTAGAAAGCTACTTAATACTGGATGAACTGAATGCAGTGAATTCCTTTTTTTCCTCTGCATCAGAAGCTATCCATCATCTTTACTATTCTTTTCCTTATGGAATATAGATCTTCTTGAACTTCTCTCCACTGCATTTGGAAAGGAGATGGTACAGAATTAACTCTCAGGCACAGCTACTTAACCAACAAACTCCTGCCATGTCCCTGGGTTCCCAGAAGTGGAGCAAGCCTGGGCCAGGATTTCTGCCTTCCAGCACTAGGGCTTGTAGACTTTTCCACAGAATTAGCTGCTAAGCAGCTTGCCCAGCCCACGGGCAGGGAGGGTACAAGCCGATGGATCACAGAAGTCTGTTTATATCCAACTGGAATCAAGCGCTATTAAAGTCCAGGAAAAGCGTTATTAAAGTCCAGGAAATGACCAAGTTCATAAAAACAGACATCTTTTTTATGTTTTGCAGAGAAAGTGCTTAGTTGGTAAGCAGGGCAATTTCTAGTCCTGGATAAAAGCTCCTAGTCAAGTATTTTCTAGAAAAGCGCACTCGAGCCTTTCCTTTTACACTTGACTGCTTTCTTTGTTTCCCCGACACGCACTCACACGTAATTTTCCTAGACTCATTTCTGATCTCATTGTTGGAATCATGAAGCTCCAAAACAGTCTGGGTGGAGTCTCTTTTTGAGAAGTCAGGGTTGCATTAAAAAAAAAAAAAATTATTCAGGGGTGGAATCCGGAGAGTGGGTTGGGAATTTGAAATCTTGAAGACACTGGCAAGAAAAAAACAGAGAGTGGGAAGAAAAGTAAAGAGAGAAAGGGAGAAAACAAAGCGGGAGAGAGGACGAACAAAAGAGGCCAAGTGAAAACAATTTTTAAAAGAATAACTAAAAAATAAGAATAAAGAGATAAATCATTCACACACATGACTTGTAATCCACCTCAGAACTTACAGAGACACGCCAAAATGTGAAGGACCATGGAAGCAGCTAGAGAACGATTTAGTACAAAACGCAGATCATTATTAGTCTTATCCTAAAGAAAAAAAGCCAGTTTATTCTCTCTTACCAAAGACTCCGGTGGGTGATATCTTCCTCTTCCTGTCAGTTTAGGCTTTAGTTGAGCGGTGAGAGGGGGAAGTTCGAGGATTCGCATGAGAGGAAGAAGGGGCTGTTCTGAAGTGCTTTGCCACAGAGGTCTAGAATTACAGCCACTACGAGGTGTTACTACTTAGTAAGCTCACAGACTAACGGTATCAGCATCACCTGCGAATTCGTTAAAAGAAAAAAATGAAAGAAGCTACAGGAACTACAACAGCAGCAAAGAATAAGAAATGAAAGAAGGAGGTCGAGAAGGGAACTGTATACAGAGAGAATAAAGGATTTATAAGGAAGACTTTCATTATGTGGATGAGAAGCATGAATTCCCTTTAGAAGACCTTGTTATTCAAGGTCATAGGTAGTGGAATCACCTGGGGGCTTGAGAGAAAAGCAGAATTTCAGGCTTTATCCCAGAATTTCAGGCTCTATCCCAGATGCACTGAATAAGAATCTGTATTACAAGGTTCCCCAGGTGATTCTTATGCATACGGGTGTTTGAGAAGTGCTGCTCTAGAGATCGTTTCTATCAGGGAGCTGCCTGTGGAACAGAGGACTGGGAGCTTCAGTTTCAGCCTCGCCTGGGAATTGTGAGAAACGCAAATTCTCAGGCCCCATCCTGGACCTCCTGAATCAGAATCTCTGAGGGCGGGGCCCAGAGGTGCGCGTTTAAACTAGCCCTCCAGGTGATTCTGCTGGGCGTTCACATTAGAGAACCGCAAGGCAAGAAGTTTTTTGCTAACAACGGGATTGATTGATGTCGGATTGATTTATGTCAGTCTGGTGTATCACGCCTTCAACACCATAATGATGCAGGAGGATCAATTAAAATATCTCCCACACTGGGAATTCCCTGGCGGTCCAGTAGTGAGGACTCTGCGCTTTCACTGCTGAGGGCCCTGGTTCAATCCCTGGTCGGGGAACTAACATCCCACAAGCCGTGTGGTGTGGCCAAAACCAAAAAACCAAAAAACCCAAAACCAACTCACACCCTGAGTGACTTGGGCACTGATCAGTCCAAATGGACAGCAGCTGTGCATCAGCTCAGCGGGGTGCCTGGCCCGGTATTCACCCTTTCAGTTGCTAGATTGGGGGAGATCCAGGGTGTCCAAGGGGAAGGACTGGGACAGCCTCAGTGAGGTGGGACATGAGGACAGAGGCTACGTATCAGCCATTATACATTCCCATAATTTAACAGCGGGTTCAACTGGCCATACCTGCACGTATCGGCTGAAGATCAACCTTGTGATATTGATGAAAAATGCAAAAACTGCTCTTCCCAGACATCAAGGGCAACTGCAACATTCAGAAGTGAGTCATTTACCAGGAAAAATGCTTATTCAAAATAAACAAGCACATCTGCTTGGCATTTCAGCATTGAGATGGGAATATAACCTTCAGTGATCCCTTTACTAGTAGGAAGCAAAACTCTGCTAGGTCCCTGGGTCGACGGCTAGTCTATGGGACAGAGCAGGAAGGAGCTCTACTATTTGAAAGGCACTTGGCACTGGCTCAAGGTTATGGGGGAGGAGTCACAACGGCGTGTAGTATGAATAGTACACGGCTCAGATAGTGGGGAGAAAAAGAAAGGCAAGAGGCCAAGGACTCACAGAAAGACCAAAAGAGAAAAGGGCCATCCTCAAGCATCACCCAATCCCTACAACGCGCCTTCAGGGAAGTGAATGAAACTGTATGTATCAAAAACTGTGCCAAGGGCAAAGTGTTTACAAAAGGTAAATTATCTAGTATTACGGCAATTATAACCATCATGGGGCAATTTCTGCCAGCCTGGGGCAAACTCATGCCTCTGGCTTTTGTGGGCTGTGGCTGCAGTGAGATACGTATGCACTGTGGTAATAGTAAGGAAAAGTATGTACATCGTTACCCCAAACTTCTTAGATCCGGATCCTAAAAGTCCTTGGATTTTCCTTCAGGCATGGAAAGAGCTGGAACACAGACTGAGGTCAGGGAAATGCCTGTCACTTGGAGTGAGAGAGATGTTACATGTGAGTCAGTTTAGAAAACGATCTGCTTGAATCTGTAAACACAGAAAAAGGACCTCAGCGCGCCCTCTGATAAACTGAGGCTCAGGGAAGCACCAAGGAGAATTGACTAAATTCCTACTGAAAGGTCCCTTTGTTTTGTTTACATTAGAAAACACTTGAGTCTTCATTTACTTCTCTCATGGCCACAGGTGGCTTACAGTCCCCCCAAAGCCTCCAAGGCTTCTTGTAAAAAACCTATAGTTAATTGTGTCTTCCTGATTGCTTTTATTATAAAAACATTTCAAAATACTGAGAACAGGAACGTAGAAAAATAATTAACTGAGATACTATTTCCAAGACTGTATTATCACCACTGTTTATATGTTGATGTTATACACACACAGATGTAATTTAGTTTAAGCAAATCACCATTTTATTACTACATGATTTTGCATTTTGCTCCCTCCCTTAATGTTATGCCAGGGGCATTTTCCCATTATCTAATGAACTCAGACGCACTTGATTTGTAATTGTTGCATACCATTCTATCATTTGGGTGCATTGTGTTTTAACTGGCTTTTTTCTCATGCTCTTTACAAACATAGTCACAAAACAACATCACAGAAAACTGTGATGCGTGTCTCTCCAATAAGTAATTGTGGAAACTCTTATTTTCTGAGAGTAACTTCCTAGGAATTTACTATTTTTAGTGATCTTGATGCAAACTTCCTTCTTGAGTGCTTGTGCCAATTTACAGACACCAGCACATCCTTGAACTTGCTCACCTTGCCATACCATCACCAGCGTTAGCACTGATTTTTATGACTTTAATTATTCTTTGTTTAAATTGATAGGAAAGCTGTTATATTATTATAGTTTTAATTTGTATTTCCTTGATTACTAATATGGTTGAACATATTTCTATTTTTTATAAAATTACTTAGTATTTAATTTTTTATTAGGAGGTCTGATTTTTTTTTTTTTTGCGATACGCGGGCCTCTCACTGCTGTGGCCTCTCCCGTCGCGGAGCACAGGCTCCAGACGCGCAGGCCCAGCAGCCATGGCCCACGGGCCCAGCCGCTCCGCGGCATGTGGGATCTTCCCGGACCAGGGCACGAACCCGTGTCCCCTGCATCAGCAGGCGGACTCTCAACCACTGCGCCACCAGGGAAGCCCAGGAGGTCTGATTTTCAATTTGTGAGAGTCTCTTTATATTTTAAGTTTTTTGGTAATTAATAGTTTTTTAGGCACAGAAATTAATTTTTTAGTCAAATCTGTTGATCATGTCTTTTGTCATTTTTCCATTGATTGCATACTTGAAAAGATCCTCTCCTTTTATGGTTATTAGTGTATAGTCATATTTTTCCTAATAACAAAAAGTAACTTTACTTTTTAAACCTTTTCTGTAATGATCAAAACACATTATAAAAACCTAGGACAATCAAAATACAGAAAGGATAAAAGATGTACCCCCCCAACAAATAAAATATTATATATATTCCTCCCCCATTGTATCCATGAACATTTTACTCTTTAATATTTTCACTATTTATTTTGTTGTTGAGGGAAGAGATGAGGATATACGTACATTTTCCTCGATTCAGTTTATGGGACATCAATCTATCTCTGTTGCTTTGTGATGTTTCCTATACAACCTGTTGAGATAATATCTGACATGGCAATGTTTAAGCATTTCTGTTTTTCACCCAGTGATTTGTGTTTTTATTCTTGCACCAGACCCACTTTTGTTTATTACACATTTAATTAAAATATAAAAGCTAATATTACTTGTCCACTGGAAACTTTTCTTAGGTATGAAAAAAAGGGGGGCAGGGATAGATTAGGAATTTGGGATTAACAGATACATACTACTATATATGAAATAGATAAAGGACTTACTGTATAGAACAGGGAACTATATTCAATATCTTATAATAACCTATAATGGAAAAGAATCTGAAAAAGAATATATATATACATACATATATACACATATATATCAATGAATCACTTTGCTGTTCACTTGAAACTAACACAGCATTGTAAATCAACTATACTTCAATAAGAAAAAGAAAAAAAAAGTCTGGAAAAAAATCATTGCTGTTAAGTTATATAAAAAACAGCTCCTTAAAAAACTAAAAATAGAGCTACCATATGACCCAGCAATCCCACTCCTGGGCATATATCCAGAGAAAACCATAATTTGAAAGGATACATCCATCCTAATATTCACTGCAGCACTATTTACCACAGCCAAGACATGGAAGCAACCTAAATGTCCATCAACAGATGAATGGATAAAGAAGATGTGGTACATATATATACGACGGAATATTACTCAGCCATAAAAAGAATGAAATAATGCCATTGTGGCAACATGGATGGATCTAGAGATTATCATACTCATTTTTTTAAGACTTAAAAAATAAATTTATAAATTTATTTTTGGCTGCATTGGGTCTTCGTTGCTGCGTGCGGGCTTTCTCTAGTTGCAGTGAGTGGGTGCTACTCTTTGTTATGGTGTGCAGGCTTCTCATTCGGTGGCTTCTCTTGCTGCAGAGCATGGGCTCTAGGCACGTGGTCTTCAGTAGTTGTGGCACGCGGGCTCAGTACTTGTGGCTCATGGGCTCTAGAGCGCAGGCTCAGTAGTTGTGGTGCACAGGCTTTGTTGCTCCGTGGCATGTGGGATCTTTCCAGACCAGGGGTTGAACCGGTGTCCCCTGCACTGGCAGGCGGATTCTTAACCACTGTGCCCCCAGAGAAGTCCAAGATTATCATACTTAGTGAAGTTACCCAGACAGAGAAAGAGAAATATCATACTGTTATGGAGTACTAGCTCACTCAGCTTGCTGCACGACAGGCCAATAAATTGGAGACGAGGTGTCGAGCAAGGAATATGACTGTGTTTGGAAAGCCAGCAGACTGAGAAGAAGGCACACTAAAGTCTCAAAATAACCATCTTATCGGGGTTTGGATGCCAGTTTCTTTTATAGCACAGAGATGGGGAGGAGATGAGGAAGTGAAGTAAAAAGGCCATAAGTTTGGCAAATATCACCTGGAATGGCCAGCCTCGGGGAGGGGACGGGTTAATTTCTTCTTTCTTGTAGCCATCCACAGGTGGACAGGTGTTCAGATGTTTCCCTGAACAAAGGCACTCTGGTTTAACATTCAGGCAGAGGGGCAGGGTTCCCCAAGGTAGGCCATTATGTATAGACAGTATCCTCTGAGTGAACAAAAGCAGTGGAAAGCAAACGTTAAAGTAAAAGAAACAGGTCCAACATGTAGTCAGATTTGGCTCTTCCCTGTTACAATATGATATCACTTATATGTGAACTATAAACCAAAAATGATACAAATGAACTCATATACAAAAGAGAAATAGACCCACAAACATAACAAATTTTGGTTACCAAAGGGGAAAGGGGTGGGGGAGAGATAAATTAGGAGTTCGGGATTAACATAAACACACTACTATATATAAAATAGGTAACAGAGAACCTCAGACCCCAGGGAATATTAATCAGAGTGAGGCTTCCTGGAGGTCCTAAT
Source organism: Tursiops truncatus (assembly GCF_011762595.2). Classification (NCBI taxonomy): domain Eukaryota; kingdom Metazoa; phylum Chordata; class Mammalia; order Artiodactyla; family Delphinidae; genus Tursiops; species Tursiops truncatus. The sequence goes on from NC_047039.1 coordinate 92,672,869, forward strand.
CTCAGCATCAAGACCCGGCTCTATCCAACTGCTTGCAAACTCCAGTGCTGGATGTCAAAGGGCAACAACCAGTAAGACAGGAATACAGCCCAACCCATCAAAAAAAAAAAAAAAAATGAAACGACAAAAAAAATGTTATAGATGAAGAAGCAAGGTACAAACCTAACAGACCAAAATAAATGGAGACGAAATAGGCAACTTACCTGAAAAAGAATTCAGAGTAATGAGAGTAAAGATGACCCAAAATCTCGAAAAAAGAATGGAGAAAACCCAAGAAACATTTAACAAGGATCTAGAAGAACTAAAGAGCAAACAAACAGTGATGAACAACACAATAACTGAAATTAAAAATACTATAGAAGGAATCAATAACAGAATAACTGAGGCAGAAGAATGAAGTGAGCTGGAAGATAAAATGGTGGAAATAACTGCTAGGGAGCAGAATAAAGAAAAAAGAATGAAAAGAATTGAGGACAGTCTCAGAGACCTCTGGGACAACATTAAATGCACCAACATTCGAATTATAGGGGTCCCAGAAGCAGAAGAGAAAAAGAAAGGGATTGAGAAAATATTTGAAGAGACTATAGTTGAAAACTTCCCTAATATGGGAAAGGAAATAGTTAATCAAGTCCAGGAAGCACAGAGTCACATACAGGATAAATCCAAGGAGAAGCACACCAAGACACATATTAATCAAGCTATCAAAAATTAACTACAAAGAAAAAATATCAAAAGCAGCAAGGGAAAAACAACAAATAACATACAAGGGAATCCCCATAAGGTTAACAGCTGATCTTTCAGCAGAAACTCTGCAAGCCAGAAGGGAGTGGCAGGACATATTTAAAGTGATGAAGGAGAAAAACCTACAACCAAGATTACTCTACACAGCAAGGATCTCATTCAGATTTGGCGGAGAAATTAATACCTTTACAGACAAGCAAAAGCTAAGAGAATTCAGTACCACCAAATCAGCTTTACAACAAATGCTAAAGGAACTTCTCTAGGCAGGAAACAGAAGAGAAGGAAAAGACCTACAATAAGGACATAAATCACAGCAGGATCCTTTTAGACCCACCTCCTAGAGAAATGGAAATAAAAACAAAAATAAACAAATGGGACCTAATGAAACTTCAAAGCTTTTGCACAGCAAAGGAAACCATAAACAAGACCAAAAGACAACCCTCAGAATGGGAGAAAATATTTGCAAATGAAGCAACTGACAAAGGATTAATCTCCAAAATTTATAAGCAGCTCATGCAGCTCAATAACAAAAAAACAAACAACCCAATCCAAAAATGGGCGGAAGACCTAAATAGACATTTCTCCAAAGTAGATATACAGATTGTCAACAAACACATGAAAGGATGCTCAACATCAATAATCACTAGAGAAATGCAAATCAAAACTACAATGAGGTATCACCTCACACCAGTGAAAATGGCCATCATCAAAATATCTACAAACGATAAATGCTGGAGCGGGTGTGGACAAAAGGGAACCCTCTTGCACTGTTGGCGAGAGTGTAAATTGATACAGACACTATGGAGAACAGTATGGAGGTTTCTTAAAAACCAAAAATAGAACCACCATATGACGCAGCAATCCCACTACTGGGCATATACCCTGAGAAAACCATAATTCAAAAAGAATCATGTACCACAATGTTCATTGCAGCACTATTTACAATAGCCAGGTCATGGAAGCAACCTAAGCGTCCATCGACCGATGAATGGATAAAGAAGATGTGGCACATATATACAATGGAATATTACTCAGCCATAAAAAGAAAGGAAATTGAGTTATTTGTAGCGAGGTGGATGGACCTAGAGTCTGTCATACAGAGTGAAATAAGTCAGAAAGGGAAAAACAAATACCCTATGCTAACACATATATATGGAATCTAAAAAAAAAAAAAGTTTCTGACGAACCTAGGGCCAGGACAGGAATAAAGATGCAGACATAGAGAATGGACTTGAGGACACGGGGAGGGGGAAGGGTAAGCTGGGACAAAGAGAGTGGCATGGACATATATACACTACCAAATGTAAAATAGCTAGTGGGAAGCAGCCGCATAGCACAGCGAGATCAGCTCGGTGCTTTGTGACCACCTAGAGGGTGGGATAGCGAGGGTGGGAGGGAGATGCAAGAGGGAGGGGATATGGGATATATGTATACGTATAGCTGATTCACTTTGTTATACAGCAGAAACTAACAGAACATTGTAAAGCAATTATACTCCAATAAAGATGTCAAAAAAAAAGAAAGAGTAAATGGAAACAAAAAAAGATAACCAACAAGTGTACAGCACAGGGAACTATACTCAATATCTTATAATAACCTATAATGGAAAAGAATGTGAAAAAAAATATAACTGAATCACTTTGTTGTATACCTGAAAGTAACACAATATTGTAAATCAATTTTACTTCAATTAAAAAAAAAAGCAAAAAAAAAATAGCCTTTGCACACGGAGGACAATAGAGTGTTAATATATGACATGTGGAAATGTGAGTTGTATGAAAGTTGAATGTTGAACATTGAACCCCCCCCCCCCATGTAGAGCAGGTTGGAGATGAGGTGTAAGAAAACTAAGATTGGATAAGTAGACTGTGGTCAGATTATGGAGGGACTTTAAAGAGAGGAGTTTGAAGTCAATAAGCAACTTAGAAGAAACATTAAGGGCTCTTGAGCAGGGACAGTGATGGGGGAAAGACATGCTTTAGGATGGATTGGTAACAAACGCTGTACAGGCTAGTGGCAGACACTGATTCAGAGAAGCATGTTGGGAATTGCAGAAAATCATCCATGATAGAATGAGGAGTTTTACAAGAGTGGCAACAGAGCAGAAGGCAACAGTTTCTCCATATGTAAAATCGACAAGACGGCACTGGCTCAATAGATATTTGCCATTTCTATATACTCTAGGTCTATAAGGGACAAGAAAGAGTAAGAGAATGCTACCGTTGTGAGCCTTATACCAAAAGAAATAGTAATACCCCTGATCAAAATGGGAACATTTTCTCGTACTGTGTGGACTGCAGGATAACCTTTTTCCACTCAACTCACCATAACTAACCCCCAAGAGACTCTGTCCTCATCATTTTTCTCTATGATAACTCCCAAGGGGAATCCAACCATTGTTGTTGTCGTTTTCAGTCCATCAATCCTTGGATGGGGAGTACAGTTGTGACTATCGTTCACGCGCTCTGACTTACAGGTGGTCTTAGCTTCCTTCCACTCTCTCCGAGTTCCGTGCAGGACAAACTCTAATAGGGGCTCTTCACATGGGAGGTCCCTAAGATCAGTTTATGTAAAAGGAGGAAAAGGGTCAAACCTCCCTTTCCCTTCATCTAGGTCTCAGAGAAGAGCCCTCCAGCGTGATTCAGCCCATCTCATCAGAGTATAAGGTGACTTTGGCTAATTTTGGTTCTCTGAACATCACGAAACCAACAGGAACCCATGTTTTCATGCCTGTAACTCTGAACCTCTTGCATTGCTTAGCTTACGTTCCTCATCTTTCTCCTTGAATTTATCCCTAAAAAGCCTTCAGATCACCTTAGTAGAAAAGTCCCTGCTTTTTTTGCCTTCCAGAACCATTCTGCTTCCCCCCACCTCCGCACCTACTCCACCAACAGCCCACATGGCTTCTGCCTGGCCTATAGTCGGACATTGCTGCCCAGAATCTACAATTAGTTACTATGTAATTTAAAATGTCAGTAGCTCACATGATTCCTCAGAGGGCACCATGACCTCTGATTGCTCCAAACCTACACAAGTTTGAGAACTGCCGATCTATAAAATGAGGCTAAGACAACTTGGTCTGCCTGCCTTACTGAGTTGTTGTGAGGATCCAATGAGATTATATGTGGAATCTGGCTTTGAAAGCTATGAATTGCTCCACAAATCCATGAGATTGTAATTGCCATACATTTAACACTGAGCAAACATTACTGGGCACCTATACTGGGGCAAAAAGCATGTTTGTTTTGGCTTTCAAACCATGCTTTTGTACAGGGAGTAAAAGGAGTATGTGGGAGGCATAGAAGAGGTAGATTTCAGTGGACGTGAGTCCATTTTTCTAGAAGCTATTGGATGATCAGGTATATAGTTCAATCACCTGGGACTCCTTAGACCTTTCCCACTGTCATTCTTTTCGTTGATGCTTATTCAACATATGCCCATGATCTAATTTGAGAACTCTACCACAAGGTGCTACACCGTCTACAGGATTTAGGAAAGGCACATGGTCTGCAATTTCTAGCTTGCCCAATATGAACAATTCTGGGACAAAAACACCTTGTAAGAGGCTTCCATCGCTACTAAATTTAGGCAGTCACCCAGCCTTGTCACTTGAAAACAGTTTAGTGCTTGATCCACACCGATTGCCCTATCCCTGGGTGCCTTCCTTTCTTCCCTCCATCCTCCTCCCCTAAGAGATAAAGACAAGACACAGAGAAAAGCCAATGCAGCCAGGCCTAGGAGATTATAGTACCAGTTTCAAAAATTTGAAACTAGATAAATTGAAGGTTTCAAAATAGAACACAAGGCTTTATGTAATTGGGCTAATTGGAGGAAGGCTTGGGAGCAGGTTAGGAGTAACTGGGAGTAGAGAGACAGGAGGATTTGGGGGGCAGAGTCTCAGAGAATGGTCCTCTGACCTACCCTGGGGAATTTCGTCACAAAAGAACGGGATTTCACACAGAATTTTCATAAGATGTTGGCAGTGTGAGCAGTGCTATCTGGCAATCATCATGTTAGATTATTGCAACAATGGGTGTGTGGGAAAAGGAATTTTTCCTCTTTAGTAGAGTATTATAAGCCAGTGTGATGGGCGCAGGTCAACCTTGGGGGCCATGGATACCTGGTGATGGGAAGGAAAAAGGCAGCAACTTTCCAAAGGAATTTCACAATGTACATTCCAGAGATGTCTCATTTTAAGGAATCAGAGCCCAAGAGAAAAAGAATGACAGATGTTACTAATTTGGAAAAACTGTAAGGTAGTTTCAGGACCCCCAGAAATGGTTGAGAACACATTAGGGAGGGGTGAGCTAGAGGTTTTACAACAGCAATAGATGCTCAGTAGAAAAAACATCTACAATATACAAGTAGAGTGTTTTCATGAGCTCCCAAAAAACAAAAGCTGGACCCAGCACACCCTCAGAGGAGGCTTTCTTGCTGAATGCCACCAGGTTAAATTAGTTCTTTTATGTTGGCTGGATAGAGTGAGATCAGATTTATCACCTTTTCTCCAAGTCAGTGCTTGGAGAAATTAGGCTTTTAGTCAAGATGTCCTCCTCCCCTACTTGGAAGCTGAAAACTGCTCCTACTGCTATAGCCAGCACTTTCAAAAGATGAAGGAGAAAACAGCTTAGCTGGCGATTGTGAATGTTCACAGTACACATGAAGAGTCTTAGGACTTTACACCTTCTGGAGAAGGGACAGTGTCTGGCAATGGGGACAGAGAGGTGGGACTTCTGGAGGAAAAAAATGATAAAAGGAGAGAAGGGAAGGTTTAGATTGGGCCTCTCTCCACCATGTGAGGGAACATCTAAGAGGGGAGCTCATGAAGGTCTGGGCGGGGAGACCTTACACTTCTCTAGATAAGGGGACCAGATAGTTAGACTAAGAGACACAAATACCTGATTCTTTTTACCGCTATCTCCTATCACTAAGTCTGTTAAGTTTTGATTTTATCACCTGTATTTGAGACGAAAGTACTGAATCTTCTTGGATCGCACACGTGCACGCGCGCGTGTGTGTGTGTGTGTGTGTGTGTGTGTGTGTGTTCTTGTGTATTTTTGCTCAGGAAGGAATGTAGCCAAGATCTTCAACAGCACGGGGAGGAGAATACATTCCCAAGTTCATGTTATATAATTTTACTGTAATGAAAGAATGTTGATGAACGAATCCAGCCAGGGAAGATCCTCAAATGGCAAAGGCATTTAAGGGGCCAAAGATTAGGGACCTATTGCCTGGTTGAGGTAAGGGTGCCGAGGTGATAGTGTGGGACTTGCTTTAACCCTTTCCACACACCCTCCACTCTTTGATGTGGACAATCGATTCGTTCTTGATCTAACATAAAGTCAAACGCAAGCCAAGCTCCATTTTCCAACCACATTGCTGCATCTATTAAGTCACCACAGTCTGGGTGATAAAAGTGATGTCCACTGCATTCTCACACCCTTTTACTGTAATCCAGGAAGATTATGAAGAGGATGACAGCTCTCCAGTTCTGCAATCTACCTGCTCTTCTTAAGACTGCAGTTGGAGCCTCATAGCTCCGGCTAATATTTTTATCTTCAATCTCTGTTTATTTAACAGGTTAAACAAATACTCACCTTGTTGTTTTAATTAACTTTAGTACGGCTAATTTGTTAATTGGCCAGTTGTATTTACTCTTCAGTGAATTTCTCACGGCGTTCACTAGAGTTTTAGGGTTTTCTTATTGATTAGTGTGAACATTTTTATATATCAAGTGTATGAATCCTTTACCATATTACTATAAATATTTTTCTAATTTCACACACACATACACAAAAAGACTGCAGTTGGAGAGGGAATTCCCTGGCTGTCCAGTGGTTAGGACTCTGTGTTTTCACTGCTGAGGGCCAGGGTTCAATCCCAGGTCGGAGAAGTAAGATCCCTCAAGCTGCATGGCACAGCCAAAAAAGCTTCAAAAAAATTAAAAAAAAAAAAAAGACTGCAGTTGTAGAGAATCTAAACAGAGGGCAGAAGTACATATTCCCTAGTGACAGTGGCCAAGATTCTATTCTTCACTCTATTGCCAATGATGACGTCACTCTGGGTAAGTCCCTCAGCCCTGAGCTTCCTTTTTTGTTTTTTTTTTGCGGTACGCGGGCCTCTCACTGTTGTGGCCTCTCCCGTTGCAGAGCACAGGCTCCGGACGCGCAGGCTCAGCAGCCATGCTCACGGGCCCAGCCGCTCTACGGCATGTGGGATCCTCCCGGACCGGGGCACGAACCCGTGTCCCCTGCAGCGGCAGGCGGGCTCCCAACCACTGCGCCACCAGGGAAGCCCTGAGCTTCATTTTTAAAATCTAAAGATAAAGAGATCCCCTAAGGACCTTAAGAACTTCACTAAGGTCCTTATCCCTTCCAGTGACAACAACCTTGTGGGGAGTTGTGCTGTTAAGAGGACAGATTGGTTGTGATTGTTACAGCAGAAGCTGATTTAAGGAAAGGCACTTTTTCTGGGAAAGAGGAATATGAAGTCGAAGGTCAGCACACCAAGAGAAAAGGGGAAAATGATCGTATCAGCAATAGGAAGACCAAGTGTTCCTATTCAGGGTAGAGGGGTGTAGTCCAGGTACTGCTGCCTAACAGACAAGCCCTCCAGTGCATGCTTATGTGAACCACCCAGGAACTTGGTGACAAGGCTGATACTGGGCGGAGAAGGTACTCCAAGTATGTGAAAGGGAATGACTTTGTAAGTGGCATCTTAGGGGGAAAGATGGTGGATTTAGCCAACTAGTTTTCCCCATAGACTCCACTCAGCTGTTAGGAAAACCGACAGAAATTGTTGGGGGAGGCTGCCAGGGCGGGGAGCGGTCAGGACCTAGAGAGACCTTCCACGATGACTCATACAAACAATGGTGCTTAGGAAAGAGCCTCTCTCAAATCAAAGTTCAGGGTTTCAAAGAGCTCACATGTGTTCCTTCTATCCTGATGTTTATTTTTTGTTAGAAACACCAGGGTTTAGAGAACACAGAGACTCAATAAGAAATTTCATAGACTCAGAAAATACCTCTAGAGCTTTGGGCAGTAATTCACCTAAGCCTGGAAGTTTCCATATGTCAAACGTTATATTGATACAATGCCAGGAGCTGAAGATTTCATTTGATCATGAATCTAAGATAGGATGATGGCAAGGTATACTACTAAACTGCCAACGGTATCATGCAATGCCATTGTTAAGAGGCATTCCTATTTTGGAGATACTAAAAAATATATATTTTGAATGAATGAAGCATGTTTAATATCCTAACTGTTGAATACTGTGGTTTCTATGTAAGTCTAACTTTAACTGCTACCCAAACACTGTTATCCTATCCGGGGATGTGGTAAGGCAACTCTGGCCAAGAGTTTATTAATTCTCAGGGCCTTGTTATGATACCTGGCGCAGAATCCTGAACACCAAGCTGGTAGAATTAAGTGGGGAGGGTCACTGGTGGTATGTCGGTAGCAGGGGTGCCGGGTGGTAATAGGAAAACTGATTCTCTTGGCAAATTGATAGCATAGCACAAGAGACCAAGGATAACAGTGCTTTTTTTTTTTTTAAGTTTTAAATTTTATTTTATTTATAAGCTTTTCAACTCCACTTCCAAGTGCTGACAGTGCCCTTATCTTAGTATTGTCCCTTCTTTTCTTAAAAAAAATTATTTCACTGAAGTATAATTGATTTACGTTGTATTAATTTCTGCTGTACAGCAAAGTGATTCAGTTACACACACACATACACACACACATATATATATACACACATCTACATATATATACATCCTAATATTGTCGTTTCTTTAGTGGGAGAGATTTGGGGCCATCTAGGCATCAAATCCATAAGGTCCACAGCATGTCTCATGCACCTGTCTAAAGCATCAGCAATGTTGCATTGGGGTTAACGTTGCCTGCACTTTCCTCTGAAGGGCCCGGCTTTCAGTATTGTTGTGAGGTTTCCTCTAGTCTAGCCCAGTTACCTGGAAAGAATATGGGATTAGGAGATAAAAGAGCCTGGATTACAGTCTCACGGACTATAAGCGTTGTAATGAAACTCACAAGGAAATGTACTTGATTGAGAAAAATGGACTCAGTAAATTGTGTGAGTACCTACTTGCTTGTGAGACTCAGTCTTCACAACAACTGGAGTAGGTCTTATCCTTTTCATTATGCAGATGAGGACAGGAGGCACCTTGTCCAACTCACATGGCTCATAAGGGAAGGGACGAGCATTTGAACGTGGGCAGTTGAATTCCAGAGCTTGTGCTTTTCATCACTGCACCCGTAAATAAGAACTAAATCTTGCCATTAAGGAGAGTCAAACATAAATTAGCCATGATAGAAAGATAAAAGTGCTTTAATAGACATGTTTACAAAGTGCTACACAGCCCAGAGGATGAAGCAATTAAGTTCATGCATCTTACATATTAATAAGGAAACTGAGCCTGAGAATTAGTCAGCTACATTTTTTTTTTTAAAGAAGGGACACTTCTTACTCTATAATTTCAGATCATGGGTTTCTAAAATACCATGCATTTGTTTGTTTGTGGATCGAACAGCAATGCATTTACTACAAGACTCCTGAATATCAAACACAAGATTCATCAGAGAATAGCCAATAAATGGGATATAAACACACTTTTTGACTGTGGAAAATTTTAAACACACACAAAAGTAGAGAGGAGAGTATAATGAGTATAACGAACTCCCAAGTACCCCTAACTCAGCTTCAGCTATTAGCGACATTCTGCTGTTCTTGCCTTAGCTATACCTACCTCTCCTCCCGCTCCCCACTTTTTTTTTTTTTCTGGAGTACTTGAAAGCAAATCCAAGCATGCATATAATTTATTGGTAAATACTTTGGTGGGGCTATATAAACTACCAAGCCTTAAAAAATAATTAAAACGTCATTATGCCAACCAATGAAATTAATAATTCCAAATATTCACCTAATACCTAGTTTATGTCTAATTTTTTCCTGATTAATAAACATGCTTTTAATGGAAGAACTTTTGTCACTATCAAATGTCTTCCGAAACCTCATCAGGACACCAACTGTTCAGGATGCTGGGTCCCTCTCGGCATGCTCTGAATCAGTCCAGCATTCAAGGTAACTATCATCATTTTCACCTTTTAGATTTCTTTTGTCTTTGACTTTGGAAAGGCAGATTATGAAAACAGGATTGAGAAATTTGGTTGTTTGCCTCTGAGGAAAAATTATATATGTGTGTGTATATATGTAGATATATATATATACACACACAGACACATACACACACATTATCTAAAATATTATATCCCCCTAAATACTTTGTTTCTTCCCCACGAGTACTTACTATTGCATTCTTTCCTTAGTATTTACTGAGCACCTACTATATGGCAAATATCACCAAGGATATATTGATAAATAAGATATAACTTCTGTCTTCACAGAGGGAGGGAGGCAGACAAATGATAACTAAGCGCTACGGGCTAACCTCAGAACCGCAGTGGGGGGCAACTATTGGTCATGGGAAAAATAAGAAGGGGAATCTACTCCACAGGAGGGAGAAAAAGCGTCAAGTTTAGCAGTATACAGAAAAGGAGCTGAGTTAGTAGATTAAAGTGTGCTCTAGATCAGAGGTGAAATGAGGAGAGAACACACAAGGACTGGTTCTGTTTCTTAGGGACCAGGATGATTGTGACTGTGAGTTGGCTAGATTTGTTTTCCTTCAGTTTACTGTAAAACTAGCCAAATATTCATATAATGATGTACATGAGAGCAAGAATACAGATGAGTGGGTGGGCCTTCCAGTTGCCCCCCTCAATCCACTTGTTGCGGTTATCAGAGTTTGATCATCTCGGCAGCCTGTGCAGTGAGGAATCAACTGGAGCTCAGTGCCTGTTCTATTTTTAGTTTGATAGGAGACACCTTAGCAGGCAAGAGTCTACACTGTTAAAGTGTATGCATGTTCCTGTGACACCATGCTTACAGGCTTCTGGGGTCCATTTCTGAATTTTGGGGTCTACTCAAGGTTCAAGTGTAGCAAGCTGGGCAGTGACTTAAGACCAAGATCATGAACTATTTTGATAGGGATAAAAAGGTCTGTGGGGTGTGTGTATGTGTGTGTGTAATACAGCTTCCAGATATATCTCACCTGTTGCTTCTCCTTCTGAATCTTAACACTTCTTTCACACCCACACCCACAAACACCCTGTCTGTTCTACTCATTGGCATTGCTGACTAGAAGGAATCTTGGAATGAGCAAGGGCAGAGCTCGTTCTCCTCATGTCCTATTTAAGTTGACCTTGGGGTGGAGGCAGAGGGGTTTAGAACAAAGTCAACAGCATCTGAGGGCTCAGAACAAGTGGTGATGATGATGGTGGGGTGAGGGGAGAACAAGGAGTAGAGGAAAGTGACTCAGATAAAGGAAATGGCTTGTGCAAAGGCTTCACGATGAGCCCGTGGATATTCAGAGAGCTGAAAGCCATTCGTCATGAGGTCCTCTTAATGTTGCAATTATGACTTATGGAACACAAACACTGCCTGGAGTTACTTGATGGGACACTTACAAAAACAAAGGCTGCTTTGTAATTAGGAACATTTCCTTTTGCAAACCTCAGAAACATAGGCTGTAATAATAAAGGACCATAGTCAATAAAGCTTACTGAGGGTTGAGAATGCCAGCCATATTCTAGCTAAGGTTTGTTTTCTAGAAAGTGTGCTGTGGTTGGTTACTCTGAACCTTAGCCTTGGACTTAGGTGTTAGGCAGTAATTTCTAGATCTTGTAGGCATTGCTTCCCTACCTCAGTTTTCTTAAGTGTAAAGAGGGAGCTTTGCAGAATCAGCTGAGATGGGCTGCGGAGGGGCTGAGAAGAGGAGGGACCTGATATTTATCCAGCCATTGCTAAATACTAGGCACCCACATGACTTACAATTCTCACAACTTTATGAGACAATGTAGGAGAAAATACATTTTAAATGACAAAGCACAATACAAACTATAAGGTGTGCAAAAACAGTTTGGAAATATTTCCCCTTTGACTGTATATTTCATAGATTCTCAATAAAGGATTCAGATTCTTTTGAAGAATGTGGTGTAACTGAGAAATGCATATGGGTGGTTTTTGCTACTTTTTTTGTGGTCCTCACTTTGCTCCGTTCTTTCAGGTTTTTCTAGTTTGTCAGTTAGTCTTTATTACCCTTGCTGACTGAATACACTTTGACTTAGAGAAGTATAAACAATCTTGAACACTGCTGGGAAAGTAAAAGATTCAGTGGACATAATGAAAGGAAGAATCTTAATGATTTAGGAGGGCGAGGATCAGGTGTGTAATTAGACCGGTCAGGAATCATGCGGGTGGAGCGAACACACCAGAAAGTGGTTTCTATGAGGAGTGGGTGTGATCAGCATTTCCTCTGAAGAGAAGGGGACAGCAGTCTGTACCGCAACGCTTACAGACATCCCAACAGCCTTGGTCTATGTGCGTGTCTTTTTTTTTTTTTTTTCGCGGTACGCGGGCCTCTCACCGCCGCGGCCCCTCCCGTTGCAGAGCACAGGCTCCGGACGCGCAGGCTCAGCGGCCATGGCTCACGGGCCCAGCCGCTCCACGGCATGCGGGATCCTCCCGGACCGGGGCATGAACCCGTGTCCCCTGCATCGGCAGGCGGACTCTCAACCACTGCGCCACCAGGGAAGCCCTATGTGTGTCTCTTTAAAGCAGCTTGGCTGTGTGCACAAAATTTAACAGCCCAGAAGTATTCCACCAAGGATCATATATTTTAAGTGATTTTGCCTGCTGATTACTGTGGCTGGAATATGTAGCTGTAGACCAGCTGAAGACATGTGGACCTTACAATATGTTTGCGGCTTTTTTATTATTTTCAAAACAGTGCGTTTCTTTCAGGCTCCATCCAACGCGACACTTTGAGCCCAGGTGACCTTTAATGGCTGGTTGGTAAGATAATTAGGGGAAAAAGGTCTGAAGTTACTGTCGCTGCTTTTAGGTCAGAGTTAGGAGAGAATCATGAGTAATTAGGTATAATCCCTTCAAACAAAAAATACTGCTGCTGCTAGGTTGGTTGTTAAGGAAGCATAACAAAGTAATTCTGATGTAACCTGGCTGGTAAATTTCAGGTATTCTAAGCGTCCGGCTCTTACGTTCACTGGAGCATAAAGCACAAGGATATACTGTATAAATACACTGAGAGTTTCAATAATTAATTTCGGTTCCTTAATTTGATCATCAGCAAATATTTTCCTTTGGTGTATACAAGTAGCTCATGATTCATATTTCCTCTTGGTAACAGTTTCCACTTTTATGTTAAACTATTAATCATCTTGATCTGAACTCTTCTCTAAAGATTCCTGAAGGAGTGTTTAAACAAAATTATGTGGAGGCACAATCTTTAAACTTATACATGCCAATGCATATGCCAGATTAATTAGGGTAAACGGAAAGATGATATACTCATTCACGTGGGGCTTTCACTTCAACTCATTTTTACAAATTTAAGATTATTTTGTATGAATATGAAAGTATATTTATGGATGTAAAACTAATATATTTTCATTGAAAATTGTCAGAAATAAAGGGAAAATTTGGATGAGATAAAAATCACCCATAGTTCCATGTCTTAGGGAAAATCATTATTAACAAAGTTAGGTAAATCTCTTTCTATGCATACTGCGTATGCATTTCTAGGCAATTAGGAGCACATTATAAATACATTTTATATACTGTTTTCCACTGAACATTATGCCATGATTTTTTCTGTTATTAAAACTCTGTAAATGTAATATTTAATGGCTTCGTAATATTTAACCCTATGAATTCCATAGCCAATACCATGAATTCCATAACGAATTCCAGGATTTTTCACCATATAATTTGTTGCTGATTTTTAATATTAAAAATGCTGTGATGGGCCTCCCTGGTGGCGCAGTGGTTGGGAGTCCGCCTGCCGATGCAGGGGACACGGGTTCGTGCCCGGATCCGGGAGGATCCCACATGCCGCGCAGCAGCTGGGCACGTGGGCCATGGCCGCTGGGCCTGCGCGTCCGGAGCCTGTTGCTCTGCGACGGGAAAGGCCGCAACAGTGAGAGGCCCGCGTACCGCAAAAAAACAAAAACAAAAACAAAAAATGCTGTGATAATTATCTTTGTGCATAAATATTTGTCCCTAGGTTAGATTTTTTTTTTTTTAATGAGATTGTGTTTCGGGCAAGGAATTACTGAAGTAAAAGGCATGCGTTCACATTTAAAAATTTTTCGATTCAGGTTGCCAGTTGTTTGGAAGAAAGGTTGTACTAGTTTGTACTCCCTACAAATGTTCAAGAAAATGGTTTTATCTAGTAGCCAGCTGCATATAGTCATTAAAACAAACACTACCATCACTGCTACCACCACTAGCAAAACCCCTGCCAAGTGGGTAGGTGAAAAATTTTCATCATTTCTTTTATCATTAGTGAAACTGCTCATTTTCCACCCATATTTCTTCTCTAGTGAGTTGCCTGTTCGTATCTCTGCCCAAAACAAAATGTTTTCTTATGGCTATCTGTTAAATCATGATATTTTAGAATATTACTATTTTGTCATGCATGTTTCTGCTTGGTTTTACAATGCAGTTTGTGTTAAATTTTTTTTTAAATAAATTTATTTATTTATGGGTCTTTGTTGCTGCACGCGGGCTTTCTCTAGTTGCTGCGAGCGGGGCTACTCTTCGTTGCGGTGCGTGGGCTTCTCATTGGGTGGCTTTTCTTGTTGTGGAGCATGGGATCTAGGTGCGCAGGCTTCAGTAGTTGTGGCTTGCAGGCTCTGGAGCATAGGCTCAGTATTTGTGGCGCACGGGCTTAGTTGCTCTGCGGTATGTGGGATCTTCCTGGACCAGGGCTCGAATCCGTGTCCCCTGCATTGGCAGGCAGATTCTTAACACTGCGTCACCACGGAAGCCCTTTGTTAAATTTCAACTTGTGAGAGAAGCTTCCACATTTTTGTAAATATATTTCTTTTGTGGGTCCTTTAAAATTTTATTTAAAAAAATTTAAAGTGTATACGTCAGTGGTTTTTAGCATACTATTTATAAAGTTGTGCAACTATCACCACTATCAAATTGTAGAATACTTCATCAGTCCTGTACCTATTAGCAATTACTCTTCATTCTCTCCTCCCTCATCTTCTGTCTCTATAGATTTGCCTATTCTGGGCATTTCATATAGATGGAAGCACATAATACATGGCTTTTTGTGTCTGGCTTCTTTCACTGAGCATAATGTTTTCAAGGTTCCCAAGCTTCACGTCAGTCTTTGTTTTTTTTGTCTCCTTTTGACCCTGTTTGGTTTTGCTACATCCTTTGTCTTTTTTGAGGAACCACAGGAACTTAAAATCTATTTGGCCATAGTACACCTTAACCCACTGGCTTTAGTTAATTTGCCATTCAGCTTCTACTGCTTCTTACATCAGAGCATTAAGCATGATGGGTATTTGTTTGAAAAGGAAAAGCTTTACTACAGTAGAGAAGTATCCTTCTAGTCTGAGTTTTAGAGATTTTATGAAGAATAGATATTAAATTTTTCTGAAAGCTTTTCCTACATCTACTGAAATGATCAAATGGCTTCTAGTACTTGACATTCCTATGATATACAGTAGGAGTAACTTTACTACAGTTGGACAGTTTTTTGATTCTTGTGGTAAAAAAACATGGATTGTCATGGACTGTTGAATTTGTTTGTATCTGTTATCATTAACTATTTTATGTTTGCCACGTGGATATTCCAAAGTTGAGAATAAGTGTTTGAATACAGTGAAAACACAGATATTTGGGGCCAGCATATCTGAGTTTTAATTTAAGTTCCAATACTCATAATCCTGTGACCTTGGGCATTTTCCTTCTCATCCTCACTTTGTATTATTTTTGTAGATTTTCAATCATAGGAGTATGGAAAATTTTATATCCTGCTTTTTTCCTCACTTAACTTTACACCACATACATTTTCCATGTTACTGCATTATCTTTTTGAAGGCTGGTATAATATATGATTTAGAAATGTGCTTGAGGTAGCATAGTTTAGAGTTCTTCATTGTTGGGCCTTTCATCCATGTCCACATTTTCAGCAATAATAACGTTGTGATGAAATTTATTATGTCTAAAACTTGTGTATATTAGCTCAAAGCATATAAAAATACTTTTAGGGATATAGATCATCATAGTGCTTCCTAAATTATACCAATTTACACTCTCACGGACGATATATAAAATTTCCTATTTTACTGCACAGTTGCCAGCATTGTTTATTAACATTAAAAAAAGTCACTGCTAATCTGGTAAACAAAATGTTTTCTCCATATTTGTGAGGTTGTACTTTTTCTCACACAAATATGAATATATGGCATTTCTTTGGTGAGTTGTCTGTGTTCTGGAGTTCTGTAAGTTTTTTTTTCCAATTTATATAATAAAGGCATTATAATAAAATGTTCGTACTTGGTCTGTCATAAAAAATTTTCTTTCCATTTTGTTTATCTTTTTTTTTTTGGCTGCATGGCTTGTGGGATCTTAGCTCCTCATTGATCAAACCCACACTCTTGGCAGTGAAAGTGCAGAGTCCTAACCACTGGACCACCAGGGAATTCCATCTTTCCATTTTGATTATCATCCTCTGAATGACAGCCCAAACTTTCTATTTATGCTATCAAATCTGTTTATTATTCCTACTGTAATTTTTCTGTAACTTCTAGGTTTCGAAGGTTCTTTTTTAAATTTTTTGATACATTTATTTATTTATTTATTTATGGTTGCATTGGGGTCTTTGTTGCTGCGCGCGGGCTTTCCCTAGTTGCGGCGAGCGTGTGCTACTCTTCGTTGAGGTGCGCGGGCCTCTCATTGCAGTGGCCTCTCTTGTTGTGGAGCACGGGCTCTAGGCGGGCGGGCTTCAGCAGTTGTGGCTCACAGGCTTTAGAGCGCAGGCTCAGTAGTTGTGGTGCACAGGCTTAGTTGTTCTGTGGCATGTGGGATCCTCCCAGACCAGGGCTCAAACCCGTGTCCCCTGCATTGGCAGGCAGATTCCCAACCACTGCACCACCAGGCAAGTCCTTAGAAGGTTCTTTTAAGCCTTTAAATTTTTGAGAAAAATTAATTCTAAAAACTATCTTATGGTTTTAATATCAATATTTAACTCCCCAATCCACCTTGAATTTATTTTTATGTGGTGAGAATACAAATTAAAAGACTTTCAAATTTTTACCAATTGTCTAATGCCAGTCACTCTCTTACTTTCTAATATTTTACAACAAAAATTCCACTGGTTGTTGATGTTTTCTTCATGACTTCCGAGTTTTTAAATAGAATATTTAAATTAGTAGGTACAGGTTTTCATATTGATGCTTTCCCGTTTCTTGATCCAGCATGCACTATTTTAATTACTGCAGCTTTTTATTATGCTTTGATTTTTAGTAAAGATGGTCCTTTTCATTATTTTTCTTTAAAATATTTTAATTTTCCATTTTTTTTCTTCTTAATGAACATTAGAGTAAATAATTTGGTCATGTTCCCCCCCCCCAAATCCAATATATTAAGCGTGATTGGAATTACATTACGACTATAATTTTATTTGGGAAAAATCAACATCTTTAAGACATGTTGTTCTCTCATCCAGGAGATGGCATGCTTCTCATTATTTTAGTATTTATAAATGTTTATAGATACAATTTTATAATATTCTTCCTTGAGGTCACATAGATTTCTTACTTATATATGTATATATATTGTGAATAGGATCTTTCTCACCGTACTTTCTATTTATAAATGACAAGCAGGAAAACTATTTTTCTATCTTGTAACCATCCAGTTTACGGGACTGAGTGTTTCTAATAGATTTTCATGCCTTTGGTTTTTATCTTAGAAGGTATATCTTCGTGTTTTCTGCCAAAACGAAAATTGTGACTCTTAATTTTCTCATTTTTATACCCTTTATTTATAAATTTATGTATTATTACTTTGGCTAGAACTCACAGAATAATGTTCAAGATCAGTGGGGATAGCCTTTCTGCTTTGTTTCTGGTTTAAAGGGAAGCATTTAATGGTTCACTACAGAACTGGTTATAGTTGGTTTGAAACAGATATGCTTTAAGTAATGCTGGACAAACACCCTTATTTCTTCTTTAAGAAATTTAAGAATTCACTATGAATATATTTAGTACTGGAGATTTAAAAAATAATAGTGTTCTGTAAATTAGTACAGCCACTATGGAAAACAGTACGGAGGTTCCTCAAAAAACTAAAAACAGAGTTGCCGTCTGATCCAGCAATCCCATTCCTGGGCATATATCTGGAAAAAACTACGATTCGAAAAGATACATGCACCTCTATGCTCATAGCAGCCTATTTACAATAGCCAAGACCTGGGAACAACCTAAGTGTCCATCGACAGATGAATGGATAAAGAAGATGTGGTATATGTACAATGGAATACTACTCAGCCATAAAAATGAAATAATGCCCTTGCAGCAACATGGATGAACCTAGAGATTATCATACTTATCATACTAATTGAAGTCAGACAAAGAAAGACAAATATCACATATCACTTATATGCAAAATCTAAAATATGACACAAATGAACAGAAACAGACTCACTGACATAGCGAACAGACTTGTGGTTGCCGAAGGGGAGCGGGGTGGGGGAGGGATGGATTGGGAGTTTGGGTTAACAGATGCAAACTATTATATATAGACTGGATAAACGACAAGGTCCTACTGTATAGCACAGGGAACTATATTCAATATCCTGTAATAACCCATAATGGAAAAGAATATGAAAAAGAATATATACATATATATGTATATATATATAAAACTGAATCACTTTGCTGTGCAGCAGAAATTTGCACAAGATTGTAAATCAACTATACTTCAATAAAATTAAAAAAAATTCTTCAACTACTTTTAGTATTATTTCCCTGTGAATCACATTTCTAGATATGTAGAACCTCATATCATTTGCAAACCTCACTCGTATGGTGCTTTACTTCCTTATTCTGTCTGCATAATGCAACTAATTTGACTTACTGTGCAGTATAGATCTTTTAATCTATTCAGAGTAACCCAATACAAATTCTACGTAGTAGGTACACTATCAGAACTGTGTTTTGTTTTCAACTGCAGTAGCTTTTCCTAGCTAAAAATTTCTGGTACCATCTTTCTTTTTATTATTTAGATTTTGAGCTTTATTTTATAGTTTTATGATTATAAATGACAAAAATCAATATAATTTGGAAGTTGATGGGGTATAAATTAAATAAAAGGAATACTCATAAGCATGGAAGATTGGTCAAAAGAGTGAATGTCAGAAGAAAGAAGGAAGAG